>NW_006408639.1:6206711-6210775 GCF_000296735.1 Chrysochloris asiatica | reverse complement strand
CGCTTCTGTATCTGGCTTGAACCTCTGGAAGTTCTCTGTCAATGTATGCTTGCAGCCGTTTCTGTATTACCTTTAGGAAAACTTTACTTGCGTGGGTTATCAAAGAGATTGTCAGATAATTTCCGGATTCCATTTGGTCACCTCTCTTTGGAATGGGCACAAATATGGATCTCTTCCAATCAGTCAGCCAGATAGTTTTCTTCCAAATTTCTTTGCAGAGATGAGTAAATGCCTCCTGTGCTGCCTCACTTTATTGAAATATTTCAATTTTTATTCCATCAATTCCTGGTGCCTTGTTCTTTGCAAATTCTTACAATGTCCCTTGGACTTTCTCCTTCAGTATCATTGGCTCTTGGTCATATGCTACCTCTTGCATAGCTGTACCATAAATCTTGGTTATTTATTTCTGCATATCCAAATGAAGTATACACTCTGGCCAGTTACTTTTCACTTGTTTTATGGGACTTTATAAGAGTGGAATTAGCTATAAAGCCAGCATTTGGTTTTAGTGTGCTAATTTGAACTAACTGAAGGAACTCTTGAAATGCAACCCCAAACTAATATTTAGATATTTTCTTTCATTCACTTTGGGCCCTATGTTGTTAAGTCCTATCTAGTCAATTCCAACACACAGAGACCCTATTTAAGGTTTTTGAGGAACAGCTGGTGGGTGTGAACTGCTAACTTCATAGTCCAGTGCTGATCCTACAGCACTACACTAGGAGTTGGACCCTATAGCACCTTAGAAAAAGGTTGTTGTTGTTGTTAAGCGCCACCGAATCAGTTCCAACTCATAGTGACCCTGTATCAGGTTTCCAAGGAGATGTTGGTGGGTTTGAACTACCGACCTTGTGGTTCGGAATCCAGTGGTGATCCACACCACCACACCAAAAGTCCAGAGAAATGTTTGTTGTGGTTGTTGTTAAGTGCCATTGAGTGAATTCTGACCCTTAGTCACCCTGTACAAGGTTTGAGGAGCAGGTAGTGAGCTTGAACCGCCAACCTTGCAGTTCAAATGGCTTTACAGTCTGGGACATTAAACCATAGCACCACACCAGGACTCCAGAAAAAGGTTTAGACATTACTATATTCTTAATTATTTTCTTCATGAATATAATAGGTGACTACAGTCCATGAATAGTCCTGGTGTGGCACTGTGGGATAATGTGTCAGACTGCAAAGCCATGGGAACTGCAAGATTGGAGGTTCAAGCTCACCAGCTGCTCCTCTGAAACCCTATAGAGGGTCACTATGGGTCGGGAACCAATTCGATAAACAACAACAACAACATAGTCCATGAATAGTTTTAGTTCTATGTTGTTTTGGGTTTTTTTTCCCTTGATGAGATTTAAAAGGTTCTTTTATGATCCATTTTACCTTATTTTTCTATCAAAATGAACTGTAACTATTATCTTGATATTGAACTCTGAGCTCTTCTAATACTCTTCCTAATACTCATGAATAGTAATCGAGTTAGATAAAAAGAATTGAAAATGTAAATCCATCCCTGGCTTAGCATAGGTTAGCACTGACCTACCTGTGGGCTCTTTTTAAATCATTGATAACATCAGAGAAGAGTCAAAGATGATACAGAAGGAAGTAGTAAAAAGATAGCTGTGACACAGGTCTTAATTTTCCTGACGTGACAAGAGGTCAACTAATTCACAACATAGTAAATTACCTGTAGCATAAGGAGGCAGCTGGTTCCCTGGTCACTGCGAGATTTTAGATCCATAGAGAATAGGAACATATTTGAAATTATGAGAGAAATTGAATCTCTTTCTTAATAAGACACTCTGGGTACCAGCTATTGCAAAGATGACCTTGTCAGTCCTATAAATCAAAATCATTCTGGGGACATGGGACCTTTAAAAGT
The DNA here is from genome assembly GCF_000296735.1 of Chrysochloris asiatica. Taxonomy (NCBI): domain Eukaryota; kingdom Metazoa; phylum Chordata; class Mammalia; order Afrosoricida; family Chrysochloridae; genus Chrysochloris; species Chrysochloris asiatica. The sequence goes on along the minus strand of NW_006408639.1, from coordinate 6,208,899 downwards.
GCTGATCTTTCGGTTTTGGGGGCTTTAGTAACAGATGACAAAAGCTGCCAACTCCACAATATTCTATCACCCTAAAGAGAAGGGTTATCCCCAAATGGTGACCCATGATTTTGTGAGCAGTTCTGAATGGGAGCTGAACTGCTGGTCATGTTAAGTGTATCCCTGCCTGTATTTAAGTCATATCAGAAAACTGTCCTTTATAAAGAAATCACTTTACAATATAACTTAGAAAACGACTTCTCCTGTTGTACAAAAAGGGAATTTAGGAATAATAATTTCCTTTCACAGACACAACCACACAAAGGCTATTTCAAACTGTTAATTGATTTAAACTGGAAAATAATCTCCAGCACTTTTAGACCCAGGATAACAGAGCTCATTTGTATGATGTGTAATTAATACAATCTCAAAGGGTCATAGCAAGCGTCTTTCTTTTGTACGTGAATTGTTCCAGAAAACGCACTTGAAAGTTGAAATTCTGAAAGTGAAACAATAGATTTATACAGAATAAGGGAGACTCATGATCTTGGGAAGCCAAAACACATTATAACACTCCAGACATGGTTAACTTTTGTTCTACCAGCTGTCTGTCAGTTGGTTATAATGTGGTGGTTTGCTTGTTGCTGTGATACCGAAAGCTATGCCACTGATATTTCAGGTATCAGCAGGGTCAGCCATGTTGAACACGTTTCAGTGGAACTTCCAGACTAAGACACACTAGGAAGAAAGATCTGGCAATCTACTTCTGGAAATTAACCAGTGAAAACACAATGGATCATAAAAGAATCTTGTCCAATACAGTGATAGAAAATGAGCCCTTTAGATTGAAAGTACCACACCATGGCCACAATAACAGATGCCAACATACCAACAATTCTGAAGATGGTGCAGAACCACGCAATGTTAGATGTGAGGTAGTCACGAATTGTAGCTGACTGGACAACAACTAACAACCACAACAATAACAAAGTGCTACTTCTCCATTACAGCAACCTGGCCAGATGTTAAGCTTTTTCCTAGGAGGGTCAGTCACAGGCAGAAGTGGACAGCTGGCTTCAAAGGACACAGTGTGACTCTAGAATTAGGGAAGTAAGTTAAGGCAGAAATGCACAAACCATGAGGCAGCATAGGATCAGGTATATTCTGTTAGCGTCCCTCATCATGCAACCAGAGAGAGGATTGCTTAGACACATATGTGTATGATGTGTTCTAGACAGAATTTCCTGTTAATTCAATTAATTGGGAGATTTCCTATTATAACCCATTCCTCACTATTCTTGACAAATGAAAAGATGCCCTCAGGACTGTCATAGGCTGGAGGGGAGGAGGAGAAGCCCCTTTAAGAAGACTCAGGCTTTCTATGTTCCATCCATCTCTGCTTTGCACTGCTAATTCAAGCTCCCACCTCTCTCTGTTGGACTTTGAGATTTTGACCCCCTTGCTTTAAATCATCAGGACATGCTGAGTAACGGCAGCAGGGCTTGTGAACAGTCTCTGTAGCATCAGCCCACAACTCCCATCCTCTCTGATTTTCCTCCACCCTACACAGAGTCAGTAGAGCCATATAGTAAAAGAGGAAGCTGGGTATCAAAAGAGGAAACCCATCAGGGCTGGTGGTTCTGATTGTAGCCTGATGGTTGTAGCCTGGTGGTTCTGATTGTAGCCTATGTGTGCATGAAGGGAAAGAGTAATACAGGAGCAGCTTGGCTTCCATGAACTGGTACCACCTCAGAAGCACACTGGTCAACATTTTCCCTGTCTTTGTGGGGTCTGAGCCTCAGAAGCAGCTAGCAGAGACTAGAAATGACTGCTTCTCAGATGATTTATTAACAATGAAGTATAGGATATAAAAGATAGTTTGAGGTGGATAATGTTGAAAAGTATAAAAGTCCAGTGGGGAAGGCAGGGAAGACCTGTTTGCAGTTCCAATTTCCTTTTTCGTTTTTCTGTTGAACTAAGTAAAGAAGTTCTCCTACTTGGGAGCCATCAAGGCAAGTATTCGGGTCCTGTCAGGGCAAACCCCCTTCCAAGACTAAGACTCAAGGGGAATACATGAGCAGGCATGCAGTCTGTCTGGTGATCACACTGGTCACTGATAAGAAGAAGTGAGGGAAAATAACAATGAAGCTGTGAGCTAGTCCAACCATGTTCAATAGACTCCTGTGACCCTGCGTGGAGACCTGGTTGG
>NW_006408639.1:6204538-6205278 GCF_000296735.1 Chrysochloris asiatica | reverse complement strand
GACATCAGCTTCACACTGATCCCGTTGTATATTGTTTCCTTGCCATGGTTACAATCCCCTTCATGCATCATCCACCAACCAAAGGGTATACCCTACATGCCTGCTACCCGGTCATCCACACACAGCCCCTCTTCCTCTCTGGGTCCAAAGTCTCTAGCCACTCCATCTCCGCACGTCATAGTCTCTGCCTCCATCCCTGGCATCACTGCTTCTCTGGGTACGGTTCTGTGCTCCGCTCTTCTCCTTTGATGATCCCAGAGACCTCTGCTCCTAGACTGCAAAGTTAATCACTCCCCTTCCTTTGCCACAAAATGTCTACCTTTACATTTCCAGCCCTTACCATCAGTCCTGATAACAATTATTCGCTATTGTATCGCAAGAGATCTATCTGCATCTCCTTTCATCAGCCTCGACTAGACAGAATGGATACTACTCAGTAGAGATTCTACCTTGTTCCACGCTCTCTGGATCTAGGTTCCCTCTTGAAAGCTTGTAAGCCAGTCACTTCTTGCCTCTGTAGCCACCCCCATTCTGGGTAGCCAATGTTCAAGTTGCCCATCCCTGTCTACTCTGTGTATGGAGGGTGTGGGAATGATCCTCGCTATAAAGATTTGTTCCCTCTTTTGAGCTACTGCTTCCATAGGTGTAGGTCAAGTTCATCAAATTGTATTAGATTACTCTTTTTTCCCTCTTCTTCTGGTTGAGTTCTGATCAATCAGTCATTGAAGCCAGGTCAAGTG
>NW_006408639.1:6183154-6198773 GCF_000296735.1 Chrysochloris asiatica | reverse complement strand
TGGTTGGTTAGGTTGATTGTTTTTCTAATGTTGAACCCTCCTTGCATCCCTTTTATGAAACCCACATGGTCATGATGTATTATTTTTTTGATGTGCTGTTGGGTTCTGTTGGCTAGGATTTTGTTGAGAATTTCTGTCTATGTTCATGAGGGATTACATTGGTCTATAGTTTTCTGTTTTAGTGATGTCCTTCTCTGATTTTGGTATGCGGATTATGATTGCTTCATAAAAATTATTAGGTAGTTTTCCATCCTCTTCTATATTCTTGAATAATTTGAGTAGAATTGGTGGCAGTTCTTACCTGAATGCTTGGTAGAACTCACCCATGAAGACATCTGGGCCTGGATTTCTTTTGTTTGGGAGTTTTTTCATAACCTGATCAAATTCTTCTTTTTTTAAGGGTTTGTTCAAGTTTTCTACTAAGTTTGAATAGGTCATGTTTTTCTAGAAATACAACCATCTCTTCTAAGTTTTCGAATTTGTTGGAGTACAACGCTTCATAGTATTCTGTTATTATCCTTTTGATTTCTTTTGGTTCCATTGTGAAATCGCCCATGTGGATTCTAATATGAGTTATTTGTGTCCTCTCCCTCTTTTCTTTTGTTAGTTTTTCCAATGGTTTATCAATTTTATTAATCCTTTCAAAGAACCAGCTTCTTGTCCTGTTGATTCTTTCTATAGTTGTTTCGGTTTTCTATCTCGTTTATTTCTGCTCTTATCTTTATTATTTCCTTTCTTTTGGTGACTGTAGGTTCCCTTGGCTGGTCTGCTTCTAATTGTTGAATATGCTGTGTTAATGCATTAAGTTCGGTTCTCTCCTCTTTTTGGATGTGCACATTAATCACAATAAATTGTCCTCTCAGCACTGCTTTTGTCGTGTCCCAAAGATTTTGGTATGTTGTGTTTTCATTCTTGTTTGTTTCTAGGAAATTTGTGAATTCACATTTAATTTCTTCTTTTACCCAGTCACTTTTCAGCAAGTTGTTGTTCAGTTTCCATGTATTTGAGTTTATTGCCTTGGTCTTCTTATTGTTGATTTCTAGTTTTATAGCATTGTGGCCTGAGAATATGCTCTATAGAATTTTGATATTTGTAATTTATGGAGGCTTGCTTTTGACCTAGCACATGGTCAAATCTGGAAAATGTTCCATGCACAATGGAGAAGAATACATATTGTGCTATTGTTGGATTGAATGCTCTGTATACATCTATGAGGTCAATTTGGTTGACTGTGTTGTTTAGTTCCTCTGTAACTTTGCTGAATTTCTTTCCAGTTGTTCTGTCCGTTTTCGAGAGTGGTGTATTAAAATCTCCCACTATGATTATAGATTTATCTATTTCTTTCTTCAGTTCTAGTAAGGTTTGCTTCATGTATCTTGGTGCTCTTTCATTGGGAGCATAGTTAGTTATTATAGTAATGTCGAATTGCTCTTTTGACCCTTTGATCATAAGATAATGTCCTTCTTTGTCTCTTATGCTGGTTTTTATCTTAAAGTTTAGTTTGTTGGAAATTAGAATTGCCACTCCTGCTTGTTTAGTGTTGCAGTTAACTTGGTAAAAAATTTTCCAACCTTTAACTTTTAGTCTGTCTTTTTCTTTGTGTGTAAGGTGTGTCTCTTGTAGGCAGCATATTGAAAGGTCTTGTTTTCTTATCCATTCTGGCACTCTCTGTCTCTTCACTGGTGCCTTCAATCCATTGACATTCAATGTAATGATCAATTATGAATTAATTGCTGCTATTATATTACTTTTTTGGTAGTGTTGTTCGTTCTTTTGTTCTGCATGCCTTCTTGTGTTGGGTTTGTGTTTTTTGTGCTATTTCTTGTTGGTTTCTTCTTAGTTTTTATGTTTGCTTGTTCTGCTTGGAAGTTCATTTTCATGGTAAGTTGAGAAGTATTAACTTTCTTTGGGGGTTACCTTATAGTCTACTAACTGTTATCTTCATTTAAGAGAATCCATTGTATCCTGTAATTTACCTGACATCCTCACCACCTGGGTCTCAGTTGCTACGTTTGTCCCTTCTTTGACATTGATATAATTTTGATCTTCGGTTGATTTTTCCAGCTCCTTTGAGTTTGTTGCTGTAATCTTGTTCTGTTCTGGACTCTGCTATCTGTTGACTGAGTTCCAGGTGGTGTTGCCACACCTGTCAATCTCTGTTTGCCATCTGTTCTTGTTGGTTTTCAGTCCACAGAACTCCCTTTAGGATGTTTTGAAGTGCTGGGTTGGTTTTGATAAAATGTCTCAGATTCTGTTTATCATGGAATGTCTTGATCATACCATTGTATTTTATTGATAGTTTTTCTGGATAGTTGATTCTTGGTTGGCAGTTTTTTTTCTGTTAAGGTTTTGTATATGTCTCCCCATTACCTTTTTGCCTGCATGGTTTGTTCTGAATAGTCAGAGCTTAATCTGATTTGCTTGCCTTTATAAGTAACATTTCTCTTCTCCCTGGCTGCTTTTAGTATTCTTACTTTTCTTTGATTTTGGAGAGCTTGATTATTATTTGTCTGGGTGACTTTCTTTTGGGGTCTATCCTTCCTGGGGTACATTTGACTTATTGAATGTTTATCTTCTCATCTTTCAAGATGATAGGGAAATTTTCTTCCAAAAGCTCTTCAACTATCTCCTCTGTGGACTTCTCTGATTCTTCCTGTTCCGGAATGCCAATAATTCTTATGTTGTTCCTCTTCATGTTATCCAGCATGAATTGTAGACGCTCTTCAAAATTTTTATCCTTTTTTTCTGCTTGCTCTTCTATCTTGGCAGTATTGAGAGATGTGTCTTCCAGCTTGCTAGTTCTGGCTTCCATCTTTTCTATTCTGCTCCTTTCCCCTTTCAGTGTATTGTCCATTTCTGATATCTTATTATTAATCATCTTAACTTCTTTTTGCAGGTTTTGAATTGTTTCCAATACTGTATCAATCTTATTTGATTGCTCCTGTAGTACTTTCCTAACTTCTTCCTTGTTTTCCTTTACCCCTTTTCAGAGCATTTGAATTTGTTTCCATATCATTCTTCTGAATTCTTTCTCAGGCATATCCAAAACCTGCTCTTCCTCCTCTACAAAGCCTTTGTCTGTCTCTAGCTCATTTGTCTCAGCTACTCTTTTCTGTCTTGGGACATGTTTCAATAGCGTGTCTCATTTTTTGTTCATTTTTTAATTTATTTCTGTTATTTATTTTTTTAAAACTTAAGTGAATGTTTGTTGTTTGTTGTTAAGCTTACTGGGTGTCTCCTGGTCAATATGATCAGGAGATAGGCTTCCCTTTTTGCATGTAATGCTTAGCAGGTGTTGTTGGCGCTTGTCTCAGTGGTGGAATATTATGAGGTATGCTTAAAGCTTTGTTATATGGCCATAATTGCTTCCTGTTCTTGGATAATGTTGGGAGAAAAATGTCCCACCTCCAGGAAAAATGTGTGATCAAAAGGACCAAAAGCAGAAGTAATATAAATGCAGAGGCAAACCCCACCACTTTGGAAAAGAAATGAAGCTGTGGTCAACTGTCCCAAGCTACACAGTGTGTGTGCAAGGTAGAAGCCTCCAGCAGTGTGTGAGGGCATCCACTCCCTCAGGCCCCTCCTCTAGTCACTAGGGTAGAGGTACACAGGTAGATATTGAGCAGTTAATGGGAGAAAGATTGTCCACTCTTTTTGTCTCTGAACGTCAGTTAGATATCTGCGTGTGCACAGCACAATTCTTGGGATGGTTGAGTCATTTTATGTTGAGGTTTACAGATTGCTTTATATGGGCCCTGCACAGGGAGCTCAGATAGCACAGTGGCTGTGAATGGGGCCACGGACCACAAGGTCAGCAGCTGGAAACCACCAGCTGCACTGCGGGAGAAAGGCAAGGCGCTCCACCCCTGCACAGACCCACAGCCCTGGAAACCCCGTACAGGGTTGCCTGGAGTAGGAATCGACTCTACAGGGCACACAGCTGCTAATTGTCCCACCAGAGAAAATTTTAGGGGTGTGTCTTCATGGGTGACATCATAAGTCACCACCAAGCCCCCTCTCTCTGTACTGTGAGAAAACTGTTCCACCTGATGTTGTCTGGGCTGAGCAATGAAGGTAGGATAGGGAAAAAGAAGGACAAATGTGTAGTCTCCTACACTTCTTTTTTTTTTTTTTTTTTTTTAACGTCTCTGCACAGCTTTTCGCTCCGGTTTTCCAAGCTGGATTGCTGTAACCCCACCCTCTAAACTCTGCCAGCACGGCATGGCTGCCGAGGGAGGCCTGTCTCCAGATTCCTAACTTGCAGTATTTTTCCTTATTATAGTGATATGATCACTTGTGAGTGCGGGAAACTGACATCCTGGATCTTATGGCAGATTCAGATCTCTGGAGTTGTTCTATTAGCACTTCCTTCGGGGGATCCCAGTCCATTCACAACGGAAAGTCCCCTACCTAGTTTTTGCTGCTATTGCCCACACTGAAAGCCTGTGTCCCTGGCTTTTTGCCAGTTGTGAAATAAGAAGAGCCTGACAAATTGGTTGGCATTAGTGTGCTCTAGACATCAGCCTATCTGATAGCAAATTACACTAAAATTTGCACTGGAGGAGAAAAAGAAACACTTGTTTTGTGCTAAAATTTCTTGGCCAATTTTAATAAAATCAAAATGATATTTTAATTTATCACTAGATTTTCCTGTGCTCGTGCCTGTAACTTCAAAAGGCACATGGAAATCCTGGGCCTAATTGGTGGTTAGGAATTACCTGTTGCAGAAATAAAGATGATTGTGTGGCAAAGCAGTTTATAAACAGTCCACTCAGAGTGCTACGTTAGTTTTTCCTCCCCATTCTAAGAAAAAAAAAAAAAAAGAGGTTCTGAGGTGAAAAGAGTGGTTCAGATTATGAGTCTAAATGAATGTCAGTGGGAAGAGACTACTCCAAGGGCAATTTCAGGTAAACCTGCCATTGATCTCTCCAAGTTGCGTCTCACTGGTAGTAACAGACCTCACTATTGAACAGGGTCAGTATTGAATATAGTCACTATGAGCCGAAATTGACTCAACAGCAATAGGCTTTTATTGAACACACACCCTGGTGACAAAGTGCCCTAAGAGATAATTTGCTTTCTGTTGTAAGATGTGGGTTTAATAAACCACTGAACAACCTTTGTATCTTAGTCTGCTTGAAGAACAACCAGAAGTTCAGAGCCTATTACCCTCACTTGAAGCACTGCTCGAAAGAGAAAATAAACTCTTGTTTGTTTAACGTGGTTTGAATTGGTTCTAACGTCCTCTGAACAACTGTTGATAAAGCTCCATAAGATAACCTTGAGAGAACAACCTGCCTTCAGTCAAATGAGTATTCATAAGAGGAAAACAACTTTAAATATTTCCTGAGTCCATCACCCTTTTGCCAGTTTGTTGTGCTGTGGCAGTTTGCATGTTGCTCTGATGCTGAAAACGATGCCACTGGCATTTAGAACAACAATTGAATCACCCATGGTTGACAGGTTTCAATGTAGCTTCCAGACTAAGATAGTTGAAGAAGAAAGGCCTGGCTAGACATTGGAGCTTTCACAGGAGACCCAACCCCAGGCAGGAGAGAAATAACTGACCTCAAGGTCCAAAAGTGAGGTCCTTAGGACTCTGGACCCAGAGATGGAGAGGAGCTGTGTGCTGACGACTGAGGGGCAGGCTTGTGGGGTATACCCTTTGGTTGTTTGATGATGCATGGAGGGAATTGTAATCCTAAGGCAGGAATTCCTGAACAGGGATAGCCCTAGGTCTCCTAGCCCCTCATTGTGTAATCAGGAGGACTACATAGCCACGGTTGGTTATCTGTTTCTGATAATTAGTCAATGAAAACACAAGGGATCATACACACATTAGCTAACATAGTGCTGGAATATGAACACCCTAGGTTATAAGGTACATACAATTGCAAAATACTTCAACGATGAATTTATTGTTGTTTTTGTTGGGTGCCATTGAGTTGGTACCAACTCATAGTGACCCTATGCACAACAGAATGAAACACTGCCGTTTCTGGGCCAACCTCACAATCATTGTTACACCAGAGCCCACTGCTGCCACTGTGCCAATCCATCTCATTGGGGGTCTTCCTCTTTTTCTCTGATTCCTTACCAAACATGATATCCTTCTCCAGGGACTGGTCCCTCCTGGTAATATCTCCAAAGTATGAGAGATGAAGTCTGGCCCTCCTGGCTTGCAAGGAGCATTCTGGCTGTACTTTTTCCAACACAAATCTCTTTGTTCTTTTGGCAATCCATGGGACTTTCAATATTCTCCTCCAGTGCTGTAACTCAAATGCAACAATCCTTCTACCTCTTCCTTATTCACTGTCCAGCTTTCGCATGCATATGAGGTTACTGAAAATACCATGGCTTGAGTCAGGTGCACCTTAGTCATCAAACTGACATCTTTGATCTCCAACACTTAAAAGAGGTCTTGTGTAGCTGATTTGCCTAATAAAATACGTGTTTGATTTCTTGACAGCTACTTCCTTGAGTGATGATGGCTGATCTTAGCAAAATGAAGTCTTTTACAACTTCAATCTTTTCTCCATTTATATGGATGTTGTTTATTGGTCCAGTGGTGTGGATTGTTGTTTTCTTTACATAAGATGCAACCCATACCGAAGGCTGTGATCTTCACCAGTAAGTATTTTAAGTCCACTTTCAGAAAGCAAAGTTGTGTGTCACTGTAGATTAATGCACTGGACTGCAAAGTCAGTTTAAACCACAAGGTGGGCAGTTCAAGATCACCAGATGCTCCTCAGAAACCCTATACAGGGACACTATGGGTCAGAACCGACTCGATGGCACTTAACAACAATAATAATCATATGCATATTGCAGGTTGTTAATGAGTCTTCATCCAATCTTGATGCCACATTTTTATTCACATAATCCAGCTTCTCGGATTATCTGCTTAATATCCAGATTGAATAAATATGGTGAAAGAATACAAACCTGGCCCACACCTTTTCTCCTAATCATTCAGTATTCCCTTATTCTGTTTGGACAACTGCCTCTAGGTGTATGTACAGGCTCCTCAAGAACACAATTAAGTGTTCTCGAATACTCATTCTCTGCAATGTTGCCTATAGTTTGTTATGAGCCACACAATTGAATGTCTTTGTGTAGTCAATTAAGCACATGTAAACATCTTTCTGATATTCTCTGCTTTCTGCCAAGATCCATCTGATGTTACCAATGGTATCCCTTATCCCATGTCCTTTTCTGAATCCAGCTTGGAACTCTGGATGTTCTCTGTCAATGCATGGTTGCAGTCACTTTTATATTATCTTTAGTAAAATTTTATTTTCATAGGATATCAATGATATGTCTGATGATTTCTGTATTCTCTTGGATCACCTCTCCTTGGAATGGTCACAAATACAGATCTCTTTCAGTCAGTTGGCCAGGTAGTTGTCTTCCAAATTTCTTCGCAAAAATGAGCGAGAGCCTCCAGGGTTGTATCAGTTGGTTGAAAAATTTCAATTTGTATTTCATCAATTCTTGGTGCCTTGTTATTTGCCAATGCCTACAATGCACCTTGGACTTCGTCCTTCAGTATCACTGGTTCTGGATCATAAGCTACCTCTTGAAATGTAACATCAACTGTTTCTTTTTGGCACAGTGATTCTGTGTATTCCCTCCATATTCATTAAAAAAAAATGTTTTACTGTGAATTATGTGATAGTTTACATGGGAGAGCATTAGCTTTTACATTCATCCTATCATATATCTTTTCATTGCCATGGTTACAATCCTGTCCATGCATCATCAATCAACCAAAGGGTATAGCCTGAGAGCCTGTCCCTTGGTTGTCAGCACACAGCCCCTCTCCCTTTCTGGGTCTAGAGTCCCCAGCCGCTCCATCTCTCCACGTCATCTCTCTGCCTCCATTCCCGGTGTCACTGCTTCTCTGGGTAGGGTCTCACATTCTGTTCTTCTCCCTTGATGGTCCCAGGGACCTTCGCTCCTGGACTGCAGAGTTAATCACTCCCCTCCTTGCCTCAAAACATCTACTTTTACATTTCCAACCCTCACATTCACTCCTGATAGCAATTATTCACTATTGTACCACAAGAGACCTATCCGCATCTCCTTTCACCAGCCCCGCCCAGACAGATTGGCTAGTACTCAGTGGAGATTCTACCTTCCTCTGCACCCTCTGGATCTAGGCTCCCTCTTTAAAGCTTGTAAACCAGTCACTTCTTGTCTTTGTAGCCCTCCCCACCCCTATTTTGGGTAGCCAATGTCCAAGTTGCCCATCCCTGTCTACCCTGTGTACTGAGGGGGCGGGAATGATCCTCGCTGTAAAGATGTCTTCCCTCTTTTGAGCTACTGCATTCATAGGTGTAGGTCAAGTTCATCAAACTGTTATGCGATTTCTCTTTTTTTCCTCTTCTTTCTTCTTCTAGTTGACCTCTGATCATCCAGTCATTGAAGCCAGGTCAAGTGGGTATTATCTGAAAGTGTGGGTGTTCTTATGCATATGCTCTCTCTTCTTAGCTGGATGCTTCACTCTCCACTCTAGTCCTCTGTGGCTGTGTCACTGACTCTGGGCCCATATTCTTTGGATGCTTTCTGCAGCCCTGAATATTGCATCCAAATAATCCTTCAATGTTTCCAGTTGAGACTTGAATTTTCTCTTCTGTTCCCTCAGCTGAGAAATGCTGAGTGTGTTTTTCCCTTTTGGATTTCTAATTCCATGTCTTTGCACATTTTGTTCTAATAATTGACTTTGTCTTGTTGAGCTGACCTTTGAAATTTTCTGTACCTCCTCATTTCTTCCATTTGCTTTAGTATCTCTATGCTGCACAGCAAGTTTCAGAGTTTCTGTAGACAATTACTTTGGTCTTTTCTTTGCTTCTTGCCTTCTTAATGATTTTTTGCTTTCTTCATGAAAATGTTCTTGGTGTCATCCCACAATTCTTCTGGTCTTCACTCTTCAGTGACTGACGGAAACAAAATCTGGTTTTCAGATGATGTATAAATTCAGGTGGGATATGTTCAAGGTCATATTTTGGCTCTCCTGGACTTGTTTTTATTTTCTTCAACTTCAGCCTGAACTTGCATATGAACAACTGATGGTCTGTTACACAGTCTTACCCTGTCCTTGTTTTGCATGATGATATGGAGCTTTTCCATTGTCTCTTTCCACAAATGCAATCAATTTTATTTCTGGGCATTCTATCTGGTGAGTTCCATGTGTACAGCAGTCTTTTATGCTGTTTAAAAGTTATTTGCAATGAAGAAGTCCTTGGTCTTGCAAAATTCTATCATGTAATCTCCAGCATAGTTTCTATCACCAAAGCCATATTTTCAAACCACTGATCCTTCCTTTTAGTTTCCAACCTTTGCATTCCAATTATTAGTAATTATTAAAAATCTCTACTGTATGTTCGATCAATTTCAGACTCAAGAAGTTGGTAGAATTCTTCAGTTTCATCATCACTGGGTTAAGTGACTGGTGCATACATTTAAATAATAATGGCATTAAATGGTCTTCCTTGTGGGCCTATGGATATTATTATATCACAGACAGTGTTGTGCTTCAAGACAGATTTTGATATGTTCTTTTTTGATGATGAACGTGACACAATTCCTCTTTAATTTGGCACTCCTGGTATAGCAAAGTATGTGACTGCCAGATTCAAAATTGCCAATACCAAACCATTTCAACTCTCTAATGTCTAGGATATTAATGTTTATGCATTCCATTTCATTTTTGACATTTTCCAACTTTCCTAGATTCAGACTTTGTACATTTCATGTTTTAATTATTCATGGTCAGTTACAGCTATTTCTGGTCACCTAGAGCTGTTTCTCTTCATTTTGATTTGTGTCCCAAAAGCAAACGAAGGTCCCAAGTGCTCTACTACATTCATGTCATCATGGTCAACTCTATTTTGAGGCAACAGCTCTTCCCCAGTTGTATTTTGAGCACCTTCTGTTCTGAGAGGCTCATCTTCTGGCACTATATCTGACAATATTGTAGTGTTCTTCATCACGTTTCAATATTCAATATAACAGTTCTGATAGCATTTCACTACTATTCATAAGGTTTTCAGTGGCTAAATATTCGGAAGTAGGCCTTTCTCTCCATCTTCCTAGTCTGTCTTTGTGTAGAAGATCAGCTGAAACCTGTGGGTCACCCTGTTGGTATTTAAAATACCCCTGGCATAGCTTCCAGAACCACAGCAATATGCAAGCCACTACAGTACAATAAACTGGCAGACAAGTGGTGGACAATGAACTTGAACAGACCAATAATCATGCAGATGGTTCAGTGCTGGACAATGTGTCTGTTGTACACAAATCACCATGAGTTACAGTGGGATCACTGGCAACTAACAACAACAACAACACCAATTCTTTGTGATCTAGTACATGGATGGATTAGGGAAATAATTATCCTGGGCTGGTAAAATGTGCAGCTATGCTTATCTGCCTAGTTAGCCTATACATCATGTTTGTTGTTGTTGTTGTTAAGTGCTATTGAGTCAGTTCTAACTCATAGCAACCTTAATAGGATTTCTGAGCAGTGGATGGTGGATTTGAATTGCAGACCTTACAAATCCTAAAGCGCTACACCAGGACTCCCCCATCATATTTTAGGGAGAGAGAAATATAAATAAAGGAAATGATTTTGGCCTAAAATTCATTTCTTAAATTGCTACCTTTAATTTATTCAAGATCTCTTTCTGTCCTCATGAGCACATTCATTCCTTTCTTTCAGAAACTTAAAACCTGAGATAATTTCAACATAAATCTAACAGGCATTGTGAAGATGAATGGGGTAGGGATAGGAAGTTAACTTCTATAAATACATCATAAAAACTAGTATTAGTTTATACTGAGAAAAAACTTACTATTAAAATAGATTGTCCTCAGGAAATTTTTATATCACAATCTCTTAGGACACCAGGATAGTTGGTACTTAAAAATATAGTTTCATAACCTAACACAGCTGTCTTTAGAAATAATTGGAAATAAAGAGAAAGGCTAGGTTAGAGCAGAGGAATAATTATATATACACCAAGCTGAAAGTTAGGCATGGTGAGGTGCTTTGGAAGTTCAGTAAGCACCTACATACTCTCAAGTGCTCCTGGATGGTGACATTTTAGAGCTTATCCAATGCATACACCAATCCTGAGGAACACATAGTATGCTATTTTTTCAGCAGAGAAAAACAAAATCCAGAGAAGTGAATTAAAATGTACTTAAACCGAGGGTTTCAAACTTGGATCTCATTACAAATCCTGTGTCCAACATGTCATCCTACAACGTGGAAAACAGGAAGGAAATAGATCAAGAAGCTATAACCCGTTAAGAGGTTTTCTTTACTCTTTATTCATTCTGCCATTCACTCTTTGGTTGTGATTAAGTGCATTTGGGTTCATGTGTGTGTGTTTCAATGTTACTTGTTGATATAAATTTTTTTAGTATTAAGAAATTCATGTTCCTAATAATATCTGAAGTTCTGTGTCGCGCTGTGGGTTAATGCGTCAGACTGCAAAGCCGTTTGAACTGCAAGGTTGGCAGTTCAAACTCACCAGTGGCTCCTCAGAAACCCTATACAGGGTTGCTATGGGTCAGAATTGACTTGATGGCACTTAACAACAACAACAACAATAATATCTGAAAAAGTCCTGGTGTGCACTGCAGGTTAATGCGCTGGACTGCAAAGTTGGCTTGAACGGTACGGTTAGTGGTACAAGCTCACCAGCCACTCCTTGGAAACCCTACACAGGGTCACTATGAGTTGGAATGAACTCGACGATACTTAACAACAACAATATCTGAAAGCAAAAAGAATGATTTAAAAAAACCCACACAATTCTTTAAATTGAAATCACACACACAAAAAATTACTTTACTCCTAACCAACTAAAAGGTTTGGAATACAATATTAATTATTTATTACAAGAATGTGCTACTAACAATATTTATGTAATTTAGTAAGCAAAAGAGGTTTCTACAACACACATAGGTAGAAACTGGTTGGCCAAACTATTTTTTTTAAAAAGTTTTCATTTCATTGTATACTTAGTTTTCAACTCCTGGGTAATTACAGATCTTTCTAAGATTCGCAAGTGAGGAAATCAAAGTGGAATCTCCTAATTCATATACATTTGACAACTGGCACTGCTATCAAAGGTCAACTACCACCTCTCATGTCCCTCCTTGCTAGGCACAGGCTGTACTTCCCATCACTAAAAGAACCCAACCTCAGGGTCACCTCCATAGCCATATACTACCAGAATCAACTCAACGGCACTTAACAACAACAACAACTACCTCATAGGTTTTTGAGAAGGTTGAAGTGATAATACTGAAACAATAATAATGCTGAAAATAATAAAGATAAAAATTAATATTAGCTAGGTGTGAAGGAAGCTCCTAGCTAATATTCATTTTTATCTATATTATTTTCAGCATTGTTATCATAAGCAATAGTCAATTAATGTTGCTTTTGTTGTTAAGTGCCATTGAGTCGATTCTGACCCATAGCCACCCTGTATAGGGTTTCCAAGGAGCAGCAGGTGAGCTTGAACCACTGACCTTGCAGTTCAAAAGACTTCGCTGTCTGATGCATTAGCCTACAGCGCCACACCAGGACTCCAAGTTCCTTTAAATTACTCAAATTTTGGAAGGAAAATAATTGATTGAAACAGTTTATCTCACTACTGTATCTTGTTGGTGCTTGACCATTCATTGCCGTGGAGTCAGTTCTGGCTCATAGCAACCCTTTAGGACAGAGTGGAACTGCTTCTTGGGGCATTTAAGATCGTCCATCTTTATTGAAGCAAAGTGGCTCATTGGTCTCTCAAGGTGGGTTTGAATCGACAACAATGAGGTTAGCCACCCAACACTCAGCCCACTACATCACCACAACTCCTTATAACTTGAAGCAGCCCTAAAAATGAATAATATAAAAATATGCCAAAGTAATTTCATGTAACTAGGTATAGTTGCCAGCCAGGATTCTGAGCCTGGGGTGTTCTTTTTCTTTATGAATGTGGAATCACTGGGGGTGAAAAGTGTTAAGATTTTCCTTTGAACCATGTGGTTCAATACTATCTAATAAGTCTGTACTGCCTATGATCAACCGAGTACTTGGTGAGGTACAATTGCTATTCTTTGTGAAATACGCATCAATTTCAGCCATCCTCTCATGATGAAGTTCCTGTAACAACATTTGGATCAAGTAGACTATACTGGGTAGGTTACATTACTGAACAGTCATGGTTTCCAAAGTACCCCATTCTCTTCACATGGTAGTTATCACATACTACCTCAATACACCATCACCCACTGATGCAGTCATCTACCAGAAATCAGGACCCACGTCCTGTGCTTTATATAGGTTTTTTTTTTATTGTTTTATTGTGAATTATGTGATAGTTTACATGGGAGAACATTAGTTTTATATTCATCCTATCATATATTGTTTCATTGCCATTGTTACAATCCCCTCCATGCATCATCAACCAACCAAAAGGTATACACTACAAGCCTGCCTCCTGGTCATCAGCACACAGCCCCTCTCCCTCTCTGGGTCTAAAGTCTCCAGCTGCTCCATCTCTCCACATCCAAAGGAGCAGCTGGTGAGCTTAACTACCGAGTTTGCAGTTCAAACCAACCTTGCAGTCCAACGCATTAACCCACACTGCTATACAACTCTGTAAAGCTCACTAAAAAATTCTATGGACTGAAGCTGGTACTTGCATGTTCTCTTCCTAGAGCAATTATTTCTAAGTGCTTTTTTTACTCTCATGTCTATTTTGCACAATACTAATTTCTATGATCAATCTGAATGCCGTTTACCCTCAACAAATACTTAACCAAGTGTCACGTGAAAAATGTAGTCAAGGACCTTGTTGTTGTAGCTGTTTTTCCCCTTCCCCGCTACTCCCACCCCAGATGGCAAAGAAAGCGATTTCTCTTCAAGGAAGAGTCTTTTATTCTTTTCAGACAAACCATCTAAGAGGAACTGTGAAGTCACATAGGTAATAGGTTCCAATAAACAATTCTCATGATGACAGAACATTTAAGGAATTGATATATGAATAGCCAAAATCTGCAAGGATTTCCCCCCCCTAATTCCAAGGGGAAGTCGATGACATAAAAAGTGAAGAGTTTAAAGATAGGAGTAGGGAGTTCTTATTAATAAAAGTGTCTTGATCCTGGAGCAGAGGAGAGTAATTTAGATATGCCAGTGATAAAGAGAGTTTGATATGAAAAAGGGGGAGTATATTGAAGAAAATAGATCATGAGAACCTAACTTAGTTAAAGCATAGAAAAGGACAGGAAAATATCTGAACATATTTGTACTGTGTCTGCGTAAAAGAGTTTTCTGTTAAATCAACTTCTAATATTCAACAAATAAAATTTCTTTCAAAGTCAGGTGTATGCATCAACTATCAATGCTATTCCCTCTGTACACAGGGCAGATAGGGTTGGGCAACTGAGACACTGGCTACCTAAAATGAGGGGTCGATAAAGGCAACAAGTGACTGGCTTACCAGGTTTCAAGAGGAGTGTGTGTGTATGTGTGTGTGTGTGTGTGTGTGTGAAGTACTGTTAACTGATGGTACATAGAGGGGATTATAATCATTGTAATGAAACAAAGTATATGATTTGTTGAATGTAAAACTGATGATCTGTCTGTAAATTTTCACTGAATTCACAATAAAAACTTAAAAACAAAAAAGAATGTATGGGGGAAGATAGAATCCCCACTGAATAGTTTTCCTCTTGTATACATGGGTCTGGTGAAAGGAAATGGGGGATAAAATTCTTATGATTCAATAGTAATTGTTATCATGACTAATTGCGACTGTCACAACTGTGAAGGTAGACGTTTTCTAACAAAAATGGGGGAGTAGTTAATCTTACAGTACAGAAACAGAGGACCCTGGGGCCATCAAGGGAGAAAAGTGTGAGTGTGGGACCCTATCCAGAGAAGCAGCAACACCAGAGAGGGAGGCAGAGATGAGGACATGGAGAGAAATAGAGCAGCTGAGGACTCTAGACTCACAGGAAGAGAAGGACTGAGGGCTGTCAGCCAGGAGGCAGGCTTGCAGGATGTGCCCTTTCATTGTTGAAATTATTATATATTCCTGAGTGTTTTTGTGTACATCACCCCCACCCACCCACCACACACACACAAAACAAAACAAAACAAAACAAAAAAAACACCCAAAAAACAAGAGGGAATAGAAGAAGAAGAAAGAAGTCAGGTTATGAAAGTTTTGCATAAACGTTAAACTCGAATGATGAGAGGAATATGTTATCATGGTTGTTAAGTGCCTTTGAGTTATGACTCATACAACCCTGCCAGATCCTGTGTCATCCTCACATAATGGATGCTAGGCCACAGCCCACTGTTGCAGCCATTGTGTCAATCCTTTTCACTGAGGATCTTCTTCTTTTTCACTCCCTTTCTACTTTACCCAGTATGATGTCCTTCTCTGAGGGTTAGTCCCTCCTGTTAACATGTCAAAAACATGTGAGATGAAGTCTCGCCACACATCATTATAAGAACATTCTGCCTGCACTTCTTCTAAGACATATGTGTTCATTTCTCTAGCAGTCCATGGTGTATTTAATATTCTTAACCACATACTTC
>NW_006408639.1:6141521-6181569 GCF_000296735.1 Chrysochloris asiatica | reverse complement strand
AGGTCAAGTTCATCAAATTGTATCAGATTACTCTTTTTTTCCTCCTCTTTCTTCTTCTAGTTCAGCTCTGAACATTCAGCCATTGAAGTGATGTCAAGTGGGTATTATCTGCAAGTGTGGGTGTTCTTATGCATATGACCCTCTATTCTTATCAGGTGGATGCTTCATTCTCCACTCTAGTCTTCTGTGGCTATGTTACTGACTCTAGGCCCAGGAGTCCCCAGGTGTTTCCAAACTGCTGGCCAACCAGGTCTCCACTCGGGTTCACAGGAATCTATTGAACTGGTTGGACTTCGTTCGCAGCTTCATTGCTGTTTTTCCCTCCCTTCCCCTTACCGGTGACAAACATGGTCACCCAACAGAGCACATGTCTGCTCGAGTATTCCCTTGAGTCTCAGTCTTGGAAGGTGGTTTGCCCTGAGGGGACCTGAGCGCTTGCTGTGATGTCTCGTGGGTGAGCAATTTGGTTGTTCTTGTAGTAATCAGTCGGACTGCTGTTATTGTTTTGTATTTTTCCTGTTGGTCTTTCTTTCAAGAAGTATCTTCTGTTCTTCTAGCCACTCCAGGCTGGTGTGCTTGTCCTTTCCAGTGGATATTTCCCACCTCAAAAGATTCTGGATGGGGTTCAGGATTCCACCTATGGTCTTATGTAATGCAGAGGCTCCGCAGGAAGTCTCCTTCACTGGACACGTTATAGCCCCATTTTAGGTATTGTAAGGAGCTCTGGTAGCGTAGTGTTTACAAATCAGGCTGCTAACCCCAGGGTCAGCAGTTTGAAATTGCCAGCTGTTCCATGGGAGAAAGATGAGGCTTTCTGCTTCTGTAAAGATTACAGCCTCAGAAACCCTGTACAGGGTCGCTATGAGTCGGAACCGACTCCAAGGCACATAACAACAACAACAACAACAATCAGTTATAGGCAGAAGATGGACTTACAAGCTTTCTATGGTGATATTTCTAGCTATTCCTTTCTCTCCCCCTCACGTGTCTATTTTATAATGGTATGCCAGGGAAACCAATATCCAAAAGACAGCCAAGCATCTTAACATTATTTCCCCCATTTTGCCCATTCCAACCATGACTTAATCCCTGTATCTGAGAGCCCTATTGTTCCAAGGTTGTGCATACATCGTTATTTACCTCTGTCCCACTTTAGCCCTTGCAAACCTGCCTAATTGTTTTCCCATCCCCCATATTGTGTACTGCCCCTCTCCCTAACACCCAAAACATCTGGTGTCTTTTCCCTACCCTGTGCTCCACCTTCCCTTCTCTCCTTTCATCCTACTCCCCACATTCCAGCAACCAGCAAAGAATTCCCCACCCCCACCACACCACTTAAGTATGGGTTCTTTTTCTTAGTCTTTTAAAATAATGGTCCCATGCAGTATTTCTCCTTTTGTGACTGACTAATTACAGTCAACATAATGTCCTCAAGGTTCATCCATGTTATGTGATAGCTTAGAGCTTCCTTGTTGTTCTTCAAGGTAGCATAATATTCCATTGTGTGTATATACCACAGTTTATCTATTCTTCAATTGATGGGCACTTTGGCTGTCTCCATCTTTTTGCTATTGTAAATAATGCTGCTATGAACATTGGTGTTCATATATCTTCTTGTATTAGGGCTCGTGTTTCTTGTGGGTAAATACCAAGTAGAGGATTTGCTGGATCATAAGGTATTTCTATTTCCAAACTTTTGAGGAAGCATCATATTATTTTCCAGAGAGGTTGGATCATTTTGCAATCCCACCAGCATTTTAGGAGTGTCCCAATCTCTTCATAACCTCACCAGCATTTGTTGTCCTCTACTTTTATGATCTTTGCTGTTATTGTTGGTATGAGATAATATCTCACTGCTCTTTTGATTTGCATCTTTCGGATGGCTAGTGATCATGAACATTTCTTCATATATTTGTTGGTTGCCCAGATCTCCTTGGTCAAGTGTCTGTTCATGTCCTATACCCATTTTTTAATTGGATTATTTGTCTTTTTCTTGTAGAGGTGTTGTAGTTTCCTATATATTTTAGACATGAGTCCCTTGTCTGATGTGTCATTACAAAAGATTTTTTCCCTTTCTGTGGGTTCCTTTTTTACTCTTCTGTTTTTAAGTCTTTTGACACACATATGTTCTTAATTTTTAGTATGTCCCACTCATCTATTTTGTCTATTTTTGTTTGTATAGTTTTCAAAATATTTGGTAGTCTGTGTATTCCCTGTATTGCAGCTCTCACATTTGTCCCTATTTTTCATGGGTGGCCTTCATAATTCTGGCATTCACATTTAGGTCTTTAATCCATGCTGAGTTGGCTTTTGTGTAAAGCTTGAGGTGAATGTCTTGTTTTATAGTATTTTGCATATCACTTTCCAGTTTTCCCAGCACCATCTGTTGAAAAGACTATACCCTCCCATACTTTGCAGAAAATCAGTTGGCTCTATGTGGACGGGTTAATTCTGGATTCTCGATTCTGTTCCATTGATCAACGTATCTTTCAGTGTACCAGTACCAAGCTGTTTTGATCTTTGTAGCCATGTAATAAATTTTGAAGTCTGGGAGTGAGAGGTTTCCAACCTTTTTCTTTTTCTTAAGCAGTGCTTTGCTTATCCTGGGTCTCGTTCCTTTCCATATAAAGTTTCTAATTGTTTTTTCCATATCTCTTTGAAGAATGTTGTTGGAATCTGGATTGGGATTGCATTATCTGTGTAAATTGCTTTGGGCAGTATTGACATTTTCACAATGTTAAGTCCTCCTATCCAGGAGCATGGTACATTCTTCCATTTTAGTAGGTCTCTTTTGGTTTCTTGTAGTAGTGTTTTGTAGTTTTCTTTGTATAGATCCTTTGTTTCTCTGGCTACATTAACTCCTAGATATTTCACCCTATGGGTGGCTATTGTAAATGGTATTGCTGTCCTATAGTCCTTTTCAGAGCTGTCGTTATTGGTAAAGAGGAATCCAACTGATTTTTGTATGTTGATCTTATGTCCTGCCACTTTGTTGATTCTTCCAATGAGGTCTAGGAATTTTCTTACCGAATCTTTTTCTACTTATAGGAGCATATCCATCTGCAAATAGAAAGAGTTTTACTTCCTCATTGCCAATTTGGATGCCTTTAATTTCCCTGTCTTGCTGAATATGTCTGGTTAAGACTTCTAGCACAATATTGAATAGGAGTGGTGACAAAGGACTTCATTGTCTGGTTTCTGTTCGCAAAGGAAGGCTTTCAGTTTCTCTCCAATGACAGTAATGTAGGCTGTTGGTTTTGTATAAATGCTTTTAATTATGTTGAGGAATTTCACTTCATTTCCTACTTTGTTGAGGGTTTTTATGAGGAAAGGATGTTGGATTTTGTCAAATGCCTTTTCTGCAACAATCGATATGATCATGTGGTTCTTTTCTTTTTTCTTATTTATATGGTGGATAATGTTGAACGTTTTTCTAGTGTTGAACCATCCTTGCATCCCTGATATGAATCCCACTTGATCATGGTGTTTTATCTTTTTGATGTGCTTCTGGATTCTGTTGCCTAGGATTTTGTTGAGAATTTTTGCATGTACGTTCATGAGGAATATTGGTCTATTATTGTCTTTCTTAGTGACGTCCTTCCCTGGCTTTGGTATGAGGGTTATGCTAGCTTTATAAAATGTATTAGGAAGTTTTCCATCCTCCTCTATATTCTGGAATAATTCTAGTAGAATTCGTGACAGCTCTTCTCTGAATATTTGGTAGAACTCACCAATGAAGCCATCTGGGCCTAGACTTCTTTTGGTTGGGAAGTTTTTGATGACCTGATCAATTTCTTCATTTGTTATGGGTCTGTTCAGGTTTTCTACTTCAACTCTGTGTACGTTTAGGTAGGTTGTGTTTTTCTAAAAATGTATCCAACTCTTCTAAGTTTTCAAATTTTTTGGAGTACAACTTTTCACAGTATTCTGTTATTATCCTTTTGATTTCCTTTGGTTCCATTGTGATATCACCTGTGTGGTTTCTAATGTATGGTATTTGTGCCTTTTCCCTCTTCTCTTTTGTTAGGTTTGCCAGTGGTCTGTCAATTTTGTTAATCCTTTCAAAGAACCAGCTTCTTGTCCTGTTGATACTTTCTATAGTTTTTCTGTTTTCTATCTTATGTGTTTCAACTCTAATCTTTATTACTTCTTTTCTTTTGGTGGCTGTAGTTTCCCTCTGTTGGTCTGTTTCTAATTGCTGTAGATGCTATGTTAATGTGTTAATTTCGGTTCTTTCATTTTTTTGGATGTTTGCATTTATTGCAATAAATTGTCCTCTCAGCACAGCTTTCACCATGTCCCAAAGATTTTGGTATGTTGTGTTCTCATTCTAGTTTGTTTCTAGGAACTTTGTGAGTTCACATTTTATTTCTTTTATTACCCAGTCACTTTTCAGCAGGGTGTTATTCAGTTCCCATGTATTTCACTTTATTTCCTTGATCTCCCTATTGTTGATTTTTAATTTGATGGCATTGTGGTCTGAGAAGATGCTGTGTAGTATTTTGATATTTGTAAATTTATGGAGATTTGTTTTGTGGCCTAAGACATGGTCTATTCTGGAGAATGTTCCATGTTCACTGGAGAAGAATGTGTATTGTTCTGTTGTTGGGTTGAATGCTCTGTACACATCTATGAGGTCCAGTTGGCTGATTGTGTTGTTTAGTTCTTCTGTGTCTTTGTCAAGTTTCTTTCTGGTTTTTCTACCCATTTTTGAAAGCAGTGTATTAAATTGTCCACTTTTATTGTAGATTCATCTATTTCTTTCTTCAAATCTGTTAGTGTTTGCTTTATATACTTTGGGCTCTTTCATTGGGAGCACAAATATTTATTATGTTTATGTCATCTTGTTCAGTTGTCCCTTTAATCATGAGATAATGTCCATCTTTATCTATTATGCTGGGTTTTGCCTTAAAGTTTATTTTATCAGCGATAAGTACTGTCACTCCTGTTAATTTTTTATTGTAATTAGCTTGGTAAATTTTTTCCATCCTTTGACTTTTAATCTGCTTTTATCTCTTTATATGAGATGTGTCTCTTGCACAAAGCATATTGAAAGATTTTGTTTTCTTATCTATTCTGCCACCCTCCATCTCTTAACAGGTGTATTTAATCCATTTACATTCACTGTAATTATCAATAGGTATGGATTAATTGCTCCATTATTTTTTATTTTTTGGTGTGTGTGGTGTTTCTGCTTTCTTTGTTCTGTGTGTCTTCCTGTTCTGAGCTCATGGTTTTTGTGTTCTTTCTTGTGAGTTTCCTCATAGTTTTAATGTTTCCATGTTCTTCTTGGATTTTCATTTTCTTGGTATGTTGTGAAGTGTTAATTTTCTTTGAGGTTGCCTTATAGGCCATTAACTTTTCCCTCCCTTTAGTGCACTCTATTTTATCCAGTAATCTACCTGACCTTTTCACCTTCTAGATCTCTGTTCCTTCATGTTTACCTTCCTTTGCATTGTAATTGTTTTGATCATAGGCTGACCTCCCAGATTCTTTGAGTTTGTTCTTATAGTTTTGTTCTGTTCTTGACTCTTCCATCTGTCAACTTAATTCTGGGAGGTGCTGCCACGTATGTCAATTTCTGGTTTTTGTCTGTTCTTGTTGGTTCTCAGACCACAGAACTCCCTTTAGGATGCTTTGTAATACAGGGTTAGCTTTGGCAAAATCCCTTAGCTTCTGTTTATCCTGGAATGTTTTGATTACACCATTGTATTTGAGAGCTTTTCTGAGTAAAGGATTCTTGGTTACCAGTTTTTTTCTTTCAGGGTTTTATATATGTTTCCCTATTGCCTTCTTGCCTGCATGGTTTCTGCTGAAACATAAGAGTTTAATCTTACTTGCTTGCCTTTCTATATAACGCTTCTCTTTTCCCTAGGTTCTTTCAGGATTGTCTTCTTATCTTTGATTTTGGAGAGCTTGATTATGATGTGTCTTGGTGATTTTCTTTTGGGGTCTATTCTTCCAGGGGTTCATTGAGCTTCTTGAATGTTTATCTTTTCACTTTTCAGGATGTTAGAAAAATTGTCTTCCAGTAGATCTTCAACTATTTCCTTTGTGAACTTGTGTGTTTCTTCTTGTTCTGGAATGCCAATAATTCTTAAGTTATTCTTCTTCATGTTGTCCAACATGAATCTTAGATTTTATTCAAAAATTTTTATCCTTTTTTCTGCTTGTTCTTCTATCTTAGTGGTATTGAGAGATATTCTTCCAGCTCACTAGTTCTGCCTTCCATCTCTTCTATTGTACTCCTTCGCCTTTTCAGTGTATTGTCTGTTTGTGATATTCTATTATTGATCATTTGAACCTCTTTCTGTAGGTTCTGAATTGTTTTCAATGCTGTATCTATCTTATTTGATTGTTCCTATAGTGCTTTCCTGACTTCTTCCTTACTTTTCTCAACTCCACTGAAAAGTGTTTTGAAATATTTTATTATAATTTTTCTGAATTCCTTCTGAGGAATTTCCAAGGTCTACCCTCCTTCCAGAATGTGGTCCAGGTCTACCTCTAGGTCATTTTTCTCTGACATTTTATCTTGTTTCTGGACATATTCTGATATGGTCATCTGTTTTTGCTTTTTGGACATGTTTAGTGTTTATATGTGGCTTTAATACTTAATTGAGTGTGTGTTTTGGTGTTTCTTATGCTTTCTGATTGTTTCCAGGTAGATGTGACCAGGATGTGGGCTTCCCTTTACACTCTTATTGTTTTACTCAAAGTAACTTCTGCAGGTGTTGTCTGCCTCCCTGGTGTATGGCAGTTGGTATTGGTTCTTGCCTGGATTGTGGGGTTTTTATAGGGTGTTACTGTAGCTTGACTATATGGCAGCAATTGCTGTCTCTTCTTGGGTAATATAGGGAGAGAAAAAGTCCCCCAAAGGTAAAACAAACAAACAAACAACAACAAAAAAAAACTAGATTTGATACTGTAGTCTATAATCACAGAAAAGGGAGTGGAGGGAGAGAAGAAAGAAAAAAAAAACTGTAGCCTAATATAAGTAAGATTTTAATAAGCCCCTTTCAGCTTCTTGCCTTCAAGGTCACCTGATAAATTTCAAGATGCCACTAATGGTTGTTACGCTGTTCTTCAGGATTTAATTTTTGGCCTGTTTTGTTTTGAAACTTTCTATCCCTCTCCACACCTCTTATTCTGTCCTTTTTCCTACTAGTAAACAATTCAGGGCTGGCTGTGGCCATTTTGAGCTGCTTGTATTTTATATGCTGAGAGTATCTGTGCACATATGTGGCAGAAGAATCCACCAGTGGTGGAGGTGGGGGGTGTTCACTCGCTCAGGCACCGCCTCAGTCACCAGATTGGGGGGGGGGGCAATTAACAGATACAAGAAAAAAATCAGAACAAAGCAAAACCATCAATGTATATTGTCCATCCTTGTTCCGAGGTTCTCATGGCATTATTCTATGGATGGTCTGCTTGCTCCCCCACTTGGTCTTGCTGTATGGTCTCACCCAAGTTGTTGGCTCTGGGATGCTGAGCCCGGCAGATTCTAAAGTATGAGATTTCTTACTCTACAAGTTCCACTATCTATAAGCCTTCAAACTTTTTATATATTCCTAGATATGTGGTTCAGAGTTTTGGAGTTTTGCCCTGAAGCTGCTTCGCCTGGTATTCTTTAGTATTGCTGACAGAGAACTTCACTAAAGCTCTACTCTATCTGCCATCAAACCCCACCTCTTACTCCAATCTTGATGCTCATATTCTTCTTAGATTACTCGCTCAGCATACAGATTGAATAAGAATGGTCAAATGATACAACCCTGATGCACATCTTACTTGATTTTAAAGCATGTAGTATCTGTTTGTTCTATCTGAACAACTGCCTCTTGGTCTGTATGTACAGGTTTGGCATGAGCACAAGTAAGTGTTCTGAAATTCCCAATCTTCTCAATGCTAGCCATAATTTGTTATGATACACACAGTCAAATGCCTTTGCATAGTCAATAAAATACAGGTAAACATTTTTCTGTTGTTTTCTACTTTCGGCCAAGATCCATTAACATCAACAATGATATCCCAGTAATTCAGAAATCAATGATAAACTCAAGCAAAACCCATATGCACTATAATTTTTTTCATAGAATCCATACCAACAAATTATTCAAATTAGATATCTATAACTATTAAAAATGTTTAAAATTGGCTAATACTATTACAAAGCATGGTTTGTAGATGTGCTCAAGATTTCAGGTCAAGCAATAGAGAATGGTTAGACATATTTGCCTGGGGCCGAGGATACGAGTCAGATAAGGAACTTATTGGAAGCTTACTTTTGGGGTTATATGTGTGTGCCTGTGTGTGTGTGTACCTAGGAGTGATTGTGTGTTTGTTTGTCTGTGTGTTAGTTCTAGAAAAAGTGAGTAGAAATGAGTATTATTGTTTATGAGTTACAGTGCTATATGCTAGAACTGATATTAATAGCAAATTCATTTTTCACGTGAGGTAGGTAGCCTGAATAATAAGTGAGTTAGGGATCTTCACTTTGAGTGGCCGAATAGCAGAGGGAAACAAAATTGAAAAGACCGTAAAGCATTAGGAGGTCTGTATAATTAATCAGCAATCCTACAGAATATGCCATAAATTAGGGCTACAATTACTCCACTGTGCCTGGAAGACAGGAAAGTGGACTTTTAAAACAAGTGTTTAGGTTCATTTCTTAATAACCATCTCTAGTACAATGCAAAGCACACATTAGGGAATGTGGCCAAGAGAGTTAATGCTTTCATCCTTGCTATTTACAACCCAATTTGGAAATTTTTACAGCACTTCAACAGTCAAATTGTAGTTAAGACTAAGAAAGCAATAATATACTCTTCTTGAAGTTCCTGTCAAGAATGAAAACTTTAAAAGTCACTGGAAAATCAACTTTCTATAGATGCTCAAGTTTGCCACGAGTGATTTTCCTTTAGTAAAATTAAATATACAATTGTTTCAAAAATAGAAATTGCTCTTTTTTCAGTCTGTTATGGTGGTCTTTTCTTAAGAACAATATGCTACTGAATTATTTATTATAAAAATTCTTGAGTTCCTGTTATTATTTTTTCTATTAAATTTGAAGTTTTGTACAGCTTGTAATTCCCTCCACGTAAGATCCTTTATCCCACTTCTTCCATTGGATTCTTGTTCCCACTCCTTTACTCTTCTGAATTTCCTCCTTAAGTATATGTTTCCCTTTTGATCTTGAGTGTTTAACATTTCTATGGTGTGCATGCAGACCTCACTAATGTTGGCTTCCCCGACCCCCCATGTACCTATATATTACTTGGCTGAAAACTGAGTTCAGTTCCAGACTGAAAGGTGACCAAAGGCCATAGTCGCAGGTTCCCCCCCAGTCTCCTTCTGACCAGTAAGCCTGGTCTTTTTTTATGATTTTGAGTTGCTTTCAACATTTTCTCCCCCTCTATCTAGGACCTTGAAATGGGATCTCTGTCAGAGCAGTTGGTAATGGTAGCCGGCACCATCTACTGTAGCCTCAGGGTAGGGGGGACTGATGTTCTCATGGTCCATTAGTCCACTGGACTCATTGTTTACAAGTGTCTTCAATATTGATCTCTCCTTTTTCCTCCACAGAGGGGAAGACCAATAGTTGGCCTTAGATGTCCTCTCATGAGTCTCTTGACTGCAATCCTTAAGGAAGCAGATCGTCAGGTGTTTCTCCTGAGGAGTGGCTGGGTGGGTTAGGTGGGGTTGAAGTACCAATCCTTCAGCTAGCAGCCAAGAGTTTAACCTAGCTAGCAGACCTCCTTTTGTGGAAAGATCGTGAGTTAAGAATGAAAAAGCATAACTTTTCTTTTAAATATTATGGATAGAATCATGTCTCCCAGAATATCTTTTGGAATCCTCACTCCTATAATTCCTGGTATGGTTCTATAGGATAAGCACTGGACTGCAAGGTTGGTGATTCAAACCCACCAGCTGCTTCTAGATAACAGTGTACAGGGCCACTATGAGTTGGAATCCACTTGATGGCACTTTCCAACAGCAACACACCCATGGATATAAAGCCATTTGATAATAGAATCATCTTTGTTATGTTAAAGAATCCATTATCAATTTGTCCTAACTTCTGAGTTATAAGAAGCATTGTAGGCAGAGGGGTAGGCAAGCACAAACAGGTTCAGGTAGCGGGAGTGGGTGTAGACGATGCCACATGAGAACCCCAATGTCCTGCTAAACACCCGGGCCACAGAAGCTGAAACAAACTAGGATCTTTCCTCAGAGTCCACAGAGAGAAATAGGAGTTTTCAGCCTAGAGCCAGCACTTGGAATTCGGATTTTTAACCTTAACGTAACTTAGTTGTGGTATTTCTATAACAGCAACACTCAGAAACAGCCACTGATCACCAAAAAAGTTTTTCTTCTTCTATTTTAGAGCTTAAAGTAATTATTCAAACTCAAGCTTTGTCTTCAGTACAATTTCTGTTTGTCTGAAGAATCAGGCAAAAAAGATTTGGGACAAGAAAGCTGGATTCTCAAGTTCATCAATCAAAACAGATCAGCTCACCAGATACCTGCACACGTCTGCTCTGCATTTTGTCCCTATGAAGACAGACTGCTTTGGAGAGACTGCACCCTATATACATTTATACTGTTACCTCCACATTTCTTTCCTCAGTTTTCATGTATGTATTTAGTTGTTTCAGAATACATTCTAAAGTATAAAATGTTAGAATCTGATATTTCCCTTACTTTTGAGAAAGGGAATTAAAGAAAAAAGCACATTGTAATCAACTTCCAAGAAGCTTAAAAAGTGATTTTCTTGTGAGGAGAAATATGTACATGCCCACAGATTCTACACTTGGTTCAGCTGCTGACAAACCATTTTTGGAACCATTCGTGAGATTAGCACAGAAAAACAGCAAATGCAATCTCAGCTTATTTGTTCCAGCTGATACCATCTGAATAGAAGCCCAAAGGCACAGGCTTTGAGATAAGGCAGACTCCTCTAACTTTCAACTGAAAATGGTCATGGTTCAAAGACAGACGACCCACTCCACTTCTCTCTGACATCATACGAAGTACATAAGGTTGCATGACTTTGTAACTTTTGTTTTATGCTAATTCTCTTTAAAATAATTGGTCTTTCATTAAACAAAATAATAAACTCAATTATTGTAGGAATTCAGAAAACCAAATACCTTTTATCCTTAACACTTTTTAAATGAGTTTATATCAATATTGATTTCATCTGAATTCACCACTGATTTACTGGCTAGCCACAGGTAAGCTATATAGTTTCTTCCTCTGTAAAATGAAGGAGCTGGTCCTGGTGTTTTCTGGCTTTGAAAGTTCATGATTCTATCATCAGTCAATATTGTCAACGATTCAGACATTTTAGAAAAAGGAATAATGATTTGGTTCACTGAAACAGTCTGTATAAAGAGACTATGCTTCTTGAAAGTAAATTCAAAGGATCTGGTTTTTATACAAAAGTTCAACTTATTTTTATACTCACTGTCAAATGGTAAGAAAATAAAATTATCTAGAAAATTGAGATACTCAAGAGTCAAACAAACCACATTTAAAAAACAAAAAATAAGCCTTTAATTTCTAGTTTGAGCCTATCTTCTCTTTTTCTCTTTTTCCTTCACAACCCACTTTATTCAATGCCTGTTAGTGTTTACCAATCATGTTCTCAGACTCAAAGAAAAATAGGAAACAGATCTTGTCTTTTAAAAAAGTTCACAACTTTGTTTATAAATGAAACAGACAAACACACAAAAATTGAGCCCAAGAACTCCACCAACAGTTATTACTACACAGAATACTGTGGTTAAAGTGATTTATGTAGAACATCTTAAAGACACACAACACAGGATGTATAAATTGTCTTAGGTTGGAATAAGGAAGATTTTTTTCCATGAAGATGAGGTGACTCTCAAAGGATCTGTTGGGGTTAAAGACATGAAGAGGGGTCTGGGGGAGCAGTGTGTGAACGCCAACACCTCTTTGTCAGAGCATTAGTAAGCTGTATGAATGTCTGATTAAAAATGGCCAATATTAGTCCGTTTGAGTGCAATAATGCCTAGATATAGCTCCTTAAGTGCTCTATTTAATTATTCACTTCTAATTTTCCTAGATTCATACTTTGTACCTTCCATGTTCTGATTATTAATGGATGTGTGCAGCTGTTTCTCTTCATTTGGAGTTGTAGCACATCTGTAAATGAAGGCCCCCTCCAAAACTTAAGTCCATCCATGTCATTAAGGTCACCTCTACATTGAAGAGCAGCTCTTCCCCAGTCATATTGTGAATACCTTACAACCTAAGGGGCTCATCTTCCAGCACTATTTCTGACATGTTCCACATGTATTCTTAGTGACTGACAGCCTAGCCATTCAGGAATGATCTGCCTCTTCCTCTTCCTAGTCTGTCTTAGTCTGGAAGCTACACTTACACTTTCTAACATGGGCTAGGCCTGCTGATATTTAGAATACTGCCGGCATAGCTTCCAGCATCACAGCAACACACAAGCCACCACAACGCAATGAACTCACAGCTGAGTGGTGGCTTGATACACTGGTGTTGCTTAGTGCCTTTGAGTCAGTTCAGACTCATAGCGACCCTGTATAGGGTTTCCAAGGAGTGGCTGGTGGGTTTGAATTGCCAACCTTGTGGTTAGCAATCCACTGCTGATCCTACAGAACCACACCAGGAAAGGGGCCTAAATAAACACATTGTGAGGTTTTGAATGAATGAGGATAAAATTTCTAGTAGCATTACTGAATTGTAGCTAAATCATAAGTTTTCTGAAATTTGGTTTCCTCATCTATAATTAAAGTACTGGATCACCATAGGGATAATTTACAGACAAGTGTTTAAAATTTTGCAAGGTGCTTCACTTTTACTAGATTGATGCTTATTATAATAATCAGGGCTAACAAGTTCCTTACTCACAGTTTGGTTCATGCATCAGCAGAGTCAGTATCTCTGGGAACTTCTAAGAAATACGGAACCCTGGTCCTGCAATCTGTATTTTAACAAGATCTCAAAGAAATATGCATGATCTTTAAAGTTGAAGAAACACTGAGCTATTTAGACAGTTCTGACTTATAGCAACTCTGTTTCTGCGGGCGACTGTTGGATTTGAACTGTTGACCGTGTAGTTACCATTTCAGTACTTATGCTATAGCACTAAACCAGAGCTCGAACAACTAATTAGTAGACCCAAAATTTGAAATGAAGTCTACTAATTCTGGCCCAAAGCAAGTTCATATAGCTAACAGATGATGAGTGAACATTAATTGCTAAGACAATTTTGTGTGAAACAAATATAATTTGGATTCTGATTTACTCAGATGGGATGTTCATAACTAATTCATGGACCTAGAAAATTGCAAGAAAGCAGTATAATTTTCTTATATAGCTCTCGTCTTGGTGGTAGCCCAATTTCTCCAAGGCAGTTGCTGATTGCATGGATGGAGGTAGGAAGAGCATGCTAAGTGATTCTGCCTGTGATACAAACTTGAGAGGATTAGCTCATACATTGTGTACCAGTTAGAGTCAATAGGAGGCAGAAACATTTTGCATAGCATAATTAAATACCTAGGTAACCCCTATCATCAAAAACGTTGGTGTGAGTATAATAATGAATGGTATTTCACATATAAATACGTTACATCAAAAGCAAACTCAAAGCCACTGAGTAGATTCTGACTCACGAAAATCCTACAGGACCGGGGAGAATTGTCCTAAGGTTCCATGGCTATAAGTCTTACAGAAGCTGGCTGTCACATTTTTGACCTGCAGATCAATTGGTGGATGGGTGCCACTGACATAAATACATAATAAATATCAATGTCTCCATGAAGGTCTAAAAAATTAACTGTGCAGATATGTATTCTTTCATTCATTAAACCAGTATGTAATAAGAACTGGCTATGGAGTCCTGATATGGCATTGTGGGATAAGCCCTACAGCACCATACCAAGACTCCATGGATGTGATTATTATGCTTCAAACTTTTCTTGGAATGAAATCTAAATTTCATAGTACATAACCTAGTCTGAGCCTTAGCAACCAGATTCATTTCTTACCACTCCTTCTATTCTACCCACTGGTTTCCTTCTGATCTTAGATTACACAAAGCTTGCTCCTTCCTTATAGGGTCTTTGAACATAACCTTCTGTCTTCCTATAACTCATTCCCCATTCTTCACAGGATGGCTCCTTTCCATCAATTAGAGCTAAGATCAAATACAACCTTCTCAAGGGAAAGCCTTCCATGATTAACCTAAGGACAATACACTACTGGCTATTCAACAACTCATCAAAAGTTGACTCTATGGTAATGCTGTTATTGTTAGGTGCTATAGAGTGGATTTCTGACTCACAGTGTCTTTCTGCACAGCAGAAACACTGCCCAGTCCTGAGCGACCTTCACAATCATTGTTAAGCTTGAGTCCATTGCTGCTGCCACTGTGCCAATCCATTTTATTAGGTGTCTTCCTGTTCTTCACTGACCTTTCACTTGACCTAGCATGATATCCTTCTCCAGGGATTGGTCCCTCCTGATAATATGTCTGAAGTATGAGACACAAAGTGCCTTCTAAGGAGCATTCTGATTGCATTTCTTCCAACACAGATCTGTCTGTTCTTCTAGCAGTCCGTGGTACTGTTAATATTCTTCTCCAACACCGTAACTTAAATGCATCAATTCTTCTGAGGGATTCCTTATCCATTGTCCAATTTTCACATGCATATGAGGAGGTTAATGAAAACACCATGGCTTGGGTCAGGCATACCTTAGTTCTCAAACTGATATCTTTGCTCATTGATACTTTAAACCGGTCTTGGGCAGCAGATTTGCCTTATATAATATGTTATTTGATTTTTTTTTGACTGTTGCTTTCATTAGTGTTGATGGTAGACCCAAGCTAAATGAAGTGCTTGACAACTTCAATCTTTTCTCCATTTATCATTATATTATCTATTGGTCTAGTGGTGGATTTTTTTCTTTACATTGAGGTGCAACCTATACCCTTTGCCCCAACTGTCACATACTTTATGGGTAAGAGCCATTTCCAAGGAGAAGCTGGTAAGTTTGAACTACCAACCTTGAGGTTAGCAGTCTAGTGTGTATCCTACAGCACCACCACAGAATTCCACAAGGTAGTATGTTGTTGTTGTTAAGTGCCATTGTGTCCAAGGATTTTCTAAGAAGCAGCTGTTGAGTTTGAACCCACCCAAGACCATATGGTTCAAACCAACCTTGTGGTCAAGTGCATATCTTACACTGCCATACAAGGCCTCCACAAGGTAGTGTTGTTGTTGTTATGGGCCGTGGAGTCGGTTCCGACTCATAGCGACCCTGTACAGGGTTTCGGAGGCTGTAGATCTTTATGGGAGCAGAAAGCCTCATCTTTCTCCCATGGAACAGCTGGAAGTTTCAAACTGCTGACCTTGTGGTTTGTGGCCCAATTCATAACCACTACACTACTAGAGCAAGGTAGCATAAGACTCTATAATAAAGTGAATTGAGCCTATGTAAGTGATGAAACAGCTGAGAGCTGAAGAAAAGTTCAGAGTTAAGTAGTCAAAAACAGATACAGGAGAGTACACTCTCAGCAGAACAGGATGCGGAACAGAAAGGGGGAAGCCGTACACAGATTACAGCAACACTGCGAAAATGAATGACTTTTCAGGTAGGCTTCCATTCAGTTTGAGTCAATGGGATGATGAGATTGTGAAAAGTGTGAAGATAACATTAGGTTGCATCAACAGACACATGTAACCCAGAATGAGTTACATACAGATGATCAGATCTCAGCTGGAGCTAGAAGGCACCTTCACTTATAGGGACCTTGTGCCTAAGGGAGCAACCAAAGATGCTGGACATAATAATCAGCAGGATGGACTCAAAGTCACTGCATATGAAGAAAGACGAAAGAGTGCTGCTCAACAGTTGTTTGATTTTGGCCTATGTGTATCCATTTCCCTATTTTAATAGCACCCACAGTTTATTTTATTTTAAATGTTTTATTGTGAATTATGTGATAGTTTACATGGGAGAATATTAGCTTTACATTCATCTTATCATATATCATTTCATTGCCATGGTTACAATCCCTTCCATGCATCATCAACCAACCAAAGGGTACACCCTGCAAACCTGGCCCCTGGTCGTCAGCACATAGCCCCTCTCCCTCTCTGGATCTAAAGTCCCCAGCTGCTCCATCTCTCCATGTCATCATCTCTGCCTCCATCTCTGGCATCACTGCTTCTCTGGGTAGGGTCCTTCACTCCGTTCTTCTCCCTTGATGGTCCCAGGGTCCTTCACTACTGGACTGCAAAGTCAATCACTCCCTTCCTTGCTACAAAACGTCTACCTTTACATATCCACCATCACAGTCAGTCCTGATAGTAATTATTCACTATTGTGCCACATGAGTGCTATCCCCATCTCCTTTCATCAGCCCCGCCCAGACAGATTGGATACTTGTCAGTGGAGATTCTACCTTTCTCTGCACCCTCTGGATCTAGGCTCCTTCTTGAAAGCTTGTAAGCCACTCACTTCTTGCCTTTGTAGCCCCCCATTTTGTGTAGTCAATGTCCAAGTTGCCCATCCCTGTCTACCCTGTGTATTTATTTTGAGGACACGTCTTCCCTCACTGGATTTGTAGTCCGGGGACTTCTATCCTCCTGGTAAAGGGGAGGGCTGAGACCCAGTCTACCACAGACACAACCGCTTTCCTCGGGCACAGCAGAACTAACATCCTCAACATCAATGATATTTACTTAACTCAGCAGTGACAACCTCATCAAACTAGTCCTGTTAAAAAAAAATAAAAAACAGCTTCTGAAGTTCCTCTTTCGTTGCCCCAAAGAACCATCTTGGACCCAATTAGTTAAAAACCATCTTGGACCCAACTTCTTCCATGGTTTTCTAAGTCCTAATATCCTTCCACTAAAAGTCCTGTTTGCTTAAGTTAGCTAGAGTTATTGCTGTTAATTGAAAAAAAAAAAAAATCCTGAAATATTTAGATTGGAGAACAATGGGCGTGGGGATATGGGAGCTTCTGTCTTCGTACATTTGGGAGATAGTCTGTTATGGAAGGAACTATGTGGTGTTTAGGTGCTTGGCAGCTAACCGAAAGGTCACTGTTGTGAACCCAGTAACTGTATGAAAATCATATGAGGGATATTGTACTCTTCATTATAGGTTCAACGATGAGTGGAATCAATTTGATGGCAACAGTTTTGGATTTTATGCCTGTGGTTATAATCCTGTTTGAGAATGTGTTACAGTTCTTACGTTAATAAGACATCATTCATCTAGGATGCTCTTGAGTCAATCTCTTTTGTGATATAAAAAGAGATAAACAAGCAAGCAGAGGTGGAGAGAGAGATATTCAGCCATGTATCTTCCTGGGAGCAGAAGCTAAATGAGACAAAGACTGTCCTCTAAAGCAGGCAGGAGAGAGAGCATAGCTTTAAGAAACAGAAATCTGTTGTAAGAAAATGAATTTCTGTTTCTTAAAGCCATGCACTTGTAGTATTTCTGCTATAGACGCACAGGGCAATGAAGACACTGGCATTGTAAAGAAAGCTGCTATTATCAGGGGGCTGGCTTAAGACACAATGATACAATATTCTATTTATGGTTAATCATTCTACTGTCCTGGAGTGGCGCTGTAGGATCAGCACTGGACTGGAACCACAAGGTCGGTGGTTCAAACCCACCAGTTGCTCCCTGGAAGTTCTATACAGGCACACCATGAGTCAGAATTGACTCGATGGCACTATCAAAAACTATAATTTTACTCTAGAAATATCCCAAAGGACACAATCCTTCATGAAAGGCCACAAGTTTCCATTACTGAATGTATTTTTTAGCATAAGAAAACTAAACAAGTTTGGGTTTTCCTAGAGGGTTTTGAGAATCAGATAGACTTGGCCTAAGCTATTTTAAGTTCCTAAGATTCAGTAACTATCTGGGTTCTAATGACACCCTTTTTATATTTTAACTTTATAAGTACAATTGTCTTTGACATTATTTAAGCCAGTATATTTTTCCTACGCCTAAGCAGACCTTAATGAAGAAGAAAAAGGCAATGGATTTTTAAAGGAAGTGCCATTAAAAGCAGAAATGAAAAAAATTCAAGTATTAAATGGAATGAAAAAGTTCGGTTGTGTATTCTAGACCAATCCCCCTTGATAAAATGTCTCTTAAGGTTATTCTGTGTGGGTGGTTTTGTTTTCATCCTCAAAGCATGGCACTACAGCTAAACCAGAGTCTGGCAATTTCATTCTCTCCAAACCCTGTGTAAAACGTAAGCAACTAGAGCCCTTGTTTCCCCAGCCATACAACAGTGTCGCTGTGCATGACTGACAGGACAGCTGCTCTCTAAAGACAATGTGATTTGGTTCAGAAGTGCACATTTGATCTCTAGCAAGAATGTGATCACAGCTTAGAGGCCATGAGGCGTACTTACACTCTCAAGTCCTGTACTAAAGAAAACAAACCAACAAATGAAACTGCTTATGAATAACAAATGTTGGAGATTTGTAGAAATTGCAACACTTATCCATTGTTGGTGGGAATGCAAAATGGTACAGCTGCAGTGGTAAAAAGTCTGGTGTTTCCTCAAAAAACTGGAAGTAGAGCTGTCATATGACCCAGTCATCCCATTCCCAAGTATATAACCTAGGAGTCTAAATAGAAGTGACCTGAACAGATATATGCACCCCTATGGTCATTACAATAGTACTCACAACAGCAGAGACAAGTTAACTGTCCACTAAGAGATGAATAGATAAGCATACATATAGACAATGGGATACTATATGGTAGTAAAGAAAAATGAGTTCCTCAAACATCTTGGAATGTGGATGAGCCTGAAGGACATTTTGTTTAATGAAATAAGTCAATCCCCAAACAAACACAATTTCCCCCAATACTGTATGGTCTAACTTTTATGAACAAGTAAATAAACAGAAACTAGTGTCCATTGCGTATTACAATGACTCCATAATGATATGACAAGGTCGGTGGTTCAAGTCCACCAGCTGGTTCGAGGCAGAACGATGAGGCTTTCTAATGCAACAAAGATTTAAATTCTCAGAAACCTTATACAGGGTCGCTATGAGTCAGAACCGACTCTACCACACTTAACAACAACAAAAATGTCTATTCGTTGTTACAAGAGATGGGACAGGATGTAGGGGGAGGGTGAGAGAAGGGATTTTACTCTCCAGACAATAGATAAAATTTTTGCTGATGGCAAATGCAATACTGAATGAGGATAAAGTAAACACAACTTGTTAACAGTAAATGAAGTCACTAAACAGTACACAAGGAAAAAAAAAAAAAACTGTTATGACATATATAATTTTGAAACAACAGCAAAAACTACCAGAGCTTTGGTCAGTTGGCAAATTTGTTAACATAAGTTCCTAAAATTATGTTCTACAATCTTGTTTGGTGAGTAGGGTCTGGAGTCTTTAAAGGTTTTGAGCTGCTGTCTAACATATATCGATCAGTCTCCACTTGTCTGGAAAAAGAGCCACATGGCAAACAAAGACTCAATGAGGAAACTACTCTCTGGAGACAAGAGTCTACACGAACCACAGCCTGAGACCAGAACTAGATGATTCTCAGCTATCACTAACAACCATTCTAACCAGGGCCACAATAAATGAACTCTGATAAAAGAGGAGAAAAATGTGGAACAGAACCTCAAATTCCTAAAAACCAACCATCCAACAAACAAAACACTAAAGGACTCCATAAAACTATTGTTCTGGGAGCCTCTTCCAACTGTGACAATTTCCCTGACAAACTCATTAAACTTTGAACCAAAACTAATTACTGACATTACCTTGTAA
Organism: Chrysochloris asiatica; assembly: GCF_000296735.1. Lineage (NCBI taxonomy): Eukaryota > Metazoa > Chordata > Mammalia > Afrosoricida > Chrysochloridae > Chrysochloris > Chrysochloris asiatica. The sequence continues at coordinate 6,161,731 of NW_006408639.1, read as the reverse complement.
ATAAACAACAAACTGGCTAAGAAATATATTAATAATGACTACCACCTGTAAGTATTGTGTTTTTTAGTAAATTACCTATATGACTCCAAACGGTCAACAAAATACTTTACAAGAAAGATGAGAATGTAAGGGATCAGGGAATGTAGATGAATGGAAATAGAATAACCAGAACAGGAAGAATTAGAACGTTCAAGGTAATCAGTTTCACTCAACAACTTGAGGTGAAATTGTTAAATGGAAACCTACACTGCTGTGTAAACCTCCCCTGGAAACACAGTATTATTTTTAAAACTCAAACTACTGTATATTATGAAATAGCCCATCTATAAAGATCTAACAATTGGTTGTTACTGTTTAACAAACAACCCTAAACTCAGTGGCTTAAAAAAGCAAGTGTTTCTATTGTTCATGAGCCTTTGGTGTAGCGAGGTGCTGACGGGGTGACATGGGGACTGGGCTGTGTATTTCTCCGTATCCACCATGTTTCACTTATTTTGTTCATATGGCAGTGGCAGGGTTCCAAGAGCAGCAAGGGTGCAAGTTCCAGTGTGCAAGCACTTTTTCAAAACAATAGCTTGCATCAATTTTACTAAAATTTCACTGGACAAACAAACCACATGTCCATCCCAGAATCAATGCTGAGAAGCACCACCAGAAGCCAAGGATACAGGCAGGCATGGAAAAGTGCGCCGTTATGGCAACCAATCTACTGGATCCAAGGAACAAATTTCATGACAGAAGAAACTTGTTTATCTTTAAGAACTGTTTTCAGATGATAAACTCTCGTAGTTCACTGATGTCCCTTTTGGCTTCGGATTCTGGGATGCTCAAAATGGTTACATATAATTAACTAAATTATTATTAATGCATGCTTTCCCTTCCTCAACGTGGTCTAAATTGTTGTATTTCACTATCTTAACTATGTTGTTGTTGTTGTTGTTAAGTGCCATCGAGTCGGGTCCGACCCATAGCGACCCTGTACAGGGTTTCCAAGGGTGTAAATCTTTACGGGAGTAGAAAGCCTCATCTTTCTCCCGCGGAGCAGCTGGTAGTTTCGAACCGCTGACCTTAAGGTTCGCAGCCCGATTCGTAGCCACTACGCTATCTTAACTATATATTACTTATATTGTAGGCTTCTTCAGATGTTTATTCTTTTTGTAGCTTGAGGTTTTTTGGTTTTGTTTTTTTTGAGAGGTAGTATATTACCAAACCACGACCTGTCAGTTTGTTGTGCTGGAGTGATTTGTGTCTTGCTTTGTTACTGGAAGCTATCTGCTAGTATTACCAACACCAGATCGATTACCCATAGTGAACCAGATTCAGTGGAGCTTTCAGACTAAGACCATGAAGAAAGGTCTTGTGATCTAGTTCTGTAAATCAGCCAATAAAAATGCTCTGGGTCACAATTTACTAATGCCATATATGGTACTGGAAGAGGAGTCTCCTAGGTTGGAAAGTAACAATGGGCCCAAGCATACCGATGACCATGAAGATGATGTGGGGCTGGGAGACATTTTTTTCTGTTGTCTGTGGAGTCAGCATGAGTTGGAGGAGACTTGATGGTAACAGCAACGAACAACATATTTCCAAATAAAAAACGAATGCTTGGATTTATCTAAGGAACAGTTATTGCCCATGTGAGTTTATCAACATTTGAAATATTTGTGAAGGAGGGAAAAGAGAGAAGCTCTGTCTCTTTTTTCCCTTTTTCTTTATCTAAAACTTTTGTTGCGAATTGAGTGAGTGCAAGTTTACAGGGTAGACTCTGTCTCTTTAAGAGGCATTAGTCATCAATACATATTACATTCTCCTGGTTCTGCTGTGAACCAAAGTGACAATGGTATAGCTCAACAAACATTTTTAGGGAATTATCTCAAACCAATTTTCACTAGGGATGTAGAATTTACGGTCTGTACTGGTTCAAAAAGAAGAATATTTTAAAATTCAGAACCCACATCGATGAAGGTGACAGACGTAAAGAAAATTCAACTGAAAATGAAGTTCTTCATTTCGTTTTAGAATATTTTCTCCTAAAGATATCATGAGACAGATTTTCAAAGAACTTTGAAGATACAGCTACAATGTTTCATGAACATGTGACTGAATCCAGGCGATATTACCTGTGTCTTGGCAGCTGAATTTGAAATGGCTGACTTGAAATATTTTCATTGAAGTTCTACCAAAGTTAAATAGAGTCAGAAAGTTATTTTAGCTGATTTTTAAATTTTCTTATATATTTTCTCTGAACTGACAGGAACCTCTCAAAACTAGTGAGACAAAGATTTAAAAGAAGTTAAAAGTCTTTGGGGAAAAATTACCTCTGGGATAAACCTGAGGGTTTTAATGTTCACAGATACTTCTGATGAATTGAAGGTTTCTAATTGATAAATCAGTCATTCACAAATTAGTATGGGTCCAAAATAAAAATTCCAGTTATTGAAAAACTGGGTTGGCTAGGATGTCAACTTAACAGTAAAAATAAATAAGTAAATTATTGACATTAAAATAGTTAGATTATATAAGCCAATTAAAAAAAATCATTTCACTGATTTTCTTATTATATGGTGGTGTTGTTAAGTGCTGTTCTGACTGTTAAGTCACTGAAAGTTCCGACTCACAGCAATCAATCCAATGTGGTCTTTCTGAGCAGTGACTGGTGAGTTTGAACAGCTGACTCTGTAGTTAGTAGTCCAGTGAGGTGAAAATGTGAAGAGATACCAATTTATGACTAATCTGAAGAATTCACAAATCCTGTGTAGACTTGAAGACTTCCTGCTCCCATCATACTGAAATACAACTGTTGTTGTTATTAAGTGCTGTTGAGTCGATTCCGACCCATAGCTACTCTGTAGAGGGTTTCCAAGGAGCAGCTGGTGAGTTTGAACCATCGACCTTGCAGTTCACATGACTTTGCAGTTTGACACATTAGTCCACAGTGCCACACCAGGACTCCAATTAGGTATTTATATTTAAAAGAGCTTTTCAGAGGCACATTATAGATACTACGGATATAACTGAAAATATATGGCCTTCTGAAAATATTATCTGACAATTTGTTCTTAATATATTTCTCCCTAGAAGCTAATTTTCTTGACTTAAAGATTTTCAAAGGATTATGTTCTTTTCTTGAAGTCAAGAGGTTGCTGTAGTTTCCTTTAATGGTATTTATTCCTGTTCACAAAGGAATAGTTTATAGCTAACCTTAACTACTTATATAATTTACTGAAAGTGGTCTGGAGAAAGTCTCTGACGTAGATGCTATAAGCTTTGATTTTAATTTCTACTTCAATAGCTGTGGTACTGCCAACCACAAGCTTCAAACACACCAGCAGCTCCTTGGAAACCCTTTGTAGGGTCACATGAGTCAGAACGGGCTTGAGGGCACTTCGCAGCAACAACAAACTCGCATTTTTGTGACTTTTTGGTTTTTACAATGACTAGGAATTCCACGTATATAATAGAGAAACATCCACTCAAAATGTGTATATTTTCCTATGCTGCAAATATGTCCATGAATGTGGTGGAGCATGTTACTGCTGTTATGTATCATCAAGTCAATTCTGACTCATATTTGTCCTGTATAAGAGCAGCTGGTAGGTTTCACCTACCAATCTTGTGATTATGGTACCAGAGCAAGACTCCTGTGGTGGAACATACAGGGGGCTAAGTTCTGAAAACTTCTTAGACATAAGCAGACACCTTGTGGGAATGAGTCGTTTGGCCTGAGAGCTCAGGCCCATGGGCTTGAAAAACACAAAAGTCAACTCAGCATAACAAAGTCCACGAAGAAAATGTATTACAACCTATACTGAAGAGCAGCAACTGGACTCTTAAATGTTCATGAGTGGCCATCTGAGGTGAAACTATTGGTTTTTCCCTGTCCAGAAGAAAGAAGAGTAAAGAAAATTGAAAATCCATGGAAACATGACACTATCAATCTCTATAACCTGAAAACCAGAAGAACTAGATGGTACCTAGCCACCACTACCAACTGCTCTGAAAGGGATCACTTTAGAAGGTCCTAGGCAGAGTAAGAGAAAGACAAAAAACAAAACTCACAATCATAAAAAAAGACCAGGCTTGCCATTTGGATACAAACTGGCAGACTCTTTAAGACTATGTCTTAGCCACAGTTTAGGTCTGCAACCAAACTCACTCCTTTGGATTTATTTTCAGCCAAACAATAGACAGGTGTATAAGGGAAAAACTAACACTAGGGAGATAGTCACTTCATAAGAATAATCAACTATTTGAGATCCAAAGGACAGCATTCATCCAAGGACAAAGTTCAGAAAGGTTGAGAAGGATGGAGGAATAGATCAAAATGAGGAATACAGGGAGGAGGTGGGATGGATGATGTTATACTGTAGGGAATTGCAGTCAATGTTACAAAACAAAAGGTGTATGAATTGTAGAATGGAAAACTCACTTGCTTTGTAAATCATTAATCCAATTCATAATAAGTTAAATAAATTCTTAATAAGAAAAAAAATGATACTGCACCCATTAGAGAAATATTGCCCTTTGAAATCTAGTTGTTGTTGTTGTCAGGTGCCATCGAGTCAGAACCGACTCATAGCGACTCCATGCACAGCAGAACGAAACAATGTTCGATCCTGGGCCAACCTCACCACCGCTGCCACCCCCAAGTCCATCAATGATGCCACCTGGCCGATCCATCTCGTTGGAGGTCTTCCTCTTTTTCTCTGACCCTCCACCCTACCCAGCATGACATCCTTCTCCAACAATTGTTTCCTCCGGACTACATGTCCAAAGTAGGAGAGACGAAGCTTAGCCATCCTGGCCTCCAAGGAGCACTCTGCCTGCACTTCTTCCAAAACAGATCTATTGGTTCTTTTGGCAGTCCATGGCACCCTCAGTATTCTCCTCCAACACCACAACTCAAAGGCATCAATTCTTCTACGATCCTCTTTATTCACTGTCCAGCTTTCGCATCCATATGAGGCTATTGAAAACACAATGGCCTGGGTCAGGCGCACCCTAGTCCTCAAGCTGACATCTCTGCTCTTCAATACTTTAAAAAGTTCCTGTGCAGCAGATTTGCCCAGTGCAATACGTCGTCTGATCTCTTGACTGCTACTTCCGCGAGTGTTGATAGTTGATCCAAGAAGAATGAAGTCCTTGACAACTTCAATCCTTTCTCCATTGATAAGAATGTTGTTTATTGGTCCAGTGGTGAGGATTTTTGTTTTCTTGACATTGAGATGCAATCCATATCGAAGGCTGTGCTCTTTAATCTTCATAAGTAAATATTTCAAGTCCTCTTCACTTTCAGCGATCAAGGTTGTATCATCTGCATATCGCAGGTTGTTAATGAGTCTTCCTCCAATCCTGATGCCACATTTTTCTTCATAGAACCCAGCTTCTCGTATTATTTGCTCAGCATACAGGTTGAACAAGTATGGTGAAAGAATACAACCCTGTCTCACACCTTTCCCAATTTTAAAACTTTCAGTGTTCCCATGTTCTGTTCGAACAACTGCTTCTTGGTCTAGGTACAGATTTCTTAGAAGTACAATTAAGTGTTCTGGAATACTCATACTTCTCAATGTTGTCCATAGCTTGTCATGATCCACACAATCAAATCTAGTAGGCAAGTAAATATACTCAAATATGTTTGGGTGAGCTGGACTTCAGGGGTTAGAAAACCTTGACACTAACTTCATGTAGACCATTCTGAGACCACATCAGACTATTGCCCTTTAGGAGAAAATCCTTCCCTAGTATACCCGTGTTCCCCAGAAACACCATGTCTCTTCATTTGTTAATTTATAGGTGGATGCATACAATCTCGCTGATTCATCTTCATGTCTTCCACATTTTATAATTCCTTTTTTTTTGTATGGACAATTGTACCCAGAGTACTTTAGCCCAATATCTAATCATTGTTACTGTTAGGTGCCCTTCAGAAGTCCTGGTGGCCTCGTTGTTAGAAGGCTTGACTGCTAACCAAAACACTGGCTATTCAGGCCTACAGGTTGGAGAAAGATGAGAGAGTTTGCTTTCATACAGCCTGGGGGAGTATAAGGGCAGTCCTGTCCTATCCTATAGGATTGTTAAGGCCTAGAATTGACTCAGAGGTAATGGGTGTGGTTTTTGATAAAGGTACCCTCAACACAGTACAACTAAGGCACACATTCTTGGCTGTAATCGTTTTTTGTTTTTAAAATTGTGAATCAAGTGATAGTTTGCATGGGAGAACATGGGTTTTGCACTCATCCTATTGTATTCCATTTCATTGCGATGACTACAATCCCCTTAATGCATCATCATTCAACAGTATTTGCTTCTGTTCTCTCTGTTTGTTTGTTTTTTGAAATGTGCACAAAAACACTCAGGAATATATAATCATTTATACAACCAAAGGGCACACTGCAAGCCTGCCTCCTGTCCGCCACCACATAGCCTTTCTCTTTCCAGGAGTCTACAGCCCTCGGCTGCTCTTTCTCTCCATGTCATCATATCTCTGGCTGTAATCTTCATGGAAGTAAATTGTCAAGAATTTTCCCCAAAAAGCTGCTGCGTGGACTGGAACCTCCAACCTTTCATCTGAGAGAATGGTCATGAGTTTGAACTCACTGGCATTTAGTCACAACATTGATTTTCTTCTGGTCACAGTGGTTGGTTAAGGGATGTTCACAGGACCCAATCTGATCCTATGAACTTTTTCTGTGACTTTCAGGAAAATAATTCCCTTTCTTTCCTGTAGGAACCAAATATATGAAGGTTTAAGATATACAGCTACTGAGGCCATTTTCTGCTCTGTAAATGGAACCAGCATGGTGGACATGGCGCTGAGTTTGGTTTTCCTTTGTCACTTACACTCAGAAGAGGCATAATGCACTGTTGACTGACATATGAAAATGCCATTCATTCTGCTGCTAGCTCAGATGTGCTTATAAATAAGATTGATATACATTTGAGCTTTCAGTCTTGGGGAATATCTACTCAGGGGCTGATATTGCATCTAATCTTGTTCATTATATATGACTTTTAAAGTTCAACTCTTAGATTTTGGTGAGCACCTGGCTGTCATCTCTGTCTACTATATTTTTAATGGTCCATTTAACTTTGGAATGTTTTATAGAACTTTTCATAGCAGAGTTGCCTTTTTGATTGGTTCTGCTTTAGTCAATATTAAAATGACGTTGCAGTGCTAGAGAACCTACCTGCTCTTACCTGCCACATGTCACCTTAAAATATTCTAGGTGATGGAGGGAATGTGGTTAAACATTAGTTGTTTAACCTATCTCGTGTTGACAGTAGGAAGTTTTAGAGGGAAACAAATGATTAGCAAGCAAGAGCCAGTAGTTAAAAATCTAAACAAACTTGTCCAAAGAGACAGAAGCTCAAAGTTAATACTGAGTACAGAGAATAAAAACACTAGAAAATTCCATATGGTATTGTTGTAATTACTTACTAGACCCAGATTTCATGACTCTGAGATTATTGCATTTTAGAAATAGATGCACTGAAGTTACAGGCCTTTGCTATTCATCCTAAGCATAAAAGTTCTAATTCCAATTACATGAACTGCCTTCCTGTCGGTGAAAGAAGGAAGAAGCAGCTCGCATTCGTGGCCCTATTGATTTGGATGACACATGTTCTCTGAATCACCTCGAGGGATTCTCTGTAGACTAAATGAAATCCAAAGGTCAGAGAAAAAAAACTGATAAATATAATTGCAATTTCCTTGCAGCACCATATTTGATGACAAAACATTTGACACAGTGACAATTTAATATGTGGGAAGGAGGGGAAAGACCAGACCTACTGTCCATCTGTAGTAATTGATCTTCTGCAATTTCCCAATGGGCATTGGGGGACAACTCTCATAAATAGCTTCTTCATGTAACCCAAAGGGAAAGGGTAAAAGACCTTGTTCATTTTGGTGAAGTTTCCTCTGTCTCTCCTGAAGACAAGCTGACATAATGACATTAAGCAAAGGAGCAGAGGATGCTGGGAACTGTCTAGGCAGTTAAGATAAGGTTTCAGAATGAAACATCAATCCCCTTTAGGTCACATTTACAAAGCTGCAATTATCTTGTACAACATCCATTTTGGAAAGGATTATGAATATTATAGAAGTTGTTGTGAATCTGTGAGTAAGTGATTGAGAAATCTTCTATTCACTGTGTACTATGTAAACTAAAATCTGACTGTTAGGTTATCAAGGTAATTTGGCATTACTTATTGCTTAGCTGACTGTCTCTAAAAATTATATCTAGAGTCAGCATAATAATTGGCATATGACAAGTCACTAAATCATACCTCAAGGAAAGAATGGATAAATTAAAATCTAAATAAATCAATAAGTACTCCATACGATTTGGAGTCTTGGTGTGGTGCTTTAAGATCAGCAATGGTCTGTGAACTAAAAGGTCAGCAGTTCAAACCTACCAGCTGCTCCTCAGAAATCCTACACAGGGTCACTATGAGTTGGAACTGACTCAAGGGCACTTAACAACAGCAACAACAATATGATTAGGAGGACACATGACAATAACACCTGGCTACTCCCCTTTCCTTCCACTGAGAGAAGGCACTTTACCTCTTGAGGTCTAAACTTTTTAAGTTGACCTGGGTAAATGTTGACTAGAGTGTCAAATATACGACTGGATGTCTATGGAAAAATCTGGGTGGGGGATATGGACTTGGACTTCGCCAACATTTAGATACTTTATCCATTGACTGGATGGTCATTTCCAGTGGTCATCAAGCCAATTTTGTCTCATGATCAGCCCACATGTATCAAAGTAGAACTGCACTCCACAGTTTTTTATAGTTGTGTTTTTTGTTTTTTTCAGAAGTAGATTGCCAGAGTCTTCTGAGTGGACTTGAATGACGAATTCTTTGATTAGCAGTTAAGCACTTCAACTGTTGGTACAACACTAAGGGGCTCATGAGACCATAGAAAAGATGATGTTACCTACGAAGGGGATAACTAGAGAAGAGCCTCCCATATCAGGCCTGGAGATAAATTAGAGATTTGCACTGATGAGGAAGATCCAATAGATATAACTGAGAAAGAGGGGCTACGCATTAGAAGGGAAACAAGCAGACTAGAGGATCTTGGATGTCAAGTGAAGCAAGATTTTCGGAAAAGGAGAAGTGATCCACTACTTGTGTCGAACGCTGCTGAGAAGTCAAGTAGAAGAGTTAAAGCTACCCATTAGATATGACCATCAGCAGCTCATCCACCATAGCAAGCAAGAGCAGTTTAGAGCAACGGAAGTGAAGGCTTTTGGATCGACTGTCCTTCATAGAAATGGGGAAAATGGTGGGGCCACGTTTGAGGAAAGGGTGAAACAATATGAACACGACTTGACTATGTTGAGCCTGATATGGTGGATGGAGTCTACTTTGTTTGAAAGTAAGAACAAATCTACAGATGAACTCTGGTTTTTCCACTTACTCATTTGTCTTCCTGTAACCAACTTGTTTTCTTTGGTTCACCCACTTATATCTCCAATAAAGAGATCTAGGGCACATGTGGCTAGTTTTGTGGACATAATTCTAGCATTCTAAAATAAAATCCCTTTTTAAATAGTGTCTTAGAGGTAGACTCATTAGAGGCAAACATTCTTACATATATGACACTTGTAAAAAATAATTTGTAATGAAAGTAAATAAATGGAACTGTTGTTGATTGGTGAGCTAAATCTGTTGCTCAAAAATTTCATTGTGGGACCTTTCATCTGGAAACTTAAAATATTTCTTGGGGTCATGGAGAAGACACTATAGAAGTATGCAACCAATTAACAGTTGTTGTTATGTGCCTTGGAGTCGGTTCCGACTCATAGTGACCCTGTAATTAACTGTACATGAACAAATTTACAAAGCAGTCCAGATGTCTTCTGTTGTTGAAAGTAGAGGTTAGATTCATTTTTCATTTTTTATTATCAATTATAACAACAGGCAGAGCTCTGAGCACTTCATGTAGATTATCTCATATAATCTTTTATAAGGTGTTTACTATTATTATCACCAGAATATAGCTGGAGAAATGAGATTTACAGAGATAGGTAACTTGTCCAAGCCCAAACAGCTAGGGATTCATTCATGTAATTACTGAATGTTTATTATCTGCCAAATGACGTGTTAAGTGCTAAGCATATGGCACAAATCAAGAAAGGCAGGCTCCCTGTCCCCATGTATCTTATAGTCTAGCTTAGGAGGTAGATGTTGAACAAATAATTTCAACTTCAAATGCTATAGAGAACATGTGCATGGGGCTGTGACAATAGAAATGAGATCATCTTGGGATTCAGGAAGGCCTCCAAATAGGGTTGAAACCATTTCATCAAAGAATGTTGGAATATCCTTTGCTCTTCACATTTGTAAGACATTTTTTAGGGAGTTTTCATGAGGGACAGAGAGAAGCATCCAGCATTATCTTCACCATTCTTGCTCAGCTTAATCAACGATGTCAGGGCAGTGGGAGCTCATTTACAGTATTTCTGAGGTTGAATGCCATGCATACAAGTAGGCAGAGGACCACATCTGGATGGCACTGGAACAGGAATCTTTTCTCACCACAGACATTGGCAGGTCTGACTGCAAAGCACAAGATGTTTATATAACAAGCTAGGGGGCTTCCCAAACTTATTTGGCAGGTTTAGGCCCACTGTTCAAATCTCCTTCAGTGAGAATCAATGAAGCATGAAAATACAATGACTCATTCTGAGAGGTGACAGATGTCAGGCAACCTCAGTGCACAAAGGCAGCCAGAAGTTTCCATCCCCCAAACTCTACAAATGGAGTGTTAGAACTAACTCAGTGCCTCTGAGCACATGTCCACGGAGATGGGCAGCCTCACACTCCCATGCCTGTTTGTCTGTGGGAGAAAAGAGTTCCCTGGAAGGGACATTTCCATCTTAATTCCAAAGGTCCCTGCTAACCTCCATGCTCAACAACTCCATGAGTCCTGGTCAAGGCATTTAATCAGGTGGGTAATTAGTCAAGATGAATGCAAATGTTTTTGTGAAGAAACACATTTTAAATTGGTCCAAAAGGGTTTTGGAGATTCAAGTTAGTAAGATATCTAGACTAATTTTAATAAAATAAATGTTCAAATGCCAAAGGGTTAGTTTTAACTTTTTTCTAAGGTAAATATGGAGTCCTGGCATGGTTGTTGTTGTTGTTAGGTGCCATTGAGTCAGTACCGACCCATAGTGACCTTATGCACAGCAGAACAAAACACTGCCCGATCCTGAGCCAACTTCACTACCATTGCCATGCTGGAGTCCATCGATGCTGCCATTTGGTCAATCTATCTCATTGGGGGTCCTCCTATTTTTTGCTGACCTTCCACCTTACCAAACATGATATTCTTCTCCAGTGACTGATCCCACCTGACAATATGTGTGAAATATGAGAGACGAAGTTTAGCCATCTTGGCCTCCAAAGGAGCACTCTGGCTACACTTCTTCTAAAATGGATCTATTGGTTCTTTTGGCAATTTCAATATTCTCCTCCAACACCATAACTCAAATGCACCAATTCTTCTATGGTCTTCCTTATTCACTGTCCAGTTTTCACATGCATGAGGTTTTTGAAAATACCATGGCTTGGGTCACGCACACCTTAGTCCTCAAGCTGACATTTTTGCTCTTCAACACTTAAAAAAGTTCCTGTGCAGCAGATTTGCCTAATACAATACGTCGTCTGATCTCTTGACTGCTGCTTACGTTAGTGTTGATAGTTGATCTAAGAAGAATGAAGTCCTTGACAACTTCAATATTTTCTCCGTTGATAAGGATGAGGATTTTTGTTTTCTTTACATTGAGATGTAATCCATACGGAAGGCTGTGCTTTTTGATCTTCATCAGTAAATGTTTTAAGTTCTCTTCACTTTCAGCAAGCACGGTGCTATATGGTATGGTGCTGTACAGTAAATACTGGACTGCTAAATGCAAAGTTGGTGGTTGAACCTACCAGTTGTTCCTCAGAAACCCTATATGGGGTTGTTATGAGTCAGTACTGACTCTTTGGCACTTAACAACAATCAGCAAGGTAAATTTAGAGAAAAACATCCAGCTATGGAAGATCCATCAGCTTATCTATTTATGTTAGGGTTTATGGTTGTATGTAAATGAAGCTGACTTTCATTAACTTGATCACAAAAGGGAATTTAATGAAAAGATACAGCGTCCATCTCAAAAGTGGGACAGAAGCTAAACATTTAAGGCTTCAAAAGGAAAATGACTGAAAGAAGCTTTGGGATCTAAAGAGTTGAAACTAACAATTAATTTCCCAAGGGGCTACCATTAAAATGAATGTGGTAACCATGCTATGCCCATTGGAAACCTCTGATCCCTGAAAGAGGGCCAGAATCTATCTGGCTCAACTTGTTTGCTTACTCAAGAAAACTACAAATCATGGAAACAAATACTTTCTAAAGGAAATCTGATGGGAGACTAAATGTCAGGCAGATGAAACCAGCAGACTTCATAAAATCCACATTCTTTCTGATCATCATTTCATCTGGAAACCCAGTCAAACATACTTCATTCTCCATCACACTGTCTTAGGCATGTATGACAGGAGTTGGGTCCATTTGAAAATGCTAAAGGATTATTGTGGAGGTTATGTTCCAGCTGAGATCTATAAGAGCAGGGACTTGGCCACAAGAAGCCCAGGAAAGAGTGTGTTTCAGTCAGTGGGAAAAGCAAGAGCCAAGGCCCCAAGCAAGAGCCTGATGTCTTTGGGAGACTACAAACCCGGTGTGATTACAGCTAGGTGAAGAGAAGGTAGCTGGCAGTTTAAATTTAAGAGGCAAGCAGGGCCTTAGCTATGTAGGATAGTACAAGATATGGCAAGAAGACACTGTATTCAGAGTCAACAGGATGCCAATAGAAGGGTTTGTTAACTGTGTATTCTTGAGCAATATACTTAATATGGTTAGTTTTCAGTTTGTCTTATCTTCTAATCCATATTTCTTTGAGAAATCCATGGGGACAGTTGTGTTTTGGAGTTGAGAATTTCTAATAGAAAGATGGACTCCTGGTGTGGTATGCTAAGATCAGCAAAGGACTGTGAACCACAAAGCTTGCCAGTTCAAACTCACCAGCTGCACCTCAAAAATCCTATACAGGGTCGCTATGAGTTAGAACTAACTCGACAGCACTTAACAACAACGACAATAGTTAAAAAAATAAAATGGTACCTATAAGGGACAGAAAGAGGTTTACCTGTGTTTTATTGACTACACAAAGGCTTTTGATTGTGTGGATCATGACAAGCTATGGCCAACATTAAGAAGTATGAGTATTCTGGAACACTTTATTGTGCTCATGAGGAATCTGTACCTAGACCAAGAAGCAGTTGTTTGAACAGAACATGGGAACACTGAATGGTTTAAAATTAAGAAAGGTGTGCGACAGGGTTGTATTCTTTCACCACACTTATTCAACCTGTATGCTGAGCAAATAATACGAGAAGCTGGCTTATATGAAGAAAAACGTGGCATCAGGATTGGGGGAAGACTCATTAACAACCTGTAATATACAGATAATACAACTTTGCTTGCTGAAAGTGAAGAGGACTTAAAAACATTTACTGATGAAGATCAAAGAGCACAGCCTTCGGTATGGATTACATCTCAATGTAAACAAAACAAAAATCCTCACCACTGGACCAACAGAGAAAAGACTGAAGGTGTCAAGGACTTCATTCTTCTCGTATCAGCTATCAGCACTCATGGAAGCAGCAGTCAAGAGATCAAACGACATATTGCTTTAGGCAAATCTGCTGCACAAGACCTTTTTAAAGTGTTGAAGAGCAAAGATGTCCGTTTGAGGACTAAGGTACGCCTGACCCAAGCCATAGTATTTTCCATAACCTCATAAGCATGTGAAAGCTGGACAGTAAATAAGGAAGTCCATAGAAGAATTGATGTATTTGAGTTATGGTGTTGGAGGAGAATATTGAAAGTGCCATGGGCTACCAAAAGAACAAACAGATCTGTGTTGGAAGAAGTGCAGCCAGAGTACTACTTGGAGATCAGGATGGCCAAACTTCATCTCTCATATTGTCAGAAGGGACCAGTCGCTGGAGAAGGATATCATGTTTGGTAGGGTGGCAGGTCAGAGAAAAAGAGGAAGACCCCCAACGAGATGGATTGGCCAGGTGGCAACATGGATGGACTGAAGCTTGGCAACAATAGTGAGGTTGGCCCAGGATAGGGCAGTGTTTCATTCTGCTGTGCATAAGGTCGCTATGAGTCAGTACTGACTCGATGGCACCTAACAACAACAACAATAAGGAGCTTCAAAAGTTCACAGAAAAATGGAATTAAAATACAATGGAAGTTTTCCACAAACTTTTAGAATTCCCCTCATATTTTGTTTTACATAACATCCCAAGAGGAATCTGAGGACATTCCTTAAATTTACATATATTAGTACTTCTCCAATTAACTATGAGGTAAATAATGAAGCCAAAAATCTATGAATAGCTTCAGGGTGGTTTTGCTATCAAATTAGTTTTCTGAAACTTGCTAGAAAAAAAAAACACATCCTTTTCAGAGCATTCTGAATTTCAAAAGTACAGTTCTGGGGTTGCTTGCTGACCTGTACTTGTAGGTAATGGGCTCCCTTAGTGCCTGACAAGTAACAAATTTTTATTTGTTGTTCTTCGCAAGTGCTGTTGAGTTGGTTCGGACTTACAGCGACCTTGTATAGGGTTTCCGAGGAGCAATTAGTTGGTTTGAACTGATGACCTTGTGGCTAGCAATCCAGTGCTTATCCTACAGCTCCACACCAGGACTCCCACATAATGAAGAGTCAATATTTGTTGTCTTTCCTTTCTCTGGGTACTCACTTTCACCACCAACACTTTCCTCTAAGTCACACTATCCAGAGAGCCGAGTGAATACAGACTCCTCCCCAGGTGTTTCTTGGTTTATTTGTTCCACTTGGCATCGTGAACTTCAGTTCCTTCACCTCCCCCCAGGCTCTGTGGGCTTGAACATATGTGCAGGTTTGTATATCACTGAGCTTGTCAGGTCTACAATATAATGGAACCAACTGGGAACAACAACAGAACTCCCACCAAGAGCACAAAGCCTTGCAGAGCTTCTAGGTCAGAACCTACTCTAACAACTTTAGCTATGAAAGCTCCTTGATATAGTAACTTGTTTAATTAACATAACAGATGCTGCTATTAAACGAGTTCTAGTGAGCCACAATTTAATTGGACACTCATTCACATGGCTTGTGACTGGTAAAAACCAGTTCAAACAACCATTTTCCTTGTGTGGTTCTTCACTGACAATTAAATTGAATCAACAATGCACCCAGCACACATTCATTTAAGAGAGACACCTCTAATGGTGCAGGAGCTTAATATGAGCAATAATGTTAGGACAGAATAATTTCCTAGCTCAACACGCAAGTTTAATTCTCTGTTTTTACCTATCAGGCACTATGTTAGGCTGATAGTCAACTGCTCACGAAAAAAAAAAAAAAACAACAACCCACAAAAAATCCAAACTGCAGAGACTTTTCACTTGGGTGTTGTTAGATGCCAGGTATTTATAATGGGAGAGGGATCTGGCTGTAGCTTTGATGCTCAGCTTTTAATATAGTCTGGAAAGAAGGCTAACTGACAACTTGTGATGCATGTCAATATGGCAGAGGAAACAAAGACAAAAGGAAAAATAAACAGATTCTCCAGAGCAGACAAAATTCAGAGATTCTACCATTTAACCATTTGTGGGAAAATAGAAAGAACTGTACGAGATATCACAAAGTAGGTTCTTGTCCAGATTTCCAAAGCCACTGTGAGGGATTCAAAAGCCTTACAAAAGGGATAGTGCTAGACCCAAATCGACAAAGACCTCTACCTACAGGAGCCAGGCAGGTAACGTGAATGATAAGGTGGGTGAGAGTAGGAATCATTTTCCGTGGCAGTTTCTTTGAAAACAGGGGAGTGAATATTCATTAAGTGAATAACAAAACAAAACAAATTCCTGTATTTTCTCGAAATATGTGGTCTTTTTGGTCAAGCTTTCTCGCTTTCATTTTTCGTAGAAAAATGGATGCCAGAAATACTTAATTTTTTTCTTAACCCTACTGTAAGAGATGTAACAATGCTAGCTCAGAGATAAGTGGGAAATGACATTACATGTTAACATGTGGACAAGGATTTCCTGATCCATTGGAGAAGCACGTTCTTGCTAAAAGGGTAGATTCTCAAGTATTGCCATGCAGAAATACAGACTGACTGTTCCACAATCAACCAAGTTCTAGAGAAATCAGAAATCTGGATTAGATGGTATATCTCAATATTTAACTGTTGGAACCAAATGGAAAAACATTTCAATGTAATGTAGGAAATAAAATAATATTAAATATGTCACGGACTTCCAGAAGAACAAACAATTGTTCTGGAAGAAGCACACCCAGAATGTTCCTTAGAAACAAGGAGTTTGAGACGTCATCTCATATGCTTTGGACATGTGGTCAAGAGGAAATTGGAGAAGAGATTATGCTGGCTAGAGGGTCAGCAAACAAGAGGAAGACCCTCAACAAGGTGGCTTTGATACAGGCCCTGAAATGCCCAAGCATAGGAATGGTTGTGAGGATGTTCAGTGTTGCATTCTGTTATTCACAGGGTAACTCTCAGTCAAAACCAACTCACAGCACCTAACCACAACAATAACATCCAAGAAAATCTTCCTGCAAGTTTCGTTTCATGACTCAATGAGTTTTTGGATCTTCTGACTTTAACTTTCTGGCATTCTGAATACCATAAGCGCTGTAAAGTGTTATCACCAAAATAAGAAGGGTAGGAAGTCTCCTTGATTTGGACAGTTTGTTACAAGGGCATGTATGTACACAGCAATAATTAATTACGAGACCTGTTATGAGTCATCTAACCTCAGCTTCCTCATAAATATAAAATAATGTATTGGGGAAACCAGTGATTATCATGGGTGGTTGGGAAGTCATGCATAACAGATTGTTCTAGAGGGATTTTTCAGACCATACCCTTTTTGGAGATTGATAGGTCATAAGCTCATACGGTTCCTCTCTCCTTCCTTGGCACTTCCTTACCCACTTCACCTTACAATCAGTGTGCAACGAACCATTTTAAACAACAGGAATGTGTCGCACTTCAGGTATGTTGAGGGTACAGAGGACCGAAAATCAACAGTCTGTAGATCTCTAAAGCTTTATGTAGTGCTATAACCCTCATAACCAGAGATTGCACCAGTTACATGAAAAGATAGAAAACCTTCAAGGAATACAGAAGAATCTTTGGACCCTACTCATAACATACTTATTATGCCTTGCATATGTAAGTGGCAGAGAACATTTCTAGGATTTGAATCTCCTATCTCACTTTGGTAAACTCCCAAATGAATATGAATGTATAACAATAATATACTCAAATATGCATGATACATTTTTCTTTTTTTTAACTCATCCTCTATTTTGAACTGGGTGAAGTTGGGTGCCTGCCCATTGTTAGGCTAGCTAAAGTTTTGTTTTGTATTTTTTTTCCCCATGAAACTCAAAAGCGAGAGAAGATAAGATTCCTTTTGCCTAAACTCCTAGGAACTTTGTGAATACGTGGTGTGGTCTTATTGGTCCAGATTAGATGTTTCATTCCTTCCTTGTTTGGATCAGAAGTCTTCTACTGCTTCATCCAGAAGAAGAGAAAAGCAAAACCAAAAAATCTGGAATGAAATGACTAGCAATTTTGAACAAGTTAAGGGAGCGACGGTTAATGTTGGGAGGGAGATGTACACAGAGGGTTTAAGAGACAGAGGTCTGTGGGGAAAAAAGAGTGAGGGAATTTGAGGGGAGAGCCTCTCCCAAGAGTTAAAAAAAGGAGATACTACTAGGTGATTCCTTTAGTCTGCACTTTGAAGAGAGGGTTGGAAAAAGGAATCAAGATTGAGGAATTACACCCTGTTGCACATCTAAAACAAAAGCCAATCCATGACAACTTATGCTGTGAACATGACCTGCAATGTAGAGCAGAGTCCGCCAAGCAGCCTCTTTAGAACAGATCAGCTAATGTACGATATTTTCTTACAGATAAATATTTCCAACCTTTCCTTCCCATGGTAAAGAAGCAGGGATGGCGACACTTTGTCTGACCTACTTTGGGCATGTTGTCAGGAGAACCCAGTCTGTGAAGGACATCATGCTTGGTAAAGTGGAAGGCCAGTAAAAGGGAGAGACTGTAATGAGATGGATGTACACAGTGGTTGCAACAATGGACTTAACCATAACAATTTTCAGGATGGTGCAGTAGCTGGCGTGGTTTTGTTCAGTTGTGCTTAGGGAAGCAATGAGTCAGAATCGACTTGATGGCACCTCACAACGACAACATGCATCTTTGAGAGATCATGGTACAGGCTGTTAGGAATGGGATACTCAGAACTCATAAGGAATAACTCACTAGTGGATTGTTTTAAAAGTATGGAACCAAACTCCTACCATTATATCATCATATTTGCAAATCTGTATATCCATAAGAAAAGTATATAACATAGGTATTCCCTCACAGCATTACAAATATGGCCAAGCCAATTACAAGGGATTGTTTGTGGTCAATATAAATATCATCTAGAAATGTACATGTAACAATCTGAATGATAATGATCTATGTCTTTATATTGAGGTAGCCTCTAATCAACATAAACTGCTGAATGCCAAATTAATAAGGAATATGGTGAAATTGCTGATGTTCCTTCTTATTTGATTGTGTTCTAACGTTCAGTCTCATTATGCTTGAGCAAGCCAGAAGCAATGCCCAGTTCCTCCCTGGCTAATTTTAAGTCTATTAATTTATATATAGAAAGAGCTGGTCTGCTTTCAGTTGAGCTACTCAGTTATAATGCCTAACACCCTTGTGGAAACATATGTCAGGAAAATCTTGATTCTATTTGTAGCTTCTTCCAAGCTTTCCACATCTTTGACTTTGTAGAGAGGGATTGGTCATGGGCAAAATGGTAGCAAACCCTGTTCACTAGTACCTATTTACTGATTCTTACATGTAACTTGCATCTTTGTACCACCCTAACTGTAGCATTATGGCATATGTCCTAATGATTCTCTTTGGCCTACTTTACATTATAGACTTGGTCTTAACTGGTAACACACAATAGTTACATCTTATATTCTCATTGGCAGTTATAAGCTTTAGCAGCACTTTCAGCTAACCAACTCTTGTTATAATTCTGCCAGTGAGAATGAATCACTGATGGAATCATTTCTGAAGTAAATGTATCCCAACCATTCATTTACATCAAAGTGTTGTTTTCCCCCTGAAACTTTAGTCCTTTGAGGTAGTCTGTACAATAAAATGTATTTTTAAATAAGTTTGAGAAATACAATCCTTGGAGAATCGCTGTGCAATTAGCATTTTAAAGGCACTAGGAAGGCCTTCAATACAGAATGTTTAACCTACATTTCTTATACTTATTAATCTTGGAATACCATTTTATGCAATATATATAAATCTTCTCACACTACACCAATTTTTTCAAGACGTATCATTGGAAAACACTGCTCTAGATATTTCAAATGTTGCCCCTGGATAACGTTCTTTCCTTAAAATACTATACACTTGGCCCTAATTCACAGAAGTGAACTAACTAAACTGTGCTCTGTCACTTCATCTTGTTATTGCTGTTTCTGTCATTAAATTAAATTAATTCATGCCAACCTCTTCTGTGGAGAACACAACTGCTCCATTGGCTTTTCAAGGTTGTGAACTCTCAGAACAGACAGCCAAGTTTTACTTCTGAGGAAACTGTAGGTGTATTTTCACTACTAACCTTTCAGTTAGTAGTCCATTGCTTAACAATTTGTGCTACCTAACCATGTGTATGAAAACTATAAGGAACAGCTATGAAATGTTGTGCCTACTGCTCATGATGACATCATCAACCTCATGGTTTATCATGGGGAAGAGTTTACTATAATGCAAAAAGATTTAAACATTTTTTATCTTATAAGCAGTGTAGCTCTTTAATTATGTTTCTTTGGTTCAATAGCAAAAAGAGTACAATAAAAATTATGAATTAAAATGAATGCATTTTCAGGAGCAAACAAGATGGCGGATCGGGTGGATGTATAGCAGAGAGCTCCGCCAACAACAACACAGAATACCTGAACACAAAGGCTCAGGGGATGGTCCCAGAACTCTGAACCACATATAAAGGAATA
>NW_006408639.1:6131208-6132649 GCF_000296735.1 Chrysochloris asiatica | reverse complement strand
GGGCAATATACAGGTAGGGAGAGGGAAGTGTAGAAACGGGGCATATGGGAGAACAATTGGGCATGTTTGAATGGGCCAAATGGGACAGAGATAAAGGACGATATATTCACAGCCTTGGAACTCCAGGGCTCTGAGATACAGGGATTGAGTCATGGTTGGAATGGGCGGGGAAACGTGTTAAGATGCTTGGCTGTTTTCTGAATCTTAATTTTCCTTGCATTATAATATAGAGTAGACACTGGAGGGGGAGAGAAAGGAACAGTCAGAAACATCACACTAGAAGGCTTGTAAGTCCATCTTCTGCCTTTAACTGATTGGAATACCTAAAATGGGTCTACAGTGTACCCAGTGAACGAGGCTTTCTGCGGAGCCTTTGCAATAATACATAAAACTATAGGTAGAAACCAGAACCACATCCAGATCACCAGAGATGAGAAATCTCCACTTGAAAGGACGAGCTGACCAGCCTGGAATGGTGAGAAGAACAAAAGATACGTCTCGAATGAAAGAGCTACAGGAAAAATACGAAACAATGGAGGCAGATGGACTGTTACTACAGGAACAAACAGGTCGATTCCCTAGGAAACAATGGGGCAGTTGGTCGAGTCCTACCAATGCAGGCCCCCTTCCAAGACTGAGACTCGGTGGAAATGCATGCTCGGATTGGTGACCACACGCATCACCTTGGGGAGAAGTGGGGTAAAGGCAGCAATGAAGCGGCGAGCTAAGCCTTACAATATTCAGTGGGTTTCTGTGGACCTGGTTGGGGACCTGGTTGGCAAGCAGTGTGAGGAGACCTGAGGACTCCTGGGCCCAGAGTCAGTGACATAGCCACAGAGGACTCAAGTGGAGAATGGAGCTTCCAGCTGATTGGAAGAGACGGCATGTGCACAAGAACACCCACACTTGCAGATGGTACCCATGTGACCAGGACCGGATGACTGGATGATCAGAGCTCAACCAGGAGAAGAAAGAAGGGGTGGCGGGGGGGGAATATTGAACTGATTCAATCTGATGAACTTGACCTATACCTATGAATGCAGTGACTCAAAAGAGACAACAAATCCTTACAGCAAAAAACATTCCCACCCCCTCCACACACAGAGTAGACAGAGATGGGCAACTTGGACATTGGATACCCAAATGGAGAAGGAGGGACTACAAAGGCAAGAAGTGACTGGCTTACAAGCTTTCAAGAGGGAATCTAGAGCTAGGGGGCATGGAGGAAGGCAGAATCATCAGTGAGTATTATCCAATCTGTCTAGGTGGAGCTGATGAAATGAAATACAGATGAGTTACTCGCGATACTGTAGTGAATAATGGTTATCAAGACAGATTGTAAGGGTAGGAAATGCAAAGGTAGATGTTTTGTAGCAAGGAAGGGAGTGATTATTTCTTCAGTCTAGGAGCGGAGGTTTCTGGGACCAATAACGGAGAAGAG
>NW_006408639.1:6091900-6130467 GCF_000296735.1 Chrysochloris asiatica | reverse complement strand
ATGTGAGTTAATGGTAAAAGTACCATGGACTTCCAGGAGAAAAAACAAATCTGTGTTGGAAGAAGTATAACCAGAACGCTCCTTAGAAGCCAGAATGGCAAGACTTTGTCTCTCATACACGTTGTCAGGAGGGACCAGTCCCTAGAGAAGAACATCATGCTTTGTAAAGTGGAGGGTCAGCAAAAAAGCAAATGACCCTCAATGAGATGGACTGGCACAGTGCCAGCAGCAATGGGCTCAAGTGTGGCGGCGAATGTAAGGCTGCTGTAGCACTGGGCAGTGTTTTGTTCTGTTGTGCACACGGTCGCTATAAGTTGGAAATGTCTCAACAGCATGAAAAACAACCATCATTTTTGACATTGTAACTTTTCTACTGATAACTCCTCATTGCTCAGCCTTTCAGTTATTTACTTGTATCTTTTGTATTGTTTTATTTTTCATCTTCAGTTTCAAATCCTTTGTGATAAGAGACAAATTATGAGCTCATTTATTATTTTCTATATTTATTCAACAGGTATTGATTAGATCCTTAAATAGTATTGCAGTGGATAAATTGCAATGCTGGATAAAATACAAGGATTGAAACTGGTATCAGAGATAGATTATAGTAAACCATGAATGTTACACATCCAGAAAAATGTTTAAAAAGGACTGGAACAGGAAACTAGGCAGTTGTGATATTATGGGAAGCACAGGTATTCATGGCCTGAGATCTTCTGGCACTGACAAGTCATGAAGAGGACAAAGAAAAGTTATATAAGGGCCGGATCATGCAGTGCCTTGTGAGTTAGATGGGCAGTTTAGTTTTTATCTCCAGGATTATTAATGAGATTTGATTTACATTTTTAAATAGTTCACTCTGGCTGCGGGATAGAGAACAAGTTGGAAGGGGGTGACTGTAGAAGGAGGGAAACCAGTCAGGTGCTATGGCAACGGTCCATGGAGAGATGACAGTGACTATGTGAACATACTGCCAATGCAGCATACTGGCAAAACAAGGAGCTGGAGTTTACACATGGTTTGGAAATAGACTTTATAATATTTACTAATGCACTGGCTATGTGGGCTGCTGAAGAAAGAAATCAGATGGTTCCTATCTTTCTGGCTTGAGCAACCAGAGGCAGATGGTATGACTGAGCAAATAATAGGCTTCAGGGTGGAGGCTGGTGGCAGAAATGAGTTCTGTTTGGGGCATGGGAAACATGCATTTAGGTTCCTGGGTGGTGCAAACAGTTTATGCTGAACTCCTAACTAGAAGGCTGATGGTTTGAACCAATCTGGTGGAAGAAAGACTTGGTGATAAGTCTCTACAAAAGTTACAGTAAAAACCTACCATGAACAACAACCCTATGAGCACAGTTCCACTCTGTAATATGTGGGGTCCCCGTGGCTCAGAACTGATTTGATGCAAAAGGGAAGCAGGAATCCTGGTGTGGTGGGCTACAAAGTTGCTCTGAACTGCAAGGCCAGTGGCTCAAGCTCACCACCTGCTCCTCGGAAACCCTATACAGGGTCGTTATGGGTCAGAAAACACTCTACGACATTTATCACCATCAACAACTTATCAGTAGGGTAGCATCCTGGGCTGAAAACAAGACATTTTGGCGTTGTCAGCATATTGATGGTGTTTTAAAGCTACGGGAGCAGATGAGATCAGTGTCCAGAGAGCAGGTACAATAAAGGTGGTAAAGTGGATGAGGGAGAGGCACATATGCTGATAACAGTGATCCACTAGAAATACAAAGGAGGTAGCAGGGACCACTAATGAAATGAAAGTCCTAGAGCAAGTTAGAAAAGATAAGTTCACCTGAAAAACATTTTCCTTGGTGTTCAGAGCCATCAGTCTTACTTTTTCTACAACAACCTTATGTAGCCTTTGGTACAAACCACATCTTTCAGAATAAAACTCTTCAGAGCATATCAATATGGAAGAAAGTCAACACGTGTGGAAGCAAGTGAAAATACTTAAAAAAATATATAAAAAGTGCAATCCAAATCTTACCAAATTTCTCACATTGACCAGAGAAGAGAGGTGAGGCCTTCCTTTCACTCTAGCACTTCAAAAGTTGACCTTGGTTCTCATATGGAGATCAATAATGCTAAGTCCATATTACATGAAATTTCTCAAATTTCATTTACAGTTAACTTTACTGTGCACACACCCATCTTTTCTTTCTCCCTACATTCCGAGTACAAGACAGGTTCTTCCTCCTATCCCAAATAAGTAATTTTGATCTTATTCCACTCCTGCCCTCTTTAAAAATATCTCTCTTCCTATACATCTTTAACACTTTCTTTGGCATAGTGTAATTTATAATGCTATAAATGCATTGCAATCTTCCTATTTTTAATAAAATCATTGCCAAATGATGCTGCAAACCCCTGCAGTCTATCCTATATTAAAATGTAGCCTCTGAATCCAGTTGCTTGTTATATTGCCTGTGTAAGAGACCATAGTGTTATTTCAAAATTATGTAATTTGTCTATTTTTGTAATGCTCTTATCTTGAATTTCATCACACCCCATTTTTCTGGTTTCCTCCTAATTTTACTGTTTCTTTTTATTTCTCACTCTATGCGATTCTGAAAACTGTGATTATCATTCATGTAATCATTTCTGAGTTGATAATTTGGAAAGCTGTGCTTCTATTCCTGATTTCTCCTATGAGTCCAAAGCTGGCATGGCCAATTCTCAGCTTCAGATGTTCCATAAGTAGTGTCATGCTGATAAATGTTTAACTGGTTACCTGGAAAAACTGTCCTCATGTGCGCCAATTTCCATAGTGTAAATACTCCCACTCCGGTCTAATTTCAAGCTACCAATGTGATAACACTGAACATGAGAGGTGGGAAGAGCTGCGCACAATTTGTTCTTTAAAGCCTGTGTAAGTGAACCACCATGCCAATGCTGGCGTTCCTAGTTCAAAAACCAAAAGTGAACACCATCATTTATCCAAACTGTTTGGTCAAGTTCCAAAGATTACTAACAGATAAGAAGCATATAGATAGTTGATGGTGAGTTGACTCTGAGGCATGGTGACGTCGGTACAACAAAACCTCACTTGTCATCTGTCATCTTCACCATCACAAGCATGTTACAGTCCATGGCCGTAGCCACTGTGCCAATCCATTTCACTGCGGACTTTTCTGACCCTTTTGGGTCCTTAAATTCACCAAACATGAAACCCACCAGCGATCGACCCTTTCTGGTGATATGTCCAAAGCGAGCAACTTACTGGCTAATTTAAAAAAGTAAATTACCATGCCTTTCTTTCTTATCTGTCTTAGCCTGCAAGTTCTGCTGAAACCTGTCCATTGTGGGTTACAATACTGGTATTTGAAATGGTGGTATAGCTTTCAACATCACAGCAATATACAGGCCATCAAAAAGGAGCTCTGGTATCGTAATGGTTATGAATCGGGCTGCAAACCGCAAGGTCAGCAGTTCGAATCTACTGGCTGCTCCGCAGGAGAAAGAAGAGGTTTTCTGCTCCCGTAAAGATTTACAGCCTTGGAAACCCTGTACAGGGTCACTATGAGTCAGAACCGACTGGATGGCACTTAACAATAACAACAAATATAACCATGACAGATGGCTGCTGGAGAGATTGCTAACAAGCATTTAAAAAAAAAAAACAAATCCTTCTTTCTTTTCAATCAAGGGATTCACTTCTAGTTTTATTAAATACTTAGCAGTCATTTGGGTATGTGATCTTGCATGGAGGGAGGACTGCGTCCTATTGAATAAATCATTTTATAAAGAACTGATTTCATCCTTGCTGTTTTACTACATGTAATAATATTTAGAGACACTGAGAGTTAAATATTTTATGCTAAAATTTAAAATGCTCTGTTACCAATTATAAACCTCCTCTCTAGGACATGATTATGTTGTTTCATGTGAGTAGGCCAGATGAATATAAAATATTTTTAATTTTGAGGAGGGTAGTAGGAGGAATTGTATACAGTAAACACACACACACACATACATACTACAACTTTGTTTAATAGAGTCTTTTAGCCACCACCTGGGTTTCTCATCAGGCAACCTATAATTCTACTATATGTACCCTCTAGGTGCCATATGTTGTAATTATATAGAGAGCCAAGTGTTCCTCTAATTAGATCATTTGGCAAAAGGGATTTAGAAACACCATGATGGATATTTACTAGTAGAGATCTAATTAACTCCAGCATATCTGTGATTGATATGTGAGGATAAAAGTGTGCAATAGAAACACAGAGGTCAAACATAGTATACAATCTCCTACCTTCCACACCTATGTGTTATCACTACATATATGCAGTCTAGCAGATTGGATTTCCAGAAATGAGAAAGTTAGGAGGAGTCCAAATTAGCTGCCTTGTTTCTACTGAGACGGCACAAAGCACCGCCTGTCTGGTTTTAATATTAGTCACATCACTTCAGCTCTGATTGCTCTTAATTACCTGACACTTGGGCTTGAATATTTTCATGATCACTTAAATCTATTAGATGATACAGAGCTATTTTCTCTGAACAAAGGCACTGCTGAGGTAGATCAAGGACTCCACTGACCTCTTCTCCAAGGGGCTTAGATGGTCACTGTAACCCAGCCCTGAGATGAAATCATTGTAACCTCTCCTCTACCCCCAGGAATCTACAAAGCCAGAGATCTGAAGCTTCCTGATTTATTACTGAAACTATGAAATGAATAACATTAGACGCTGCTTCTGGCCAGACATTATAAGCAGCAACAACAATGTATTGCTTTTAAAAAGAGGTAAGGAAAGGAGTGTTTTATTGTTACTAATAAGTACAGCCTCCTCACCACATTCCACGGTCTTTCTGCAATAGAGAAAACACATTTATGCTTGTTTCTTCTTCAAGCAAAACTGATTAAGAAAGAGAGTTGAAATAATGAGACCTGGAAATGAACCCTAGCTCAAACCCTTTCAAACGTTGCAAACTTCATAAGATAAATATCCTCTTCGATCCTTGGTTTCCCTAGCTGAGAGATGGTTTAAGTATAGGATTCCATCTCAAAAAGGTGTGAGAATTAAACAGAAAACAAATGGTGTTTAGCAAAGAACACAACAGAGGGTCAAGGAAGGCAGGGGCTGGAAAAAAGTTCTAGGTATTATTATTAAATGGGGTTGACAGTATTCCATTTTTTCCAGTGTTCATTTTTATAGAGACAATTAGGATATGTCCACATGATAACCAAGAAATGCATGACAAGAGCTAAAGAAATAAGTAATCTCACTCTCCAAGGATATTCATGAATGTAGTTGTGACATGTCTGGAAATCAATGTCTCATTTCATCTTAATGACTAGAGATTCCTGAGCACCTATAGCACTTCTGCACTGACAATTTTTCTCCCATCCAAACTCTTCAGACATAAACTCCCTGGACAGGTCTCTCTACTCCCTTCATTTCTTGTGTGTGACTTATTCATGTCTCTCCTGCAGTCTTGCATGCACATGAGTTCTGTTTCGGTGAGCTCTCCCTTCCCTCTTTGCCTCTCTCCATGGATCACTTTCTTTAACAACAACTTAAACTCACTTCCTGTTGGAAGCTACTTTTTGCAGACCATGCCTGACTCCAAGAGCCTCTACCCTGTGGGTTTCCTAAGACAGGCTGTGTCCTCTGTTTGGATTCTATTATGCTAGTATGTACTCCACCAGTGGTTTCTAAGTTGCCTTATAAATGTGCTTTAAGAATCTGTGGGGACGTTTTAAAAAGGGAAGTGCCTTCTTCAAAAAGAGTGGTGGATGCTCAAAGATGGCAGCTGAATGAACTGCCTTGAACGTTTGTGACTTTTCACAGGAGTCCTGGTGTGGTGCTGCAAGATCAGCAATGGACTGCTAACCATGAGGTTGGTGGTTCAAAGCCAGCAGTCGTTACTTGGAAACTCTATACAGGGTCTCTATGAGATACAATCAACTCCATGGCACTTAATAACAACAACAGTCCTGCCAATAATCCAATCCCATGTAACAGGCTCCTGAAATGGTTTACTTACCTCTTCCTAGTCTTCCACTCTATCATCTGATCCATCATTTCGTCCAGTTCTGGTTACCATGACAAGTTACTCACTATGAAAATTCAGGTCTGTTTCTGTTTCACTTAATTTTCCATAACAGAACAAGTTCTGATGACCTACATCAAAGTGTGGGCAAATTTACATAACATTAAAGGACAAGTATATTGTTATTAAGTGCCTTCAAGGATGCAACTACTCCTCAAACTTGTATAGGGTTTCCGAGGCTATAAATCTATATAGTAGCAGAAAGTCTCATCTTTCTCCCGAGGAACAGCTGGTGGGCTGGAACCACCAATCTTGAGGTTAGTAGTCTAGTGCTTATCTTACAGCACCATCTTGCTTCCAGGGCAAGTAAAAGTTGATCATAACCTAGGAACAGCTTAAATCACTGTAATAGCTGAATTTGCTAAACCCTAAGAAGTAAGTTTTATGGTTTTATTTTGTCTCCTCCTTCAACTGAAATAAACTTTTTAAAATCTATTCAGTGGAAATGAGTTTGGTTATAATGAAGTTGGGTTTTGCATTCCTTTCTTATTGACACCTTATTTATTTATTAGATATACCATTTAAAATTAAATCATTAAAAAATTTCATCATACAAGGCAGTCTTAAATAACATTTCTCAATATCGTAATGTATGTTCCAACTCATAGCAACCCTGTACAGCATGGTTGGTGTGCCCCCAAGAAACCAATGGTGCAATGAGGTAGCTTGCAATAAGCATTTGCACTGGGATGGGGTGGGGTGAGGCTCAAACTCACTCTGCATCATGGAATCTTAGCCTAGTTAAACATTATCCTTGGGGGGTTGTTCTTGTTAAGTACCGCGGAGTCGGTTCTGACTCATAGTCACCTTGCACAGGGTTTCCGAGGCTGTAAATCTTTACGGGAGCAAAAAGCCTTTTCTCCCACAGAACCACTGGTAGTTTCTTGCGATTGGCAGCCTGACTCGTAACCGCTACGCTACCAGGGCTATCTTTGAGGGATGTTGTTGCTGTTATGTGCCGTGGAGTCGGCTCCGACTCATAGCGACCCTGTACAGGGTTTCCGAGGCTGTAAATCTTTACGGGAGGAGAAAGCCTCATCTTTCTTCTGCGGAACAGCTGGTAGTTTCGAACTGTTGACCTTGTGGTTCGCAGCCCGATTCGTAAGCACTACGCTACCAGAGCTCTTTATCCTTGGGGGATAGGGGGGTATAATTCATTCTTGTCAGACTGATTTCTGTCATGTTTCTCCTAAAAAAGTGAGTCATTTTCTGAATTGTTTTCAATTGTATTTTATGTTACAGTTTACAGAGCAAATTAGTTTTCCATACAACAATTTACACAAGGAAGCTTTAAAAAGTTAGTGTGTGTGTGTGTGGGGGGGGGGGGGAATCCATTATCTTTTAACTCCTTTTTTCCATAGGCTTTTAGAAGCCTCCTTATACACATTTTGTTTCATGACATTGGTTGTAACCCCCTGGATATAACAACAGTACGCTTTCTCCCTTCCTCCCTGTATTTCCCCTCTATGTTTATTCTTGTTTCCTGCCCCTTTCTGCCTTTGGAGCTTGCTTTTTGGGAAATTCTTACCTTTTGGTCTCATATGGTTGATTGTACCATGGAGTACATACTTCACTGGTGTTACTACAAAAGTAGGCTAGCCATTGGTTCGCTGGTTGATTTACTCCATCTCTTGCTCACTTTGTACTTACTGAGTAATCAGTGTCTAAGTTCTATACCAGGTGCTGAGAAGAAAATGAATGAGCAAGAATAGACATTGTCCAAGTGGAGTGAATAATGTGGTATTTGAGACAAACATTACCTAAAGAATCACATCATAAATGTAAAGTTACCATCAAATAAGATATACAATGCTGCTCTTGCATACCCTATATAGGATTTTCAAGGAGTCACTGGTGGGTTTGAACCGCTTTCAGCAATGCAGCACTTATGCTATAGCATCATGGCAGGACTTGGTGCTAGGAGGGTGCATGATAGGAGTTTTTCAGAATTCTCCTCACTGACATACAAGTTGATAACAGAAAGATGAAAAGATTAATCAAGTAAAATGAGGTGGGAAAAGGAGAACCAGGGATTACAGCAGAGGTTGACAACCTTTTTCTCTAAAGGGCCGGCCGTTAAGTATTTTAGGTTTTGCAGGCCAGATGGTCTGTGTTGAAACAACCCACCTCTGCCCTTGAAGCATGGCAGCAGCTGCTGACAATATGTAAATCACTGAGTGTGGCTGTATTCCAATCAAACTCGCATTGTGGACACTGAGATTTGAATTTCAGGTCATAAAATATTTTTCTTTTGATCTTCCCCCACCACTAACAAATACAAAATCCTTTTCATTTGAGAGGCTGTACACAAATAGATAGCAGACTAAATTTGGCCTGGGGGCTGTAGTTTGTCAAGTTATAGAGTATTTCAGGCAGAGGGCAGCATGTCTAAGGATTTGTGGTAGGTGAGATTAGACTGTTTGAAGATCTGAAAGGAAGTCGTGTAGCTCAAGAACTAAAGGTGTAGGTAAGGTAAGAGAGAAAGTTGAGGTGACAGGGAGGCAGGATTCTGACCAGTACAGTCTTGGCTATGGGATGGGGTCCACCTTGAAGTTAACTGGAAGCCGTTGATATATTATCATACCTGGTGGTACATTAGAATCACCTGGAATAGTTAAAACAAATTTTGATTCCTAGACCCCATCTCAAAATTTCTGAGAAAGACTCTTTGGGGATAGGCATTGGTATTCTATATTTTAAAATGTTCCTCTGTTTTTTATTCTTATTGATGGTGCTGTGACAACTAGAATTTGGGAACTAGCAGTGGACTTTTGCTTTACGGATGGAGAAGACTTGCTATGGGTAGGCCAAGTGACTTCCCAAGTGGGTACTTCTAAGTAAATAATGTCTGAGTCCACCCATTGAACTTGGCTGATTAAGGGCAGGAAACAACTTGAAGGAAGCATGGAGAGCCATGTTCAAAATTCTGTCCTCACTCTATCTTCACCAGAGTAAAGTACAAATTCCTCAGATCAGCATGCATTGTCTTTCTCAACATGATTCTGAGAAGAGTTACATCCTCATCTTCAGTCTACTATCTTTTTGAATATAGGTGGTTCTTACTCCTCCTTCCAATGAACTATTCCACCACTACCTGCTTCGTTCACTTCATATAAAAATAATGGGTATCTACAAGCGTAACAAAGGGGCTCAATAGCATAGTGGTTACGAGTCAGGCTGCTAGCCTCAAGGTCAGCAGTTTGAAACTACCAGTGGTTCTGTGAGAGAAAGATGAGGCTTTCTGCTCCTGTAACGATTCACAGCCTCGGAAACCCTATGCAAGGTTGTTATGACTCAGAACCGACTCCACGGCACATAACCACCACCACCACAAGTGTAGGAATGATTGTAAGACTGGCACAGGAATGGTCAGTGTTTCCTTCTGTTGTGTATGAGGTCACTGTGAGTCAGTACCAAATCTATGGCAACTAACAACAATACAAGTGCTACCACCATCTGTCTGTCACTGGTTTTCTGTGTGTTGTTATGAAGGTGAACAGGTTTTAGTGAAACTTCTACACTAAGAAAGATTTAGGAAGAAAGGTCTACAGAATTACTCCCCAAAATTAGTCAATCTGTTATGCATGAGGTCACCATGAACTGAGGACTGAATTCAAGTCAATTTAACAACAACAAAAACAAACTGTATTTAGGGTAAATAGGGACGGGTTACCTAAAATGAGGGGGTGATAAAGGCATGAAGTGACTAACTTACAAATTTTCAAGGGAAGTATAGTTTAAGAGTGTGCAGGGAATCTCCACTTGAAAGGACAAGCAGACCAGGAGTGGCTAGAACAGAAAAGACTTCTTGAAAGAAAGATCAACAGGAAAAATCAAAAACAGTAACGGCAGTCCGACTGACTACTACAAGAAGAAGCAAGTTGCTCGCCCAGGAGACATCAAGGCAAGTGGTTGGGTCACTTCAGGGCGAACCCTCTTCCAAGACTAAAACTCAAGGGAAGTACATGAGCAGGCATGTGATCTGACTGGTGATGATGCTGGTCACCGATAAGGGGAAGTGGGGGAAAAACAGCAATGAAGTTGTGAGTTAAGTCCGACCACGTTCAATATACTCCTGTGAACCCGGGTGGAGACCTGGTTGGCCAGCAGTATGGCAAGACCTGGGGACTCCTGGGCCCAGAGACAGTTAGAGTGGGGAATGAAGTGTCCAGCTGATAAGAAGAGAAGGCATATGCACAAGAACACGCACACTTGCAGATAATACCCACTTGACCTGGCTTCAATGGCTAGATGATTAGAGCTCAACTAGAAAAAGAAAGAAGAGGAAAAAAAAGAGTAATCTGATACAATTTGATGAACTTGACCTATACCTATGGATGCAGTAGCTTAAAAGAGGGAAAAAATCTTTACAGCGAGGATCATTCTCACCCCCTCAGTACACAGGGTAGACAGGGACAAGCAACTTGGACACTGACTACCCAAAATGGGGGATACAAAGGCAAGAAGTGACAGGCTTACAAGCTTTCAAAAGGGAGCATAGATCCAGAGGGTGCAGGGGAAGGTATAATCTCCACTGAGTGGTATCCAATCTGTCTGGACAGGGTTGGTGAGAAGAGATGGGAGTAAGACTTTTGTGGTACAATAGTGAATAATTGCTATCAGGACTGACTATGAGGGTTGGAAATGTAAAGGTAGACATTTTGTAGCAAAAGGAGGGAAGCGGTTGACTTTGAAGTCCAGAAGTGGTGGTCCCTGGGACCATCATGGGAGAAGAGCATACTGTGGGACCCTACCCAGCGAAGCAGTGATACCAGAGATGGAGGCAGAGACAATGACGAGGAGAGATGGAGCAGCTGGGGACTCTAGACCCAGAGAGGGAGATGGGCTGTGTGTGTGCTGACGACCACGGGGCAGGCTTGCGGGATATGCCCTTTGGTTGTTTGATGATGCATGGAGGGGATTGTAATCATGGCAATGAAATGAGATATGATTGGATGAATGTAAAACTAATGTTCTCCCATGTAAACTATCACATAATTCAAAAAAAAAAAAAAGAATGTGCGGGGGAAGATAGAGTCCCCACTGAATAGTTTTCATCTTGTCTACATGGGTCTGGTGACAAGAGATGGGGATAAGATTCTTATGATTCAGTAATGAGTAATTGTAATTATGTGTAATTGCGACCATCACAATTATAAGGTAGACATTTTTAACAAAAAAGGGGGAGTAGTTAATCTTACAGTCCAGAAACAGATGACCTTAGGACCATCAAGGGAGAAGAGTACAAGTGGAATGCTGGATCTTATCCAGAGAATCAGCGACACCAGAGATGGAGGTAGAGATGAGTACATGGAGAAGGGGAGCAGCTGAGGATTCATGGAAAGAGAGGGACTGACAGCTTGGTGGTCAGGAGGCAGGCTTGCAGAATATTCCGTTTGATGATTTAAATTATTATATATGCCTGAGTGTTAAAAAACAAAACAAAAACTAAAGCTAAAGTGAATAGAGAGAAAGACTGTTAACTGATGGTTCATGGAGGGGATTATAATTATTGTAATGAAACAAAGTATATGATTTGTTGAATGTAAACCTGATGATCTGCCCTGTAAACTTTCACTCAATTCACAATAAAAACTTTAAAAAACAACAACAAACCTCTAATTGTAATATTCTAGGCACAGTTGCAGAAACTGGGGGTATTTGTGTACACAAATACCCATGGTAGCCTCTCTGTGGTGCTGTGTGTGTAAAGGCACTGGACTACAAACTTGGTTTGAACACACAAGGTCCGAGGTTTAAGCTCACCAGCTGCTTCTTGAAAACCCTATACAGGTGTTGCTGTAAGTTGGAACTGACTTGATGGCATTTAACAACAACAGCCCTCTTTCATAACCCTTTCAGTCTGTTAGGAGAAATAAACATTAATTAAATAATCATATCTCTGACAGCGAAGTGGTTACAAGTCAGGCTGGTAACCTCAAGGTCAGCAGTTTGAAACTACTAGCTGTTCCATGGGAGAAACATGAGGCTTTCTGCTCCTGTGAAGATTTACAGCCTCAAAATCCCTAGACAGGGTCGCTATGAGTCGGAATCGACTCATTGGCCCACAATGACTATCACCACCATAAATACAATGGTTCAGAACTGGAGTGTTTTGTTCCATTGTGCATGGGGTTGTTATGAGTTGGAACCCACTTGATGGTACTTAATAACAACAGCAAAACTCTGCTAATAAGCTAATTCTCTGTTCTTTATGACCCTGTATATATTGTCCTTCTTTTTAAGACAAATGTAAAATCTGGATTTTTCAAGTTATAACTTGGTAGCAGATTATATTCAAAATTGCAAAAAATAAAAATAAAAAAAATCTTGCACAAAGGAAGTGTTTGACAGATACTTGTTAAATTGTGTTATTCAGAACTGTGATGTGGGCAGTTTCATCTTGCAGAAGACTTGAGTGAGGACAGTTTCAAGGAAATTAGTTGAGAAATTAGTTAGTTGTTGCAAAGTTCATACAAGAAATAATAATTATAGAAACTAGGAAAGCGGCAGAAAATTGATTACCAAGGAGAGAGTCAATATGAGCCAAACTACAAGAGATTTTTGAAAAATCACATTTTGCCTTTAAATTGGGCATCTTATTTTATGTACAAATCATATATACAAATTAAAGTCCTGGTACAATGCTATAAGATAAGCACTAGACTGCTAATCACAGGTCGATGGTTCAAATCCAACAACTGCTTCTCAGAAACATTATACAGGGTCTCTATGAGTCAGAACCAACTTGAAGGCACTTAACAATAACAACATATGCAAATTAAGGATCCTTAATATAAAGGTGGATGTTTTGTAACAAAAGGAAGGGAGTGGTTGATGTTGCAGTCCAGGAGCTCAGGTCCTTGGGACCATCAATGGAGAAGAGCAGAGTGTGGGACCATACCCAGAGAAAGAGTGACACCAGACATGGAGACAGAGAGGATGATGTGGAGAGATGGAGCAGCTGGGGACTCTGGACTCAGGGAGGGAGAGAGGCTGTGTGTTGCTGGCCACGGGCAGGCTTGCCCAGTGTGCCCTTTGGTTGTTTGATGATGCATGCAGGGGATTGCAATCATTGCAATGGAATGAAATAAGATAGGATGGACGTAAAGCTAATGCTCTCCCATGTGAACTATCACATAATTGACAATAAAAACTTAAAAAAATAATAAATTAAGGATCTTTGACTATACAAATGGTTAAGCACTTCATGTGGCACTGCAGGATAATGCACTGGACTGCAAAGTTGGTGCTCCTCTGAAATCTTTTACACTAGGGTTGCTATGAGTTAGACCCCACTCAGTGGCACTTAATAACATTAGTTAACCAAATGGTTGGCCATTCAAATGGAGTCAGTAACTTTAATGTGGAAAACCTGGTGATGCGGTCCCATAAAGACTACCCATTACAATGGAGTAGATTCAGACTTACAGAAAACCTCTAGAGTAAAATCGCATTGAAAGATTCCTAAGCTGTAAACTTCATGGAGGAGTCCTGGTGTGGCACTGCGGGTTAATGTGCTGGACTGCAAACTTGGTATGAACCACAAGGTCAGCGGTTCAAGCTCACCAGTTGTCCCTTAGAAACCCTATACAGGATCGCTGTGAGTCACAACCAAGTCAACAGCACATAACAAAAACAACAGCAGCAATCTTTATGGAAGTTGCATGCCACATATTTCTCCTATAGAGCTGTTGGTGGGTTTGAACTACAGACCTTTAGTTAGTGGCCTAACACTTAACCATTGCACAAACAGGACTCCCTTATAAAGAACACCACCTAGAACACCTTCTGGAGGAAGTTCTGCTCTGTGACATTGGGTTGCTCTGAGTCAGAAAGACTCAAGGACAACATACAAGTTCTGTTTATGTTTCAGCATGTCCTGAGAGATGACCAATATTTCAGATTAAGTGGAAAAGTCCATTTCGGGTAATGTGCTGCCCGAATCTCACCATCATTTTAACACCTGACTCTAAGGTAGAAATTATATGGCTGAAAGTAAGATCCTGGGGTCTTCCACAGGACTGAGTCTGTATATCATATGGACATTTGAAGGTAATTTTTCTAATCACTGTTCCAAAGACATCTCAAGGAAGCTTAAAGCTATTAACTGTTTGAATCCACGGATCTAGCAGAGATAAACTGAGGTAATGAAGGGAAGTTCTAGGCCTGGATTTAGATTGCAGAATAAGCTCTGTCTGTTTCCATAAGTGGAAATGCAAAATGAAAATGATACAGTATTAACAATAAACAGAGCAACAGATTTTATCCAGAGCAATGATACTCACATGGCTTTGATGCTGTTTTGCCTCCAAGGCAGGATTTTCATTATTATGCAGATGAACTGTCTCTAATTATTGCAATAACATAATTGTTCCCCAGGGCAGAATTCCTAATAACAGAGCAGTATAGCTCTGCAGGAACTGTAGGAGATATCCTGAGGGCAGGTTTCTCATTAAGTGCACATACATAGATACTCAGCCTCCAGAAGAGAGACAGAATGCCTGAAGCAATAAGATTTCCTCTCCATGCTACGGTTGGTTCGGCCTTCTGGGTAAATACCTGCCATCACGTCTGCTCTGCTGCCCAGACAGCCAGAGTCTTCAGACCAAGTCTTCACACCTACACAACATGGAGCTTTACAGCCCTGTGCTGGGATTTTCTTCCATGTACTACACAAATTTCAACTCTTCCAAAGGCCTTTGGGAAGTGAGGCAAATTAGGGGCATGATCTAATTTCAGCTCAGAGGCAGACTTCAATGTCTCTAGACAAGACACATGAACATGAGTGTTATTCCTATTTGCGTTGGATGTTCTTACAAAGCTACAGCTGATCTGATTACACTGTGGGGGGTTAAGCAAATCTAAACAGCATCCATTGGAGTCCTGGTGTGGCCCTGTGGGTTAATGTGCCAGACTGTAAAGCTGTTTAAACTGCAGGGTCAGCAGTTCAAGCTCACCAGCTGCTCCTCGGAAACCCTATGCAGGGTTGCTATGGGTCGGAACCAACCCAACGGCACTTGACAACAATAACAACAAATAGCATCGGTTAGCAGCCCAACGGGTAACTCACTATGCTCCCAGGGCTCCTATGTCAGGCCCATTTGTTGTTGTTGTTAAGTGCCATTGAGTAGATTCCAACGCATAGCAACCCTAGGAATGGCTGGTGGGTGTTGGTGGGTTTAAACTACCAATTTTGAGGTGTGCAGTCCAGTGCTTATCCTACAGTGCCACATCAGGACACAGTAAAACTGCCCCAGCGGGTTTCCAAAACAGAATGCCACATCTTCCACAGAGCAGCTGGTGAGTTTCAACCTCTGATCTTTCAGCTGGCAGTCAGGCAGTTAGACCTTAAATTCTCTTGATGAGATTAAATGCTCCTTGGAAGGGAAGATCACAAGATTTTATCTCATGTAACAAGTGGGGGCAGTTCCTGGAGGAGGACATCACACCCGGTAGAGTAGTTGTTGTTTTTAAGTGTTGTCAAGTCAGTTCTGACCCATAGTGACCTGTATAGGGTTTCCAAGGAGTGGCTGGTGAGCTTGAACCACTGACCTTGCAGTTCAAACCGACTTTGCAGTTCAGTGCATTAACCCACAGCGCCACACTAGGACTCCCAATAGAGTAGAGGGTTAATGAAAAAGAGGAAGACCCTCAATGAGATGGCTTGAGACAGTGTTTGCAACAATGGGTTCATACCTAGGACCAACTGTGAGGATGGACTAGGACTGGGCAGTGGGTTTTTGTTGTTGTTCCTGTTACACATATAGGGTTGCTATGAGTCATAAAAACTCAACAGCACCTAAAGTAACAGCAACAAACCAAACACAAGAGTCCATGGGAGGCATAAACAGCTTAGCATTCTGCTACTAACCACAAACTTGACAGTTTGACCCAAAAGCTTCTCAGAAGATAGTTCTGGTGATCTGTGACTTTTTAAAAAGATCACAACTTTGAACACACTATCAACAGTCCTATTCTGGAACCCATGGGGTCTCAAGGACAACTAACAAAAAGCAGCCAAACATATACACACCCCCCATCAACACAAATGTATGTTCTACCATAATTTCCACTCTGATTGGGTGGAGGGTAGGAAGATAGGCATAAAGATAAAACAACAACAACAACTTAATATCTAGCATGTTAGATGGGAAATGTAACATGAGCGTGCGGAAGGAAAGTTTCACACTTTTAAGGGCAGTAGTTGGAAAGTGTTCACTGAGAAAGGCACATGTGAATGGGACTCCATCTGAATTTTACATTTCCACTTGGAGGCACATCAAGTTCAACAGGCTCTTACTAACCATTAAATTTTTCCCTTGCTCCTACTGTAATCACTAATGTGGCAAACGATACAGCCATCCACCAGCTCTACTCAAGGTAGGATTCTAGGAGTCATTTCCTTTTCCCTCCTTTTCTTTCTTTTTATTCTTACACTTAATAAGTCATGAAGTATTTTAAGTGGTACCCTTTGATAGCTCACGTATCTATCTTCTTTTCTCTCACTCTCAGGAAACTGACATCATTCAAGAAGTCCCTGAGATTTTTGATCTACACAATTATAGAGTCCTGGTGTGGCGCTGTGGGCCACTGCAAAGTCGTTTGAATTGCAAGGTTGGTGTTTCAAGCTTACCAGCTGTTCCTTGAAAACCCTATACAGGGTCGCTATGGGTTGGAATCGACTCGACGGCACTTAACAACAACAACATAGCTTGCAATTGGAGTCCTGTGCTGGCGCTGTGGGTAAATGTGCTGGACTGCAAGGTCAGTTTGAACTGCAAGGATGGTGATTCAAGCTCGTTAGTCGATCCTCAGAAACCCTATACAGGGTCAGTATGAGGTTTAATTATACAGACATACCATACAATACCCACTCCCTGATTTGATGGCCAAGAATTTTCAATGCTCTTTCCCAACATATCATCTGTAGAACCTAAGTGCTGAGATTATTTTAAAAATTAAATTACTGTTGAGCTATTTTGGGTTCCCACAATGGCCTTTGAGCATCTTGAGAGCTGAGTTTATGCTTCCCTTTCTCCTTATCCCTCGTGCCAAGCAGAGGGTTCTGACTCATAGCAAACCTCCAGACAGACTAGAGCTGCCCCATAGGGCTCCTAAAAGAGTAGTTTTTATGGAAGGAGTCCATTTCATCTTTCTCCTGTGGAGCAGCTGGTGAGTTTGAACTGCTGGCCTTTGAGCAGCAGCCCAATACTTAACCCACTGCGTAATGACAAACACCCAGTAAATGCTTTGTTCATTAGATAAAATTGGAGTTGGTTCATTTGACAGAGTAGAGTAGTACTGCAGTTCTGCTGACTGCAGGTTTGAGATTCTTTTAAGGAACATTCAGCGGCATATCTCTACCTGGTTATTATCCTTTAGCTTGACATAATGTATTAGCCTAATGTCTAAAAGGGAGGAGAGTCTTTATTTACACAACGTTAACTATCCGAACATTTCACTCATTTCTTCAGCTTCAGTGAGAAGTAAAATATTCTGCCTAAGTGAGTTTTCCAGGCAACTAAACTTACCCCTTTAAGCACCAAGTTAATTAAAAGAGAGAGAGAGAGAGCGCGAAAGAAACACTCAGGGATGCAGAGGTAGGATTTTTGTTTTGTTTTTTTATGTATTATACACTTGCCTGCCTTACTAATCTAAACTCACTGAAGATAATTTTCCCTCTTTAGAGCCATCATATAACAATAATAATTATCCTTTGCTGTAGAGATGAATAAAACTATTCCTCTATTAATACTGATTTTAATCTTGGGTGACATGATTCCAGAAAGACACTGAAGAAAATGGCCAGGAACAGTGTAGGGATGCCAAACAATGTCATCCGAAAAATATCAGAAACAAATGGACCTGGGAAAGAATTTAAAGAGGACAAGAGAGTAGCCAGTCAGCATAAACACAAGTAAGGGGCCAGAGAGAGAGAAGAATTCCATTTCTAAGTGTAACTACAAAAAACAAAATAAACAACAGTAAGCAGAATTTATAAGGAAACCGTTTCCAAAGAAATAATCTTTTAACCATTAATCAGGGCTCAATCATTAGGAATAGCCACTGAAGGATGAGGGCCCACCCTTGTGTAGACCCCTGCCCTAGAATGGAGCCAAGTTCCATGACTATTGGAGATCTTTGGCACTGCTGTCTGTCCAGCATCCAATCAAAACCCAAACTAGCCCAGCTCCAAGACTACTGGAGATCTTTGGCACTGCTGTCTGCCCAGCATCCAATCAAAACCCAAATGAGTCATTGTTGAGTCAATTTGGACTCATGGTGACCTCATGTGCTGTACTCCATAAGGTTTTCCAGGCTGTGATTTTACGGAAACAGAAAAACCTATTATCCAAGGGGTCTTTGGGTGGCTTCAAACTTCCAACCTTTCAATCAGGAGTTGAGGAGGTGATCATTTCTGCCACCCAAGGAGTCCTTTCTTCTGGTAATAATGGAGACCACTCTACTTGCAGTCAAGTCTATTCCGAGCCATGCTGACCTCAGGTATGTCAGAGCAATACAGTGTTTCATTGGATTTCCAATGGCTAATTTTCTAGACCTTTCCACTGTGGTGCCTTAGGGTAGGCCCCGTATAGGCTTTCCAAGGAGCAGCTGGTGAGCTTGAACCTCTGACCTTGTGGTTCAAATCGACTTTGCAGTCCAACATATTAACCTACAGCACCACACCAGGACTCCATTCTTCTGATGATAGCACCTTGAATTTCTGTGTGGAAATACCCATCTCATTCTGAGTCCATATGGTTTGAGGTAGGGCTTCTCCACACGTGTCTTAGGATAAGCACAGAACTGTGTCTCCTTAATTAGTGCACTGTATCCCCTTTAACGTGATTCGTACATGGGAGGACACAAATTCTAAATGTCTTCTCTGTTACCAACTGCTAACATTGCTCTTCTGCTGACTTTTACCACCTAGAGCTCAGTCAAAACAAATCTCACAAGTAAAACAGGGTAGTCATTCATCAGACTGACAATTCTCCCTAAGACTTCAAAAGTAAGCTACAAGCTTGGGGAATCTCAAGGACCAATACACATCTAACCAACTGGATCAAAATTCTGAGGTTCCCATCATTCCACCAAGGACACCAACCCCAAGCTCACAGGTTTCCAGGACAGCCTTATTTGGTCTTGCAGGTTACAAATTCCATTCGTGAGAATCTATTCTATAATTGCTGTGGGAAGTTGTAAAAGTGAGTAAGTATGGGGTTGTTGGTAGCCTTCCTATCATAGGCAAGGAGAGCCTGCTGGAAAATACCATCAAGATAAAGCAAGAAGCTGGTGAGAGATGAAGAGAGGGAGACAGAGCCCGAATGCCACAGGGAGCTCTGGTCACACCTAAAGCCATGGACCATCCCTGGCCTTCTCAACGACACGATCCTATAAAGGTCACCTTTCTACTTAGGCCTTTTTTGAGCTAGCTTCTATCAGATACAGCGTCTGTCCTGAAAGACACAGTTATGTTCTGCTGTCGTTAATTTTAGAAATCACTTTTAAAGTAATAATTCTATTTCTGCCTCTTAATGTTTTTGCTCTTATTAGCTCAGCCCTTTACCTCATCTGCCTTTAAAGTGTCTTCTATCTAAAACCTAAGAATAAATGAAATATTCAACTACAGTAAGTCATTTTAAGTTAACTGCTCAAATAATCCAAATGATCTTGCTTTGATCTTGCTATTCCCCTAAGGGATAAAGTACGTGGACTTTGTAACAGGTCTTCCCTGTTTAAATGTCCAGCATTTCCTATATTCTGATTGCTGAATAAGTGTACAAGATAAAATGATATATTTTATGAATATGGGTATGTTGCATATACAATAATAAAGCTAGACAATTGTTTGAAATTTTCATCTTTCATTTACATGCCAGGCTGAGTACTGATAAATCCATTATGAATATATATGCCTTAAACTTAGGGGAATAAACTAAAATCAGAACGACTAAATGTATTTTTCAACCGCATGTCTGACAGTTTGTTCTACTATGGTGGTTTGTCTGTTGTGGTGATGCTGGAAGCTTTGCCACCGGTATCACAAATACCAGCAGGGTCACCCATGGTGGACAGGCTTCACCTCAGCTTACAGACTAAGACAGACTACGAAAAAAGAAAGGTGGATTATTTCAGAATGTTTAGTCAAATAAACTTTATGAATGGCAATGGAACACACCAGAATATTGAATATTGAAATACTATGAACAGCACCAAAATATTGTCAGATGTACTGCAGGAACATAAGCCCCTCAGATTATAAGGCACTCAAAATATGATTGGGGAAGAGTTGTCTCCTCAAAGTAGAGTTGACTATGGTGATGCGAATATAGTAAAGCCTTCAGGACCTTCATTTACTGATGGCGCACAATTCAAAATGAAAATACAGCTATAAGTATCCATTAATAATCAGAACATGGAAGAACAAGGTAAACAGGGGAACACTGAGGCAGGTTTGCATGGGCTAAATGGGACAGAGGTAAATAGTGATGCATGTTTAACCTTGAAACAACAGGGTTCTGTGATACAGGGATCGAGGCATAGTCTGAAGAGAGGAAATCATGTTAAGATGCTTGACTATCTTATGAATATTAGTTTCCCTTGCCTACTATTGTAAAATAGACACTTGAGTGGGATAGGAAGAAATATCGGGAAATAGGATTACAGAAAACTTGTAAGCCTGTCTTCAGTCTATAACTGATTGTAAAAAGCTAAAAGGGATTCGAGAACTTGTCCAGTGAAATAGGCTTCATGAGGAGCCTTATTAGTGTATAGGACCTTAGATGGAATCCTGAGCCCTATCCAGAACGTTCTGAGGTGGGACATTCCCAATTGAAACAATAAGAAGACCAGTTGGAACAGCCAGAGGAACAGAAGATACTTCTTGAAAGAAAGACCAGGAGGAAAAATGAAAACAAAAATGGTACTCTGACTGGTTACTATAAAAACAAGCAATTTGTTTGCTGGGGAGTCATCAAGGCAAAGAATCAAGTCCCTTCAGGACAAACCTCCCTCCAAGACTGAAACTCAAAGGGAGCACATGAGCAAGCATTCAAGCTTACTGGTGATCACGTTGGTCACCTGGTGAATGTAAGAGGGGGAAAAGCAGCAATGAAGATATGGGCTGAGTTTGACCACATTCAATAGACTCCCGTAGACCTGAAGAAAAGAGAGAGATGAGGAAGGGATGGTTGGTCTGAAGTGTGGTGAGACCTGGGGACTCCAGAGCCCCTGGACAAGGACATAGCCATGGAGAACTAGAGCTGAGAGGGAAGCATCCAGCTGATTTGAAGTGTGGGGAGATGCACAAAAATGCCCAAACTTATAGCTAGTACCCATTTGACCTAGCCATGATAGTTTGATGATCAGAACTCGACTAGAGGAAGATAAAAAACAATTTCTGATAAAGTAAACAAGTGTAAATTGCTAGTTTGATGGGCCTGACCTATACATATGGATGTAGTCGCTAAAAATACCAACAGAGATGGGAAGGAGTCGTCACACCAAGGACGAATCCTCTTTATACAGGGTTGATAGGGACAGGCAAATTAGACATTAGCTACCTACAATGGGGGAGGGGAGGCTACAAAGGAACAAAGTGACAGGCTTACAAGTTTGCAAGAGGGAGTTTATTTTCAGAGACTGCAGAGGAAAGTAGAATCCCCACTAAACAGTTTTCATATTGTCTAGAAGGGACTGATGAAAGGAGATGGGGATACGATTCTTATGATTCAATAGTGAATAATTGTTATCATGACTAATTGCGAATGTAACAACTGTAATGGTAGAAGTTTTGTAACAAAAAGGGGGGAGTAATTAATTTTACAGTCCAGGAATAGTGGACCATCAAGGAGAAGCGCACGAGCGGAATGTGGGAACCTATCCAAAGAACCAGCAACACCAGAGATGGAGGCAGAGATGATGACATGGAGAGAGAGCAGCTGAGGACTCTGGACTCATTCCCCCCCGACCCCCCCCAAGAAAACACAAACAGACAAATAAACAAAAAACAGAGGTAATAGAAGCTAATACTGTTGAATGATGATGCACAGAGGAGATTGTAATCATTGCAATGAAACAATGAGTGTAAAACCGATAACCAATGTTCTCCCATGTAAACTATCACTCAATTCACAATAAAAACTTTAAAAGAAATAATAATCAGAACATGGAATATATAATATGAAAATAGGAAAATTGGAAATTGTAAAAAATGAATGGAAGACATAAATATCGATATCCTATGTATTAGTGAGCTGAAATGGACTTCTATTGGCCATTTTTAATCTAAAAGTCACATGGTTTACTACGCTGGGAATGACAAACTGAAGAGGAATAGCGTTGCATTCATCATTCAAAAAAACATTTTCAAGATCTATCTAGAAGTATAATGCTGTCTGTGACAGGAAAATATCCATATGACAACAAGGAAGATTAGGTAATACCACTATTATTCAAATTTATGCATTAACCACTAAAGCAAGTGATGATGAAATTGATTAATTC
Organism: Chrysochloris asiatica; assembly: GCF_000296735.1. NCBI lineage: Eukaryota > Metazoa > Chordata > Mammalia > Afrosoricida > Chrysochloridae > Chrysochloris > Chrysochloris asiatica. The sequence continues at coordinate 6,107,883 of NW_006408639.1, read as the reverse complement.
TACCAACTTCTTCAGTTTGAAACTGATCAAGAATGCAATCAAGATGTATTTATAATTACTGGTGATTGGAATACAAAGATTGGAAATAAAGAGGAAGGATCAGTAGCTGGAAAATATGGCTTAGGTGATAGAATCAATTCTGAGAACATATAATAGAACTTTACAAAACCAACAACTTATTCATTATAATTACCTTTTTCAATCAACATTAAAAGGTGAGTATACAACTGGTAATGTAGTGGTTACAAATTGGGCTGCTAATCTCATGGCCAGCAATTTGAAACTACCAGCTGTTCCGCAGGAGAAAGATGAGGCTTTCTATTCTAGTAAAGATTTACAGCCTCGGAAACCCTGTACAGGGTCGCTATGAGTCGGAACTGACTCCACGGCACATAACAACAACAAAAATAAAACTAGTGAAAGGAGATGGGGATAAGATCTTGTGGTTCAATAGTGAATAATTGGTATCAGGGGTGTTTGTGAATGTTGCAAATGTAAAGGTAGACGTTTTGTAACAAAAGTAGGGGAGTAGTTGATCTTGCAGTCCAGGAGCAGAGGACCCTGGGACCATTAAGGGAGAAGAGCAGAGTGCGGGACCCTATCCAGAGACGCAGTGATGCCAGAGATGGAGACAGAGAGACATGACATGGAGAGATGGAGTGGCTGAGGACTCTAGCCTGAGGGAGGGAGAGAGGCTGTGTGCTGACGGCCAAGGGGGCAGGCTTGCAGGGTGTGCCCTTTGGTTGTTTGAATGGTTACATATCCCTGAATGCTTTGGTGTATATATATATATGGATTATTGCAGTCAACCCTCCTCCCCCACCAAAAAAAAAAAAAAAAAAAAGGAATACCTACAACCATGACTGACCAATTAAAGAATTAATTGGTTAAAAAATATTTTTCTCAAAAATATATTAAGAAATAAAATCTAACAATGTATAAAGCCAAAAAAAAAAAAGAAAAAAAGATGACTAGACACATGGACTTCTGGTGTGGCGCTGCAGGATAAATGCAGGACCGCAAGGTCGGTTTGAGCCACAAGGTTGGCAGTTTAAACTCACCAGTTGCTCCTTGGAAAACCTATACTGGCTTGCTCTGAGTTGAAACAGACTTAACAGCACTTAACAACAATGACATACATGTGGACCTCATCAGATAGAAAACACAGCAATCAAATAACTATATCTGTTGGAAGAGACGTTGGAAATCGCCACATCATCAGCCAAAAAGAAGCCAAGGTAGACTATGGACCTGACCATCAATTACTCGTAAGCAAGTTCAGCTGAACCTGAAGAAAATTAAACCAAGTCCACGAGAGCCAAAATATGACCTTGAACATGTCCTGCCTGAATTTAGAGATCACCTCAAGAACAGATTTGATGCATTAGACACTAATGATCGAAGACCAAACAGTTGTAGGATTACATCAAGAACATCATACAGGAAGAAAACAAAAGGCATAAAAAAAGAAAAGGGAGAAGGAAAAGACCAAAATGGATTCCAGAAGACTCAGAAAGCTGCTCTCCTGCATAGAGATGCGAAAGCAAATGTCAGAAATGAGCAGGTAAGTCAGCCCAAGAAGTCAAAGTCAAGTATTATAATGAAATGTGCAAAGACTTGGAGTTAGAAAACCAAAAAGTAAGGAAATGATCGGTATTTCACTAGCTGAAAGAACTGAAGAAAAAATTCAAACAACTTGAAATACTGAAGTATTCTATGAACAAAATATTTAATGATGCAGAAAGCATCCAAATAAGATGCAAGGAATACACAGAATCAATCTACCAAAAAGATGTGTTTGATGTTCAACCATTAAAGAGGTAGCATATGATCAAGGTGCAATGCTACTGAAGGAAAAAGTTCAAGGTGCACTGAAGGCATTCACAAAGAACAGGCTCCAGGAATTGATGGAATATAAATGGAATCTTTCAACAAACTGATGCAGCACTGCAGACACCCACTCATATATGCCAAGAAATGTGGAAGACAGCTCCTTGGACAACTCACTGGAAGAGATCCATATTTGTGCCCATTCCAAATAGAAGTGATCCAGTGAAGTGTGGAAATCATCAGACAATATTAATATCATGTTCAAGTAAAATTTCACTAAAGATAATTTTAAAAAATGGCTTAAAAAATACTTTGATAGGGAACTGCCAGATGTTCAAATCAGATTCAAAGGAGGACATGAAATGAGATATATCACTGCTGACACCAGATAGATGTTGGCTGAAAGCAGAGAATACTTGAAAGATGTTTGCCTATGCTTCATTGACTATTCAAAGGCTTTCAGTTGTGTGGATTATGACAAACTATAGAAAACATTTTGAAGAATGGGTATCCCAAAACACTTATTCATTCTCATGAGGAACTTGTACATAGACCAAGAAGCAGTTATTAGAACACAATGAGGGGACACTGAATGGTTTAAAATCAGGAAAGGTATATGTCAGGGTTGTATTCATTATCATAATTATTCAATTTGTATGCTGAGCAAATAATCTGAGAAGCTGGATTACATGAAGAAGATCATGGCATCAGGACTGGAAGAAGACTCATTAACAATTGGAGGTATGCAGATGATACAACCCTCCTTGCTGAAAGCAAAGAGGACTAAAATTATTTACTGATAAAGATCAAAAACTGCAGCCTTCAATATCAGTTGCATCTCATTGTAAAGAAAATAAAAATCATAACTACTGGATAATAAATAGCATCATAATAGATTGAGAAAAGAGTGAAGTTATCAAAGACTTCATTTTGCTTGGATCCACTATCAACGCTCATGGAAGCAACAGTCAAGAAATCAAATGATGTATTGCATTAAGCAAATATTGTGCACAAGACCTCTTTATAGTGTTCAAAAGCAAAGATGTCATTCTGAGGACTAAGATTCACCTGACACAAGCCACAGTATTTTCAGTAACCTCATATGCATGTGAAAGTTGGACAATAAATACAGGATACAATAGAAGAATTGATGCATTGGAGTTATGGTGTTGGAGAAGATTATTAAAAGTATCATCCCACCAGAAGAACAAACAAATCTGTGTTGGAAGAAGTACGGAAGAAGCCATAATGCTCCTTGGAGGCTATGATGGCAAGACTTTGTCTGTCATACTTTGGACATATTATCTGGAGGGAGCAATTTTGAGCTGAAGGTCAGCAAAAAAAAGAGGAAGATCCCCAATAATATTGATTTGCACTGTGGCAGCTGTAATGGGCTTCAGTGCAACAATGACTGTGGGGATGGCGTAGGACTGACCAGAGTTTTGTTTTGTTGTCAGTACTGATGGACACTACTTAATAACAACATTTATACTTAAAAAATCAAACAAAAACAAGTTAACATGAAATTAATATTTCTCTGAGTATATATCCACTGAGTTAAGTATCATTTCACCAAATATTTAAATTCAGATGAGAAAAATATTTTATTTTTAAATTTTTTATAGTTTTATTGTTAAACCAATTGTATTTATTGTTAAACTAAAAGGCATTTCAGAAGTTGAAACTGGAATTAAGTGTCACTTAATAAATATATTTCAGTAAAATCTTTTAAAACATAATCTATTGAGAACATGAATATAAAAAATGATGCTTGGTCATACAATTTTATTATATTTATGATATATTCTCTCAATATTTTATGTTGTTGTTATTGTTAAGTACCGTCAAGTTGATTCCTACCCATAGTGACCCTGTATAGGGTTTCCAAGGAGCAGCTGGTGAGTTTGAACCACTGACCTTGTGGTTGAAACTGACCTGTGGTCGCGTGCATATCCTACAGAGCCATACTGACATGTTTAATACATATTATTCAAAGGCTAACAATATATCTTTTCATCTGGAAGACTGCACATCAGAAAAGAGAATTCGGATAAAGAAGGTAGCCTATTAAATGTTGTTACTCTGGGCTGGGTTGCAGTCAAAGAATTCTTTCTGTTCTCAACGCCAGTCCTTTCCTAAAAGAGAAAACCTTAACATTTTCAGTCTTGAACTCCATCCATGCTTGCTTTTGTTCACTTACACACTGACTTTATTTCTCCTTTGTTCAAAAAAAAAAAAAAAAAGAGAGAGAGAGAGAGAGAAGAAGAAAAATGGCAGAGTATTTTATCTGTTAATAGGAAACAAATCATAAAATCTTTGTTTCAAAAATTGCATTATGTCCCATTGGGCTTGTGTCTTTCTCAGAAGTTAAAAGTCATGGAGTACATATAGCCTGGGGATGGATATGTTTCACTTGGTCCATATTGTAATGAAATTAAATTTAAATAGTTTCTGACATTTAAAAATTAAGAGAATTCATATAAAAGTTCAGATTTCCAGCTTTTTTTCAAACAGTAGGAGAAAGGGAGGCCCAGACCTACGTTTCCACATGCAGCAATAGTTAGGACTGAAAGACAGGGTCTCCTTTGGATGAAACACATGTTGTTTCATCTACTTTTATATTATCTATGGCAAGCTTTTACAGGGAGTCCTGGTTTGGCACTCACTGTAGGACTGGCACTGGACTGCTAACTACAAGGCTGGCAGTTCAAACTTATCAGCTGCTCCTTGGAAACCCTATATGGGTTCACTCACTATGAGTCAGAACAGACTCCATAGCACTTAACAACAAGCTTTAAAGGAGTCTTGGTGGCATTGTGGGTTAGGCGTTGTGCTGCTAACCACAAGGGTGGTGGGTCAAACCTACCAGCCCCTCTTTGGGAGACAGACCATCCTGGAAACCTTAGGAAGCAGTTTTACTCCACCCTATAGGGTTGCCATGGTAGCGTAGTGGTTATGAATTGGGCTGTGAACCACAAGGTCAGCAGTTCAAAACTACCAGCTGTTTTATGGGAGAAAGATGATGCTTTCTGCTCCCATACAGATTTACAGCCTCGGAAACCCTGTACAGGGTCGCTATGAGTCGGAACCGACTCCATGGCACATAACCACCACCACCATAGGATTGCTATGAGACTTGATGGCAGCAGATTCAGTTTGGGATTTTGGCTAGCTTTTGAATGGCAGAATTGGTCTCTTTACATTCTGAGAGGTATAAAGGAGGAGCAGGGAAGAGACAACAGGTCTGGTGTGGAGAAAAAAGCACTAATGTTGAATATTTATTACATGCCTGGTGATAAATATCATGTCTCTGGGTAAAGATGGGGCGTATCCTCAATTTTAATAAATATTTCCCATTGCCATTCAATTAATTCCAACTCAAACCTATACAACATTTCTGAGGTTGTAAATCTTTAAGGGAGCAGAAAGCTTTTCTTTCTCTCTCAGAGCAAGTAGTGGGCTTGAACCTCCAATCTTGTAGTTAGTGGTCCAGTGCTTACAATACAGCACCACCAACACAGGTTTGTTGCTGTTGTTGTCAAGTGCCATGACCCCATATAATGTTTCTAAAGCTTTAAATCTTTGCAAATACATCTTTAGTACCACACACATTTTGAAGCAATATCTGAAATCTGTTAACCATTTCAGAAGGAACCCTAGTGGTGCAATGGGTTAAGTGTTGGGTTGGTAACAGAAAGGTCCCTAGCTTGAATCCATCAGTTGCTCCCTGAGAGCAAGATGAGGCAGGCTGCTTCTGTGAATACTGAATCTCTGAACCTTTACTGAGTACTTCTACTCTGACCTAGAAGCCACTATGATTTGTTGTCAACTTGAGTGGGAATCAGATCAGGACCAGAGTAAAGAAAGTCTGATTAGAGACAGATGGTGAAAATAATCAATTAAATTCAGTTATCAAATAAAATTCTTGATATTGAGCAGCATTTACCAAAAAAGCAATTATATCTGTTTGTAGCAGGGGTTCAGGTATAGCAGTGGAAAATAGTCACTAATACTGTCATAAATATTATGTTAAGTATCATGGAGTTGGTTCCGATTGAAAGTGACCCTGAATAGGGTTTCTGAAGAGCAGCTGACCTCGTGGTTCAAGCCGACACTGCAGTTGAGCGCTTATCCTACAGCATCAAACATATAGAAATATGGTGGTGGTTATGTGCCATGGAGTCTGTTCCACCTCATAGCGACCCTGCACAGGGTTCCCGAGGGTGTAAATCTTGACGGGAGCAGAAACCCTCATCTTTCTCCCATGGAACCACTGGTAGTTTTGAACTGCTGATCTTGAGGTTTGCAGCCCAACTCATAACCACTACGCTACCAAAGCTCCTTTGTAAGAACATAGTAGAATTATATTTACCTGTTGAGTTGAACTTGGGCATGGCCATGTGACTTGTTTTGGCCAATGAAGTGTGAGCAAAAGTGAAGTGTGTCACTAGAAACTTTAAGAGCTAGTGTGCACCTGGCCACCAGTTTTTGATGGTCATGTTTCACAAAAGTGCTGCTTCCACAACCTGGGATCTAGTGAAAAAGAAATGACAAGACAGAGTGGAGCCACCAGCAGACCCTGATGGGCTCACAGCGTGAATGAGAAATACCCTTTTGTTGTTTTAATTCACCGTGATATGTGGGTTGCTGGTTACCATAGCTTAGCCTATCTTGACTGATCTACTGTGTACTCTAACTTTAATCAGTCATGGTTTCTGACATGTTTTCTATTATCCATATTATTATGTACTTAATATTTATTCCTTATTATCATCTTTAAATTAAAACCTTTACAATGTAGGCTTACTCTAAGCAATACATATAGTATGTACTAGCTGTACTTCAATATTTCATTAAATGTGTTTCGTATATTTGCAAAATACACAGATTTATATATATGTATTTACATACTTGTATATATCTATAATAAACAAGTCATATAAATTTAAATATATACATGTAAATTATATTTAAATCAAAATAAATATATAACTAGTAAACGTAATGTTACATACCATATTTTAGGAAACACTGAGCTACAACAGAAAATGAATCTGATGTTTAAGGTTGTAAAGTAAACAATTGTGTCTCAAGCTCCAGGTCTGGCTCTAAATTTCCATGTTACACTAATATCCCGTGAACTATATACTGTTTTCTTGACGTGCCAGAAATCAGAAATGGTTGTGTATTATGAATTTATTATTTGTGTAAATACACCATTTATAAACCATATCAGGTTTGTTTGCAAAATCATTAATGAAATAACATAATCAGGGCAATGATCTAGTTTGCATATGCAAATCCAAAGGTGTACAGGTGGAAAGGTTAAATGCACACAGGTTTTTACAGGTTTCCCTATTGCATCCTTGAGTACTTGACATTTAACATCAGTTAAAAATCATTATGTACCCAGCTGGTAAATGCTGTCTTATTGATGACAAACATAAACTACTGCATCATTATAATTTTCTGACATATTTAGTAGATTACAGAAAGAGGCAGGGGATAAAGGGGTAAAAGTCAAGCTAAGGTCTTAGAGATACCTGCCATGTGGCACAATCTGACATAAAACCGTAAACACCTCATATATATTTACATTATACATTCAACAATACCTTCTAAAGATGATTCTTCTCTAACAGGACACACACAGATAAAAAGCTTAGATATTGAAGGAAAAAAACTTATCTCAAATGTTGTTGTTGTTATGTGCCGTGGAGTAGGTTCCGACTCCTAGCGACCCTGCACAGGGTTTCCGAGGCTGTTAATCTTTACAGAAGCAGAACGCCTCATCTTTCTCCTGCGGAGCAGCTAGTAGTTTCGAACTGCTGACCTTGAGGTTCGCAGCTCGAATCGTAACTACTACGCTACCAGAGCTCCTCAAATAGATGTATTAAAATAATCAAAACCATGCTTTATGCAAAATGACTTTTGGGTTTAGACATATTTAGCCTCAAAACAGGCGAGTCTAGCAAGCCACATAACAGTATTGTCAATATTTGAAGGGTTTTATAGCAAAGAAGATTTGAACTTTCCTGTCTATGCCAAGAGGAAGTAGGATAGAGCAGACTGGAAACTGACAAGAAAAGCTCAGGCTACAATGAAGGAAGATATTTCTTGCTGCTCATTTTTGGGTAGTTCTAACAGTCTTCAACAGCAATCATGTGGTGAATCTATGCAAGCAATGCTCTGTAAAAATCCTAATATTGAGAATAAAAATAAAGACCACCTAATTCACCATCCCTCTTCCAAAGATGCCGTTCTATGGTTAACCATTCCCTCCTAGTGGTCATTAAGTTTGCAATTAGTAAATAGTCAAGTTTCCCACCTAGAACTAGTTATAAGAGGCTGACATATTATTACAAGGTAGCCAAATATGAAAAATATTTCAAGATATTACCTTTCATTTTCTCTTAATATGTCCCTTCCTTTCTTCCAGGTGTAAACAGGTTTTGGAGAAGCTTTGGGCTTACACTCAATGATAACTTCACCTCCCACTTTGACAAGAGTTACTCTTTTTAAGAGGGTTCTTGAAAAATCTGGACCCACAGCTGAAAGAGAATATAGGAAATGAAATAATTAATCATCATGAAGGAAAAATAACAAGGCCCAGGACCCGAAAGCAATGACACAATCAGACAAGTGCACATTGATGTTCACTGTGCAACTGTTTACAATAGCAAAGAGGTGGGAGCAACCCATGTGCTCATCAGCAGATGAATGGATGAACGAAGTGTAGTACTACTCAGTCTTGAAGAAATATGAAGTTCTGACACATGATACAACACAGATGAACCTCAAAGACATTATGCTGATCAAAGTCAATAACACAAAGTCAAATGTATTCTCACTAACACAAAATGACAAGAATAGTTGATTGTACAGAAACTAATGGAACCCTGGTAGCATAGTAGTCATTAAGTTAGCAATTAGGAAACAGTAGAGTTTCCCACCTAGAACTTGCTAAAAGGGGCTGACTATACAGCAGAACCAACTCAATGGCACTTAACAACAACATCCATATTGTTAATCATCAGGAGAAGTGTCTAAATCTATGGTTAATAATATGGATAATAATATGGATAATATTAAGTGCCACTGAGTTGGTTCTGATGCATACCAACCCTGTATAGGATTTCCAAAGGTGGCTGATGGGTTTGAAGCACCAATACTGTGGTTAGAAGTCCAGTGCTGATCCTATAGTGCCACACCAGGACTCCAATAATATGTATGGAGATAGTGAGAATGGTGACACATTGGGAAGTAAGGATTCAATGTCTTTCAACTCTACTATAGAAACTGTGGGTTACATAAGCTTCATCAGAAACTGTGACCTGCTTATAACCCAAACAAAATGCACTGCTATCAAGCCGAACCTTACTCAGAGTGACCCTCTACAAGGGTTTCTATAAGAACAGACACCCTCATATTTCTCCCAAAGAGTGGCTGGTGAGTTTGAATGGCCAAACTTATCAGCAGACTAATGCTTCATCCACAGTGCCACTAGATACTTAGATTTTGAAAACTCTACTCCATGTTCACCTCCAGAACTCTATAAAATTCACTCATATTAACCCAGTTATATAGTTATGTGCAGATACTATTAACAATTTATTTCTTCCCTAAGCCAAACGATACACATCTGTATCGTCTTAGAAAGAAAACAAAAGATGTCTTTCTGGAGAATGTTCATTTTCTTCTGTTAGTGGAATTCACGTGTTCTAGGATTTGTGGTGAGAACATGAGAATTAATGGATTCCTGTCCTGGAATCTCAATTTAAAAATATTTTAAATTTACAGACTGACTTTCTGCAGTTTGTTGTCATTAGCTGCACCGCGTTGATTCTGACTATGGCAGCCATGTGTGTTAGGGTAGAACCACTACATAAGGTTTTCCTGGCTGTGATCTCAGCAGAAGCAGATCACCGGCACTTCTCTTCCACAACACCACTTGGTGGATTTAAAACACCAACCTCTAGGTTAACAGTTGAGCGCTGTTTGTGCTATTTAGGGTTCTTCCCTGCTAATAGACCAAGATGAAATTTGATTTCAGATCACGTTGATTGTGAAATTCACATGCTAACTGCAAATGACTTAAATGAAGTTTGGGAATATCTGTATGTGGAAGTGAGGGCAATTACTTAATGTAGCTCACCATAAACTTAGTGATTCAAACTAAAAAAAAAAAAAAAAAAATTCAGTGAAAGCAAGTTAAATCTTTATGAAATGTCTTTGTTATGGATTGCTTAAAAATAAATACCTCATAAAGGGAGGGAGGTTACTTTTTAATGGGGTGACACAATGTACACAGAGGGCTCGTTTACTATGTGAAGGTGAAATTAAATAGATGAATCCAGTAAGTAATTGACATCTCAATCTATTTACTCTGCATTCATAAGGGAAGTCCATAATTCAGAGAGTAATTCTATAATGATTACTGCAATTAATAAGTAAAGTGCACATACAGATGACTGATATAATGAGATAAATATATTCTTAATAAGGCCTGCAAAATCACCTAAGAAAAATTATAGTGTTTATGGATAAGATAGGGTTAGGCAAGAACCACTTACTATTTATGTAAAAAGAACACTATCACACACAGTAACAATCCCAGTAAATAACATGAGCATGATTTGAAAGACAAGACACCTCCTACTAGGTAAATAGTAAAATAAATAAATACATTATTTCACTATGTGTGTACATGTGAAGATATCTTTACGGCAGGGAAAAAAAGAAAAGTTGAGATTGGTAAACTACGGAACAAGTGCAAAACACAGGAAGGTTGAGGAGAATCATACAAAAAGCAGTGTTATAATAAGGCATGTGGTCAGATGGAGACAAGGAAAGAATGTGGGGTGACTAACTGTGTTCGTCTGTTTGTCTTATATCTGGTTTCGGGTACACAAACAAATATAGCATCTATGTTTTAGTGATGTTGTTCTCCCATTTACCAGTCTCATATAAACTGATCTGCGGCACAGACGTGTGTTTTAGCAAAAAAGACTCATTCTCACGTTAGGCAAACATCCAAACTGATGCACTGATGAAAAACCAAACCAAACACAAAAATAAGTCTGCCAGAAGTTTTTTTTAAAGGGCATTTTTGTGAAATAGAGTTGCAATCTGGATCATATTAAATATCCCTTCTTAAAACTGTATTATTCTGCACATATATAGTTGTATCACTTTCAGCAGACATTTTTCATCCATTCCAAAACAATTCTGCAGCAGCATTTGAAATGAGTGAACATAAATCAAACTGTGCACAACAGTTGGGTATATTTGTCAAAAGCTATACATTGTTTTTTCAAGGTTTGAAATGGTGTAGCAGTCACACAGAAGGCAGAAGCATATCTTCGCATTTTAAAGGCATTTGTAATATATGGTTTATGCACATATTACCTTTCACATATGTGCTCTGAATACCTTTCACTAATCAAAATGGTGTTATGAATTCAAATCTCTTCTTTTCAATTCAATATAGAGTGTGCTTAATTTACTTCGGGAGTTATGTTGTTGTTTTTAAATGCCATTGAGTTGGTTACGACTTATAGTGACCCTGTGTAGGGTTTCTGGGGAGCAGCTGGTGAGTTTGAACCACTGACCTTGTGGTTCAAACTGACCTTGTAGTCCGGTATATTATTCTGTAGCACCACATTAGGATTTCTATAACCCTACAGATTAAATAGTTGTCATAATAAACTGCAGTGTTTTTTAGGTCAAATATATCAAACTTCCATCAGATTTTGAATATTTAACCCAATAATGAGCTTCTTAACATCCTGTTATTTGTGTCCATCTTTTACATCTGAGATTATCCTAGCCTTATAAGATGATACTTTACAGTAGCTGTACTCAATGTTGATTTCAACCCCAGACACCATCCCAGGAGAGAATTGAAGGAGAACCAAAAGAGTCCAGTTCAATTTGACATTCACAGAGAATCACATTTTTTATGTTATTGGTAAGGTCCCCAACAGGGCACTATTAGAGCCTGACCTTTGCTGGTACTTAAAAAATTAGTGCTTCCTGAAGGTGAAACTTTACTCGTTTTTTAATAGTTCAGAAGGATAAGGCCAGTTGTGAAATTACCCATTTGAGTCTAAGAGTTGCCCAAGTACTCGGAGAGACTCATTTGCTAAATTCAAGATACTTAAAAGGATAATTTTTCTAATGTGAATTACTAGAGGACCCCATTCCCTCAGTGTAGGAATAAATTATGCCATTGGACCTCTTCCATGCAGCACATATACCTTTTCATTATTTATCAGTGATCTTTATGATTCTAACACTATCTAAGAGAAACATCCAGCTGAAAGAAGCCCTCTATTCAATTCTCAACTGTCTTTTTGTTTTTTATTTTTAATTTAATTAAAGGCTACTTGGTCACATGTCAGGAATATTTTCAGTGGCCTGCAGTAGAGCCCCTAAACACAGAGGTTCTGTGTCCTAGTATTGTTTCTCAGGGGAGACAGTAAGAACGCTAACTCCATAGCAGGCTATCAATGGCAGTCTGGTGGGAAATATATGGGAGCGATGTTTTCCTATGCTATTGAAGGCAGACAGATAATTATGCATGCCTGTTCTCTCACAGTTGCTCTGTGGAAGCGCCACCGGGAATAATGCCAGTTGGTAGAGACTATTACGGCTGATGACTCGTCTAGAAGTTCAGAATTTCAGACTATTTGGCCTTTATCTATTATCTTTAACTATTACCTCATCATCCCATAAAAATAAATCTAAGTGAATGTGGTTGTTCAAAACTTTCTACCAGCAAGGAGATAATGTTAGTATCAGATTGTAAAACTTAGAACTTCTTGTGGCTTTCAGGATGTATATGGCATAAACCTGTATAGCAACAAATGTTGGCAAGGGAGGGAGACCGCAGCCCTCAGATGCTGCTGGTGAGATGCTAAATGGTGTAACAACTGTAGAAAACATGTGGCACTTCCATAAAACATTACAAATACAAATACCATATGATCCAGAAAGCCCACTACTCGGTATACATCCTCTAGTGATAAAGAACAGCTGTATGCACAACTATATTTTTTGCCTCACTATTCACAATAGCAAAAGGATGGAAACAATCCAAATGCCCATCAATGGAAGAATGAACAGACAATCTATGGCATGGACACACAATGGAATACTACACAAGGTTAAAGATTAACAATGAATCTATGAAATATCTTATAACACGGATGAACCTGGAGCACATTACACTAAAGTGTAAAAAGTCAGTTACAAAAGGACAAACATTGTATGAGACCATTATTATAAAAAAGTCAAGAAAAGGTTTTCACACTATAAGAAATGTTCTTTGATGGTTACCAGAGTGAAGGGATAGGGGAGGGTAACACAGTAACTATAGGGGAGACACGAATTAACTTGGGTAAAGGGGAAAGCCATACACAGTAAGGGGGGAGGGGCTGGCAAAATAGGATAGAGATGGGGGAAGATACTTGGAGGAGAGCAAGAATTAAATGCAAGAGATGTAGACACAAGGGGGCTTCAAAAAGCTGTGGAAAAATAAAATGAAAAGATAAAAAAATCTTTCCATGAACTTTATAAGCGCCCTTTTACTATTATATACATAATCCTGCAATAATGGTGGTCTACAAGGAGCTCTGGTAGCGTAGTGGTTACGAATCGGGCTGCGAACCTTAAGGTCAGCGGTTCGAAACTACTAGCCGCTCCGCGGGAGAAAGATGAGGCTTTCTACTCCCGTAAAGATTTACACCCTCGGAAACCCTGTACAGGGTCGCTATGGGTCGGAACCGACTCGACGGCACTTAACAACAACAACAAGTAGATACATGAATAAACATGGAGGCTTAATAGGTGTGGGAGGGAGAGGGAGACTAAACCCACATGCATACAGAGGTTTGACAGAAGAAGATATTTCTACATGTGGATTTACTTGCCCACTTCTACAGTTGTGAGCCATTTCGTACATACATGGGAGCCTGGTGGCTCTGTAAAAAAAAGCACTGGATTGTAGACCACACAAAATTGGTGGTTTCAATCCACCAGATAGTTCACAAAAGAAAGATTAGGTTTTCTGCTCCCTCAAAGATTTAAAAGTCTTGGGAATGCTATACAGAATCACTACGAGCTGGAATCATTGTGGCCATTTATGGGCCAAGTTAGACAGTATATAGAGAAGATAACAAGGGAACTAATCTAAGGAAGCTATAGACTGTTTGTTTAAAGGAGGCACAAACTGGCCATGGGAGTTGGTGGGTCATACAATTGGAAAGGGGGTGAAGGTAGACTGGTGTTTCAGGAGAGTGGTGTTGAATCTTGCTGAGGCTGGAGACAAGTGAGCACTAGGACCAAGAAGAACTCTAAGAGCAGCAGCTTCAGGGGAATACTTCAGATTGATGGGCAACACTGTCCACTGGGGGACATCGGGGGAGTTTGCGCAGTGGCACTAATGTGGGAAAATACAGAGCTCCCATGTTTGCCAGAGGAAAGTTCAGCCCCATGGATTTCACAAATGCCTTTAACCAGAAAAACCCCATCTCTCACACACATGTACATCGAATTCCAGAGATTAAACACCCACAATCAGTGCTGAAGAAAGAAACAACCAAGAAACTATGGCTAAGAATACCTATTAGTGGTTCTCAGGAGAAAATACCAAGTCCAAAGCCACTGGGTCCATTGATTCTGACTGGAAGAAACCCTGTGGGGCATAGTGGAGCTGACCCCCAGAGCTGCGGGTCTTTGAGGACATGGCCTGTTACATCTGTCTCCCACAAAGCGGCTAGGGGAGGCAGGCTCTGGCCTTCTAGTTAATAGCCAGGTACTTGGCCATTGGGACACAAAGGTGCCCAAACAAAAACCTTTCCAAATCAAAAACATTTCCCCAAAAACACAAAACAGAAAATTAAAGTTAAAATAAAAACAAAATGGACCAAGTTCAACAAAAACAGTAAAACTCATAAAATTATAAGAGAAGAAGGACAAATCAATTGCAAAACATAAAGATTGGAGGCTGGACTAATAAAAAGAAATGGTATTTTTCAGAGTATGGTGCTTACTGTGTTTAAAGAACCAAAAGGCACAGAGATCAGGAAACAAATGCTGAAACAAAATGAGAAACTTAACAAGAAAATTGAAAACATAAAAAAAAATCAGAACTACTAGAATTAAAGAAGAAAGCAATTGAATTGGAAAGAGCCAGAGAAGCAATCAATGATGGAGACAAACAGACTGAGATAGAGTAAATGAACTAGAAGACAGATACTAGAAATAAGGGAAAAGAGCAAAAGGAAACGTGGGATTCAATTGCAAAATCTAACATTGGTGGTGGTGTGTTGTGCAAAAGGTTCTGTCTCATAGTGACCCTGTAAGTGTTTCCAAGATTGTAAATCTTTCCAGGATCAGAAAATCTCATCTTTCTCCCATGGAACTGCTCGTAGATTTGAACTGCTGACCTTGTGGTTAGCAACCCAATTCAGAACCCACCACACTACCAGAGTACCTTAATCTAGCATTGTTGTTGCTGTTATTAAGCACTATTGAGCCAGTTCTGACTCACAGTCACCCTCTAAAGGATTTCTAAGGAGAGGCTTATGGGTTTGAACTGCTTGTCTTGTGGTTAGCATTCCAGTGCTTATTGTACATTACTGCTCCCATAAAGATTAACAGCCTTGGAAACCCCATGCAGGGTCACTATAAGTTGGAACCCACTCCACAGCACACCACCACCATTCAGCATCAGAACAATATACATTTTCTTTAGCGCACATAAATCATTATCTAGAACAGATCATAAGCTAGAACAAAAAACAACTCCCAACAAATTTATAAGGACTGAAATAATACAAAGTATTTTCTCTAATCATTGTAATGAAGCCAGAAATCAACATGAAGAAAAGAAATGATAAAAAATAAATGCATGACCCACTTGACCTGGCTTCAATGTCTGGATGATCAGAGCTCAACCAGAAGAAGAAAGAAGAGGAAAAGAAGAGTAATCTGATACAATTTGATGAACTTGACCTACACCTATGGAAGCAGTAGGTCAAAAGAGGGAACAAATTCTTACAACAAGAATCATTCCCACCCCCTCCACACACAGAGTAGACAGGGATGGGCAACTTGGACATTGGCTACCCAAAATGGGGGGCTAGGGC
>NW_006408639.1:6090151-6091055 GCF_000296735.1 Chrysochloris asiatica | reverse complement strand
AAAACCATTCCAGTACTCATCTGTGATTTGGTAATACTGTGGTGGTTTGTGGATTGCTGTGATTCAAGAAGCTATGCCACCAATACTTTAAGTATCAACAGAGTCATCTATGGTAGACAAGTTTCAGCTGAGCATCCAGACTAGGCAGCAGGAGAGGCAAAGTACTTCTGAATGTTTAACTACTGAAAACCTTAGGATCAGTAGTGGAACACTGTCAGATACAGTACTGGAAGATAAAACATTATGAATAACATCAGATTACTGATAGATAAAGGGCTGGAAGATGAGACCCTTGGTTGGAAGGCATTCAAAATATGACTGGGGAAGAGCTGCCTCCTCAAAGTAGAGTTGACCATGATGACACAAATGGAGTAAACCTTTCCAAACATTCATTTGTTGATTCAGCAACAAACATCCAATAACAATTTGAATCTGAAATGTATGAAATATGAATCTAGAAAAATTGGAATTTCTCAAACATGAAATGAAGCTCATAAAGATTGATATGATTGGCATCCATGAGGTGAAATGGACTGGTACTGGCCATTTTGAATAAAAATATACAGGATTTATTGTGCTGGAACGTCAAATTCCAAGATGAATGGCAAAGTATTCATCATCAAACAGAATATTTCAAGATATGTCTTTAAGGACAACTATGTCTTTGTTATTCTAGTGATCGAGTAACATCCAAAGGCCTACAAGGAAGTCCAGTTAATACCACTATTATTCAAATAAGTACAACAACCACTAATGCAAGTGATGATGGAATTGAAGAATTATAACAGTTTCTTCACTCTGGAATTGATCACACATGTAATTGAAGTGTATTGATAGCTGTTGGTGTTTGGAATGCAAAGATTGGAAACAAAGAGGAAGGATCAGTAGTTGGGATATATGGCCT
>NW_006408639.1:6086972-6087821 GCF_000296735.1 Chrysochloris asiatica | reverse complement strand
AAAGAATCACTGACTTTCAGAAGAACAAAGAAAATCTGTCTTGGAAGAAGTATATCCACAATGCACCTCAAAAGCAAGGCAAGGATGGCAAAACGTTGTCTCATATACTTTGGATATGTTATCAGGAGGGACTAGTCCCTGAAGAAAGACATCATGCTTCTTAAAGTGGAGGGTCAGTGAAAAATAGGAAGACCCCCAATGAGATGGACTGGCACAGTGGTAGCAGTAATGGGATCAAGTATAATAACAATTATGAGGATGGTACAGCACCGGGCAGTGTTTTGCTCTATTGTGCAAAGGATTACTATGAATGGGAAGTGACTCGATGGTACCTAACAACAACAACAAAACTATTAAGTCATAGAATAAATCAAGAGTGAAATTAAAACATCCCTTGAATCAAATAAAAATGAAAACACAACGTATCAAAATCTTTGGTACACAGCAAAAGCAGTATTAAGAGAGAAATTCATAGCAATAAATGCTACATTAAAATAGAAGAATGATCTAGAATCTGTAAGTTAAACTAACAACTTGAAAAAATAAGAAAGGAAGAGTGAAAGGTGCCAAAACCTGCAATGAAAAAGGGACAATAAATTTCCAAAAACAGGGCAGAAATACAGGAAGTAAAAAACAGAAAAAACAAGAGAAAGAATCAACAAAGCCAGAAACTGGTTCTTTGAAAGTATCAGTGAAATAGACAAACCACAGGCTAAAGTTACAAAATAAAAACAACAACAACAACAACAACCAAAAATCCAGAAGAGGCAAATAGCCAAATTAAGAAATGATAACATTATACTCTAGCCAACAGAGATAAAGACTATGGAAAATGATTACCATAAAAAA
>NW_006408639.1:6065428-6065931 GCF_000296735.1 Chrysochloris asiatica | reverse complement strand
AAGCAGAGCAGCCTGGAGTGCCTAGAAGAACAGAAGATACTTCTTGGGAGAAACACCTACAGGAAAAATACAAAACAATATAGGCAGACTGACTGTTACTACAAGAACAAGCAAGTTGCTTGCCCAGGAGACATCAAGGCAAATGGTCGGGTCACCTCAGTGCAAACTCCCCTCCAAGACTAAGATTCAATGGGAACACATGCTCTGATTGGTGACCACGTTTATCACCGATAAGGAGAAGTGAGGGAGAAACAGCAATGCAACTGCAAGCTAAGCCCTACAACGTTCAGTAGACTCCTGTGAACATGGGTGGAGACCTGGTTGGCCAGCAGTGTGGCAAGACTTGGGCCCAGAGTCAATGACAAGGCCCAGAGTCAATGACATGGCCACAGAGTGGAGAGTGAAGTATCCAGGTGATAAGAAGAGAGGGCATATGCACAAGAACACCCACACTTGCAGATAATACACACTTGACCTGGCTTCAATGACTGGATGATCAGAGC
>NW_006408639.1:6059128-6062607 GCF_000296735.1 Chrysochloris asiatica | reverse complement strand
TGTACATAATAAATCAATAGGTGAAGCATTCACCCAAGGATAAAGTTAAGACGAGTCAGGAAAGAAATGGAAATGGGAAACACAGAGAGAAGGATGGATAAGTGATGTTACATGGTGGAGGATTGCAATCCACGACATAAAACAAAAGGTGTATGAATTGTTGAAGGCAAAACGAATCTGTTCTACAAACCTTCTCACAGTTCACAATTTTAAAAAAAGGTCATTGGGGTGGCAGTGTACAATTTTATTTTTGCTGTCGAGAAGGTAGAAAATAATTAAAAAACTAGAATATGAAAAAAAAAAAAGATAATGGCATTTTCCCAAGAACTTTCTGAAGCCTCGGATTTATTCATTCATTTGATTGTTCATTTGCTCATTCATTCATTCAATATTTCAAAGGTGGATAATGGTAGAAAGTACTGAAGACATTTGAAACATGATTAGAGTGAAACAAAGAATGACTATGAAACAATCTTAATAAAAAATAGCTTACTGGAACTAGGACATTAATGTAAAATTAGCCTGAATTTGCAGAAGTCAAAAGAGAAACAGTAACATAGTAAGTGAAGTTAAAAGTAACATATTTCTTATTGGCTACTAAAAAAATAATATTTTTCTAGAAGACTCAAACTTTTCTCCTGATTTTACATCTTAAGTGTTATTTATTGGAAATTTCTCTTTAGGTAAAGGACCATGAAATCTCAGAATGAATAATGGCTTCACAGCATTTTTCCAGGAGACTGAGATTTTGTTAATAGGACAGACTTTTGTATTCATTCTCAGTGATATATTGTTAAGTTCTAAACTGTAGCTTCTTTGGGGGAATTGATATGCAGCTACGGTAGCATAGTGCTTACGAATCGGGCTGCTAATCTCATGGTCAGCAGTTCGAAACTATCAGCTGTTCTGTGGGAGAAAGATGAGGCTTTCTGCTCCCGTAAAGATTTGCAGCCTCAGGAAACCCTGTACAGGGTCGCTATGAGTCAGAACCGACCCCACGGCACTTAACAACAACAATAATAGTTGTCATAATATTTGTTTCTCAGTTTTCAAAGTTTCCCATAATTGGTTTTAAGCCACCAGAGACATAACTACTCAACATCTTCGTTCAGTCTTGGTGCAGTCTCATAGTCATTCTGTTCTATTTCTACTTACTTAATTGGTGAAATAGGGCCCTCAGCTAGGTAGGGTTAGAACCTCTAGGCAGCTTCCGAAAGTTCATGGAAAAATGGAATAGAAAGATAATAGAATTTTCTCACAGACTTTTTGAAGCCCCCTCATACTTCTCTTCTACAAAATAACCTCTGATTCAGAGCTCTAAGGCAACCCAGAATTGCTGCTATGTGGACTATTTTAAACTTTTTAAAAAAGTAAAATAAAGAAAGGAAGTTAAGAAGTTAGGAAGTAAGGAAGAAATCCTCTCTGTTGGATAGATTTCCTATTTTAGGAAAGTAGACTTTGAACAATGGCATGAGCTGTTGAAAACTTGTTAATAATGCAAATTCTCAAGCCCCAGACCAGAAATTGTATCTGGAACTCTTGACCTGGGACTCAATATTTTGTGGTTCAACAAGTACTTCAGTTAGTTTTGATGCATGCTAATGTTAGAGAGTCAAGACAAGTAAAGTTGAAAGATCTTCCGATTTGGTCAATTACAGCAGTAGTTCTCAAACTCTGCTGATCAATGACATCATACCTAGGAGTTTGACCAACTAATGCCTGGGTCCCAGGCTTGGAGATTGACTTCACTGTGTGATAACATGACATTAGGGTATTAAAAAGCTATCCCAACTGATTATAACATGCAGTAAAATTTTACCAGAAAAAAGATATGCTAGTGACTCTGGTGTGATAATGTGGGATCAGGACTGGTTTATGAACCACAAGGTTGGTGGTTCAAACCCATTAGCTGCTCCTTGGAAACACAATATAGGGTCACTATGAGTCGGAACTGACTCAATGACATATAGTAACACCTTAGCAAGTGATTCTGAAGAGTCATTGAATGGTGCTTACAGTTAAGTTCTCATTTACTAATGAAAAGGTTGGTGGTTCAAAGTGATCCAGAGGCATCTTGGAAGAAAGGTCCGGCAGTCTAATTCTGAAAGATCATGGTTTATTAGTAACTCTGTGGAGTGCAGTTCTATCCTGACACAAAAGTCGACAAAAGTCGGGGTTAATCTAATAGTTATTTTTCTGGGGTTGATTTTGAAACAGTCTATTGTTCTTAGGTGCCATCGAGTCAGTTTCAACTCATAACAACTCTATGCACAACAAACAAAACACTGCCAGGTCCTATGTTGTTGTTGTTGTTAGGTGCCATTGAGTTGGTACCGACTCATAGCAACCCTATGCACAACAGAACGGAACAATTCCAGATCCTGGGACAACCTCACAATTGTTGCCACACTTGACCCCATTGATGCAGCCATTTTGCCAGTCCATCTCGCTTCCTCTTTTTCTCTGACCCTCCACCTTACCAAACAAGAAATCAAATGATGAATTGCATTAGGTAAATCTTCCAGGTCCTATGCCAGTCTCAAAATCACTGTTATGCTTGAGCCAATTACTATTGCCACTGTACCAATCCGTCTCGTTGGGGATCTTCCTCTTTTTCACTGACCTTCTGCTTTAGCAAGTATGATATCCTTCTCCAGGGACTGGCCCAAATTCAATATTTATGATAATATGCCAAAACTATGAGGTTGTTAATGAGTCTTCTTCTAATCTTGATACTAAATTCTTCATATTATCCAGCTTCTCAGATTATATGCTCTACGTACAGAAGGAATAAGTATGCTGAAAGAATACAGTCCTGTGACACACGTTGCCTGGTTTTAAACCTTTCAGTGTCCCCTTGTTTTGTATGAACGACTGCCTCTTGGTCTATGTACAAGTTCCTCATGAGCACATTGAAGTGTTCTGGAACACCCTGTTTCACAATGTGATCCTTAGTTTGTCATGATCCACACAGCGGAGAGCCTTTGCATAATCAATAAAGTACATGTAAACATCTTTCAGGTATTCTCTGCTTTTGGCCAAGACCCATGTGATGTCAGCAATGATATCTCTCATTCAGTGTCCTTGAACCTCTGGCAGTTGCCTGTCAATACACTGTTGTAGCTGTTTTTTAATCATCTTTAGCAAAATTTTACTTGAATGTGATAGTAATGATATTATCTTTGGATTTATGCAGTCCGTTGGGTTATATGTCTTTGGAATGGGCACACGTATGGATTTTTTCCAGTTACTTGGTCAGCTGTCTTCCAAACTTCTTGGCTTAGATTGGATCATTAGTTACTTGATGAGTGAATGTTTCCATTGCTGCATCAGTTCAATGAAAGATATCAGTTTGTATTCCCGGAAACTTGTTTCTTGCCAATGCCTTCAATGCATCTTAGATTTCTTCCTTCAGTGCCATTGTTTTTGATCATATGCTACCTCTTGAATTAGTTGAATTTCTACCATCTCTCTTTTTG
>NW_006408639.1:6056142-6058457 GCF_000296735.1 Chrysochloris asiatica | reverse complement strand
AATGCCCAGACAGAACATACAAAACAAGATCAAGTTAGCCATTTCAAATTTGAATATACGTCTTCTATCTCCTAGAACACTAATTTCCTCATAGCTTTCTCCTTCATGATGATTTCAGACACAGCTCCCGCCTAGATAACTGCAATTCCAATAAGGAATGCACTTGTCCTCTCATTGGATGCTGCTCACATCACCACATCTGATTATTTTGTAATCTGGCTCAATGAGGCAGTTGAGAAATCAGCCTTAGATGCAGATGAGTACTTGTGAAAGTCCCTGTAAAATAACTTTAGTTTAGACTTAATGTTTTTCTAATTTGGTAGCCAATCATCTGGATAAATGCCAAACTAACCAGATAATTGCTCAAGCCTGCACATCACTTTAATTGGACCATCAGTTACTTGATGATCTTTGATTGTCCTGCCAGGGTCAGATGTCCTCGACCCAGCCAGCTAAGAGAATACCCATGATATGGCACCATTACACAGAAATTCCTCAGGCAGAAGTTATTTCTGTTCCATTCTGCATCTGAGCAAAGACAGATCATATTCACCAGACCACTGCACACACACCCATTTGCTCTTAGGGATAAAAAACACAGTTGTTATTAAATTTGAATCGACTTATGGAGACCCCACTGTGCTACAGTAGCACTGTGTTTTCCATAGGGTTCTCTCTGTTTTGGAAATAGATTGCCAGATATGTTTTATGAAGTATCAAACTTTCAACCTTTTGTTTAGCCACCAAGCATGTTAACCTTATGCACCAACCAAGGACAAAACTCATCCATTTTCAAAAAAGAAAGATACACAGTAGTAAACTAGTTACACTACCTGATGACACTATGAGCTAGGTAAATGAGACAACACAGCCAATCAGCCTGACTAGGAAAGGGTATTGGTCCTCTGTAGAGAATGATGGCAGTATTCTGCAGAGATTCCTTTTTGGTTCAGGTACTCTTAAGTGTTGACTGCTTATCACTTACAATGGCATCTGTCTCTGGAAACTGATGCTGGCGAGTTATGCCTCATCCCCCAACCCCTACCAACAATGCCACCAAGTGTCTTCCCAAGGACTGGCATAATATAGACATACAAAAGAACAAAGTCTTCCCTTCAACTCTACAGCACACTTCATGCTCCAGAATTCCCCTTCTAGGATCAGACTTAGGCTAGTCACCTGAGATCATGCCCTGTTCTGACCTGCTTTCTCTCACAGGTTGTTTCCTACAGAACTCTCCTTTAGTGAATCACAGATGATGGAGCCTTCATCTCAATATACCAAGTCAGACCCAACCTAGGAATTCACTGGTAGGTCCCACCTAGGAACGGGCTGATCTTGTAGAGAAGAATGACTTATCTAGAATCAGCAGCAGCTGGATCTCTGTATCTATCCAGCCAGGACAATGTTGTCCCTCAGATGACTGCAACTATACCTGCATACCCAGAACGATTTCCAAAGGGAGAGGTCTCTTCATGGGGATGTCAGGTCCAGGATGATTCAGCAACTGGATCCCCAAATTTGGGCAGGTCAGGAAAATTCCCCTAAATTCAGAGTAGGTTCCCTTAAAGACTTTCTCATCCCTTTTTGTGATGGCGCTTGCAGGGTTCAGGCAGCTCGGCCCTGCCTGCTCCTTGTCTACGCAGACAATAAACCCATTTTCTGTCTCACTGGCAAACTATGTCAGTTTTGCTTTGATCAGCTAACAAGACAAGAATCTAAATGCGTTGGGTTGTTGTTGTTGTTGTTGTCAGATGTCACAGTGTTGGTAATGACTCATAGAGACCTTATGTACAACAGAATGAAACACTGCACGGTTCTGGGCCAACCTCACTACTGTTGCCATACTTGAGTCCATTGATGCTGCCACTTGGCCAATCCATCTCGTTGGGGGCCTTCCTCTTTACTCTGACCCTCTACTTACCAAACATGATATCCTTCTCCAGCGACTAGTCCCTAATGACAATATGTCACAAATTCCTAAATTCATGCCTCTGGCTCTCAGATTTTGGAAAATCTGACCTTAGATAGGAGTGTCTGGGTGGTGCAAAGGATTAATAATCTTGGTTACTAACTGGAAGGCTGGAAATTTGAGTACACCAAGAGGAGCCTTGAAAAAAATATCTGGTGATCTATTCGCAAAAACTGTCACTGAAAAACCCTATGGAGAACAGCTATACTTGGACACATGTGGAGTCATCATGATCTTGTCCCCAGTATTATACCTGGCATTGAGTCCTGATGTGGCATGGACTTCTAACCAAAGGTCGGCAGTTCAATCCCACCAGCTTCTCCTCAGAACTCCTATACAGGGT
>NW_006408639.1:6044130-6056042 GCF_000296735.1 Chrysochloris asiatica | reverse complement strand
GTCTAGGAGCGGAGGTCCCTGGGACCATCAAGGGAGAAGAGTGGAGAGTGGGACCCTATCCAGAGAAGCAGTGATGCCTGAGATGGAGGCAGAGACGATGACGTGGAGAGATGGAGCAGCTGGGGACTTTGGACACAGAGAGGGAGAAGGGCTGTGTGCTGATGACTGGGGGGCAGGCTTGTAGTGTATATCCTTCGGTTGGTTGATGATTAACGGAGGGGATTGTAACCATGGCAATGAAATGATATATAATAGGATGAATGTAAAACTAATGTTCTCCCATGTAAACTATCACATAATTCACAATAAAACATTTTAAAAAACACACACACATTGAAGTGTGATAGAAATGAATATTGGGGATTATGATTACAGAAAGCCTGTAAGCCTATCTTCAGCCTACAATTGACTGCATTTGCCAAAAGGGGAATTAGAATTTGCCCAGGGAAATATTCTTTTTGTTAAGCCTTTGTCGAGAATGGAGTCTTTGGTAGAACACTGAGCCCCATCCATACCCTTCTGAGTTGGGATAGTCACACTTCAAAACATGTAGATCAACCCAAAACTGTTGGGAGAAGAGAAGAATCTTTTTGAAAGAAAGACCTGCAGGAAAAAAGGAGACTGTTGGCTATTAGAATATCAAACAAGCTGTTTGCCTTGGAGCCATGATGGTAAGGAAAGTCAGCCCATTGAGGAAAAACCTGTGCTAACAATGAAAATCAAATGGAACCTGTGAGCAGTCTAGTATGTGTGCTGGTGAACACCTGGGTCTACTTGTGCTTGAAAGAGAGGGAAATGCAGCAGTGAAGACATGGGCTGAGTTTGGTCATATTCCATTGACACACATTGACCTCAAGATAAGTGAAAAGAGGATGGTTTAGGTGGTTTGAAATTTTGGGTGAATTCCCGAGCCCATAGGGGGCTAGCCATGAGAAAGACCTAGTCATTGGGGGCTAGCCATGAGAAAGAAGCGGCCAGCCGGCCTGAAGTGCAAAGGAGGCATTCATGAACTCACAAACTTGTAGCTAATATCTATTTGAACTAGCTTGGATGATTATCTTCACCTGGTTGTGTTCTGGTCAACTAAAGATGCTTGATACTGTAAGCAAGTATAAATTGCTACAAATTGATGAATTGGACCTTGCTTATGGATGTAGTTGCTCAAAAATCCAATTGGAATGGAAGGATTCCTCTTATCAAAGAATAAACTTGTTTCTCAGCACTCTGGATTGATGTTGTTGTTAGGTGCCAATGAGTTGGTACCGACTCATAGCGACCCTATGCACAGCAGAATGAAATCTAGACATTGATAAGAGACAGGTAATCTAGACATTGGCTACCAAAAATGGGGGGCACGGCTATGAAGTCACAAGGTGGCTGGCTTACAAGCTTTCATGAGTGGGCTGAGTTTTAGAACATAGAATTCTAGCTGAATAGTTTCCCTCCTTTCCAGATGGGATTGATGTAAGAACATGATGCTGATAGAATGCAATTGTGAGTAACTGTTAGCAGAACTAATTGTGATTGTCACAACTGTAATTGTAGAAGATGTAGAACTGATCTTTCATTTTAGGAACAGGACCATTCAGAAGGAAAAGCGTGAGTGGAGTGGAAGCTTCTAGCTTGAAAAGTGCCACAGCAGAGATGGTAGCAGAGGCGATGGTGTGGAGGGCATCTGTGGGCTGCATGTGCAAGGACTGAGTCAGGCTGTGGACCTTTGGGCATATGGCTGGCTTACAGACTATGTGCCTCGGACATTTAAATTAACATATGTTTTCGTATGTGTACGTCAAATATTTTTGCTTTGCTCATTTGTGTGATATCAGATGTAAAGGGGAAGCCAGAGGGAGGAAGTGGGATCACTGTTGTTGCAGGGAGGGGACTATAATCATTAAGATGAAACAGCATTAAAACTGTTGATCTTGTCTGTTAACCTTCACTCAATTCAGAATACAAAGCTAAAAAAACAAAAACAAAAAAAAAACACAAGAAATGGAAGGCATCATCTACTCATGAATTGGGAGATTCAGTATGGTGAAAATGTCATCTATCTAAAGCGATCTATAGTTATAATATAATCCTGATAAAAGTACTAAGAACAGTCTTTACTGAAATGGAAAAACTAATGATAAACTTCATGTGGAAAGGAAAGAAACCCCAAACTGCCAATATTTTCTGGTAACAGGAAAGAAGAGTGACACAAGAATGTGTACGTAGTGAACACAACACAACCAAAGTGAAAATGAATGTTTGAATGCATATGGATGGGCACAGGCATATTGGTTTATGAATAGGTACAGATGAGGGTTGATAAAAGTAACTGGCTTTGTGGTTGCTGTTAAGTGCCGTGGTGTCGGTTCTGACTTGTAGAGACCCTTGTACAGGGATTTTGAGGATCTGCTGGTGAATTTGAACCACCAATTTTGCAGTTCAAACCGACCTTGAGGTCCAATGCTTACCCAATACAAATATGTGGGTGCAGGCACAAATATAGATAGTCCACAGGGGAAAAAAAGACATCTTCAAGATTGGTTTTCTGGGTTTGAAAGCTTAGAAATGGGGCAATTCAGTTAACTGACATAATGTAATAGGGTTCACAAAAGTCACGATCTGCATTCTAGTGATGTGAGTAGATTCGGGATCTTAAAAGCTTGTTAGTGGCCATTGAAGACACAACTTCACATCTCCCTGGGAACAAAACAATAAAAAGGTAACCAAAAGTCCAACGAAGAAACAAATCTACTACTTAAGTCACCACCTCACACACCCTGACACAAAATAACTAGAATAACCCTGTTACCACCACTGACCATTCTGACTTGGGTCATAATAGATGCTGAAAAGTATGGAACAGAATAAAAATAATGATTAAACAACAAAAGAAAAAGCCAGAGCAACTGCAGCAGTAGATAACAGAAGACTCCCAGAGACTGCTGTTCTCTTGTTGTTGTTACTGTTGTTAAGCGTCATCAAGTTGGTACTGACTCATATGGTATATAGTATTTCCAAGGAGCATTAGTGGGTTAGTACCACCAATTGTGTGTTCTGTAGTCCAGTGTTTATCCTACATCACACTACTGCCTTGAAATACTCACTAAATCTAGAATGGCGCATACCTCCTGAGATCACCTGATTGCAAAATAGTAGAGTAGCTCACAAAATAAAGTACATTTCTCATAGGATTAGTGCTGTCTTTGAAAAACACCGGTATAAAAGCAAAAGATCTACAGTTACTCAAAAGCAAAGGTGAGAAGGTAAAGGGGTAGGGACACTTAGAACGGAATGAAAAGAACACAGTGAAAGAGAATGCTGATACACTTTGATAAATGTAACTGACAAAACTGAATAATTTGTTTGGAAGTCGTCAAATGAGAAACTAACCTGCTGTGTAAATTCTCAGTAGAAACGCAATAATAATTTAGAAAACAAACATACACTGTTTATTTAAAAAGAATAAAAGAATTATAGGTTCAAAGGAAATTAAAAGACCATACCAAAGAGGTCTCTTGTATTTTTCAGAGTTTCCCCAAGGTTATATAACAATAGAAGTTACAGCTTGTGTAATGATTGTACGGTATCAAAACAAAGTAATTGATATTCATGCAATGCATGCCATTCTATCACATATGTAGATGTGTAAAACAAACAATAAAAAACAAACAAACTAGTTGCTATGGAGTTGGGGTAGATTAGAACTGCAAAGCTTTAGATTAATTTATCAAGTACTTAACCATATTCACTACCAAGAATTTCTGGTGCTTGCAGAGGGAATGAACCTGTGACCAACATGATCAGCATGTACCTACCACTGAAATCAAGATACAGAACTCTTCTATCTCCATTTAGATCTCCCTCCTGCTACTCCTTTATAGTTACACTCAGATCTCTCTTATCTACCCTCCGTAGCCTCTGGAAATCAGTAATCTAGTCTCCATCTCTACAATTATATCATTTTGAGAATGTTATAGATGTGGAACATTATATCATGTGACCTTTGGTATTGGCTTTTTCTACCAACAAGATGCTTCTGAGATTTGAGGTATTGTGTGTATTAATATGTTCTTTTGTTTTGTTTTGTTTTGTTTTACAGAGTTATAAATACTTCGTAGCCATAATCAAACATCTTGAGGGGATGGGTTTCTGGGCTTAGGAGCTCAGGACCATATTCTTAAGAGACAAGAAGGTCAAGTGGCATAACATAGTTCACAGAGACAATGTTTTACATTTAACTTTAGTAAAGCAGCATCTGGGGTCTTAAAAGTTTGTGAGTACACATCTAAGATGTCATTGCTGTCTCGCTGTCCGGAGGAAAGAAGAATAAATAAAATCAAAGTCTAAAGGACTAACAGGCCAAGCAAAACCTGGCTCCTTGATACTGAGACCAGGAGAACGAGGTGGTATCCAGTTACCACTGTCTACCACTCCTTAAGGGATCCCAATTGGAGGTCCTGGACAGAGTGGGAGACAAGTGTGGAACTTTAAGTAAAACAATAGGCCAATATAGCGAATAATAAAAGACTCCAGGGAGCTACACAACTTTTAAAAATAATCAAAAGGGCAGCATTTGCTCAGGGATGAAGCTGAGAAGGCAGAAAGGGATAGGGAACAATGGGAGGAAGTGAGAAGAGTGCTGTTGTATCATGGGTATCACCATCAATGTCAGGAATCAAATTGTGTATGGATTGTTGAATGGAAAACCAATTTGTTCTGTGAACTTCAACCCACAATACAATATAAAAAGTTTAAAAAACATAGGTTCCTCTATTATTATAGGGTAATTCTGTTTTATTACTGAGTCATACTTTCTGTCCTGGTGTGGTGTTGTAGGATCTGCACTGGACTGTTCACCACAAGTTCAGTGGTTCAAACCTGCCAGCCACTCCTTGAAAGCACTATACAAGATTGCTTGACTTGGAACCAACTCAACATCACTTAACAACAACAACAGCAACATTTTTTGGTATGGACAAGGAATCTTAAGATGGTGGTGATGGTGGTTGTGTGTTGTTGAGTGGTTCTGACTCATAGTGACCCTGTATAGCATTTCCGAGGCTGTAAATCTTTGCAGGAGCTGAACGCCTCACTTGCTTGTCTCATGAGGAATGGCTGATGGGCACAAACTGCTGATGTGCAGTTAGCAGCCCAATGCATAACCCACCATGCCACCAGGGCTCCCCGAGGCACTATGATAAGTGACAAATATATTTGGGTACACAAAACAATTGAGGAACTGTTGACATCTTTCTTAATAAGTAGGGTCAAGCATGGCCTTACCTCCTTTATTGTTGTTGTTGTTAAGTGCCGTCGAGTTGGTTCCAACTCAAGTTGTGTAGCTCCCTGGAGTATTTTATTATTCGCTATATTGGCCTATTGTTTTACTTAAACTCTGTATGGGGTTTCTGAGGAGTGACTGTTGAGCTTGAACTGCCAACCTTGCAGTTCAAACGGCTTTGCAGTCTGGCGCATTAACCCACAGCACCACACCAGGACTCCTTCCTCCTTTATTAGAACATGTTTAAACAGTAAAAATTAAACGGATCTACATGGTAGAACCATTTTTCTTATTCTCAGGGATACACACACACACACACACACACACACAAAAACAAAAAAATACCAAAAACCACACAAAACAAACAAACAAAACCCAAAACACTTTCAAGCCATTTTAAACACATAATTCCTTATGTGATAATTAACATGCTGATTAAAATCTTATTATGTAATGATTTAAATAGGGCTTCAGCTTCGAAGCCCTTGTTACCATGCTTTGAACTACCCTATCTATGTAAAGATAATTAAGACATTTTGCATTTTTATAAATCTGTAATAATTCATTATATTTGACACAGTGTCTTAAACCCTTATACAAATTCATGTCCCTGATAAGTAGGGGAAGAACTGTATATTATCTCAGTGTCATATTTGATTATGAATAACTTTGTTCTGAGGTAGAAATGTTTGCTGAATGAATGGAAAAGAGTCTTTAGACCTTGATAGTGAGGACATTAGGATTCCAGGGCTGAAGAAGGGGTGATTCTTATTGTAAGTTATTATTTGACCATCAGTTCCTGGAAGGGAAGGTGGGAACACTGTATTATTGATCCCACTTCTAACCAAGTTAACTAAGGAACCCTTGTGGCACAATAAGTAAAGCGCTGGGCTGCTCACTTTGACAAGGCAGATGGTTCATCCTCACCATCTATTCCATGGGAGGTTGTCTGCTTCTGTAAAGACTGATAGATAGTCTAAGAACAGTCCTACTCGGTTCTACAAGGTTACTATGAGTAGGAATCCACTTAATGGCAGTGGGTTTGGATTTTTGGCTTAACTTAGCACAGTGTTTGGCACAAGGTAAATGTTGAATCAGTGTTTGTTAAATTTATATATGTTGAAAGAGAGAACTCAAGGATTCAGTTCAGAAAATTCCCTTCTCATGATATTTTGCCTTAATTATCACATTCCTTTCTTCCCTACACGTGGGCTTTTAAAGAGATTCTAGAACTCACTGGCCTGCCCATCATTCCTCTCTGGAGTTTGAACTCCATCTACTGAAGCAGAGTTGCCCAAGCTATACAGCCTAAGCTAGTTAGTTCTCTCCCTCTCTCATAGATAGATAGATAGGTAGGTAGGTAGGTAGGTAGGTAGGTAGGTAGGTAGATAGATAGATAGATAGATAGATAGATAGATAGATAGATAGATAGATAGATATAGATATAGATATTGTTGTTGTTGTTGTTGTTAAGTGCCATCGAGTTGGTTCTGACACATAACGACACTGAACAGGGTTTCCGAGGCTGTAAATCTTTACAGGAGCAGAAAGCCTCATCTTTCTCCTATGGAACAGCTGGTAGTTTCGAACTGCTGAGCTTACGATTCACAGCCTGATTTGTAACCACTACGCTACCAGAGCTCCTTAGATATAGATATAGGTATAGATATATAGTATATAGCTACAAGCCAAACTGCTGTTGAGTTTCCCTGTCCTGGCATGATGGTAAATAGTCAACAACTAGAACAGAGAACATAAAAGAACATGATTTACAATGCTTTCCAATTACTGTGATGTAGCTACTTCAACCATGGCCAGTTTCAAGCTACCAACATGAAGCTGTTCAGTGCTAAGTTGAGAAGAAAAATGTACGATCAGTTCCCACAGGTTTGAGCAAACTAAAATACATTACTACCCATCTCTGCCTTCCCCAAAGCACAGATTTAAAGGAAGAGAACAGGGCAGTTGGGCATAAAAAGTTCTATTTTCCCTAGTGTTGGGTCTTTCTCTTTAGCAGCATTGTGGTCTTCTGTATTCTTCCCAGGAACTCTCATCAACAGATCCAATGTTGAGAAGACAAGAACTTTAACACCCTGCTCCCTCTTTAAATGGTTTCATTTTGTTCAGAGAAATTGCTCTCTGAGGCGGAGTTAGTCCAGTTATCAGAGCAGTGTTAAAGGATTCAGTTACACATGTCCTAGCATAGAAACACACGATAACGTGGATGAGCTCCATTTACATGATCCAAACAGTGAGTGATCGGTTGCTTCTCATGCTCCTTCAATAAGGCACCAGAAACACAATTGCATATAAAGAGAACACACAGTTTGTCATTTTGTCATGCTCATTTTCATCCACATTCAAAGAGTTTTATTAACAAGTACCCAACTTATACCAAATAGAAATGATTTCTTTGTGGGATCTGGAAGAACCGTCGTCCATTCTGGATGAAAATGTAAAAGGTTGGAATGTTGTTGGAGGAAATACTTTATTTTTGGTCAATGCTCAATTCATTTACGCTTGGATAATGTACAACAATGAAAACATGGATGAACAAACTGGACAGACAGTGGCTCTCCCAACAGAATGGCTCTCTCAGTGTTTCCCTGCAACTCCTACTTGCTTTGAGAAGTCAGAGGTAATGTGGCTGCAATAGCTTCAGATTCAACAACAAGGGGCTCAAGAGAGCAGAATCTAGAGGTACGGTACCTAAACTTATCTGATCACAAGAATCATCTGTGAGTGCTTGTTAAATGCATGTTGTTGCTGTTAGTTGCCATGGAATCAGCCCTAACTCATGATAACCCCATGTACAACTGGACTGGACTGTTGTGATTTTCAGTGTTTGGTTTTGGGAAGTAGATAGCCAGGCCTTTCTTCCTGGTTTGTCTTAATCTGTAAACTCCACTGAAATCTGTGCTACATCATAACAACATGGAGTGTTCACTGACAGACAGATAGGTGGCAGCTGGACTCGAGGTGCATTAGCTGACAATCTAAGCCAGGTCTCCAACACGGAAGGTGAGACTTCTACCACTGAATCACTATTGTTCCTTCACCTCCATGTTGTATATACAAGCAGATCTCAAAGATACTGTTGGCTCAGTTCTAGACCACCACAATAAAGAGAATATGACAATGAGGTGAGTCACACCTGGTGTGGCTCCGTGGGTTAATGCACTGGACCACAGAGTCAGTGTCAACCACAAGGTCAGCGGTTCAAGCTCACCAGTCGTTCCTCAGAAACCACATACAGGGTCCCCGTGGGTGGGAATTGACTTGACGGCACTAAACAACACCACAAAGTTCATAGAAAAGTAGTTTACACTATGCCATAGTCGATTATGAGTACAATAGCATTATGAAAATGTTTGAAATACTGCAAGAATGATGAAAACATGACACAGAGACACACAGTGAGGACATGCTGTTGGGAAAACGGCACTGACAGAGTTGCTTGATGCAGGATTGCCCAAGCTCTAATTTGTAAAAGAACCTGCTATCTGCCGTGCTCAATAAAATGAAGCGTGATGAAATGAGGTATGCCTGTATTCATGAACGCCACCAGCTATGAAAGAAATCTGGGAATTTTGATGTTCACACGTTTTCCCTGTCAGGCTTACAGGGAGCAGAAGCATTTGCACCACGGAAGTGGGTTGAGGGCTTGTTAGAAATATAGAATCACAGGGACCACGTCATGCCTGCATTAGGTTACCGAAACAGAATCTATTCGTTGCCAAAAAGAGGTGGTGTGGCGGGACAATTAGTCTTCCTTCCTTCCTCCCTCCCTTCCTTCCTCCCTCCCTCCCTCCCTTCCTCCCTCTTTCCTTCCTTCCTTTCTCCCTCCCTCCCTCCTTCCCTTCCTTCCTACCTTCCTTTCTTCCTCCCTCCCACCCTCCTTCCTCTCTTTCTTTCGCTTTCTCTCATTTTTTTCTTTCTCTCTTTCTTTCTGAAGGGCCTTCAAAAAGTTCATGGAAAATGGAATGAAAGGTAATAGGTTTCTTCAGTGCACTGGGTTGATACAGCTGGGCAATTTTGACACTGGCTATAGAGTATGGGTGGCTATGAAAGCACAAAGTAGCTGGCTTACAAGCTTTCATGAGTGTGCTTACTTTCAGAATGAGGGGGTAATATAGACTTCCCACTGAATAGTTTTCCTCTTTGCCAGATGGGTGTGGTGAAAGAGGATTGGGGAGGATGGCGATATAGGATTTTAAGATTCAATGGTGAAAAATCATTAGCAGGATTAATTGTGATTGTCCCAACTGTAATTGTAGAAGATGTGTAACTAAATGAGAGGAATAGTTAATCTTTTATTTCAAGACTAGAGGATCCCAGGACCATCAAGATGAAAGAGCACGAGTGGAGCATGAGATCCCTACCCAGGAAAGTGGTGAAAACAGAGACAATGGCAGAGATGATGACATGTAGAGATAGATCAGCTGAGGACTCTATGCCCATGGACTGAGAAAGGCTGTGTGCCTATGGGCAGGGGACTGGCTTGCAAAATGTGCCCTTTGGACACTTACAAGAATATGCATTTTTTTGTATGTGTACGTAATAAATCAATAGGTGAAGCATTCACCCAAGGATAAAGTTAAGACGAGTCAGGAAAGAAATGGAAATGGGAAACACAGAGAGAAGGATGGATAAGTGATGTTACATGGTGGAGGATTGCAATCCACGACATAAAACAAAAGGTGTATGAATTGTTGAAGGCAAAACGAATCTGTTCTACAAACCTTCTCACAGTTCACAATTTTAAAAAAAGGTCATTGGGGTGGCAGTGTACAATTTTATTTTTGCTGTCGAGAAGGTAGAAAATAATTAAAAAACTAGAATATGAAAAAAAAAAAAGATAATGGCATTTTCCCAAGAACTTTCTGAAGCCTCGGATTTATTCATTCATTTGATTGTTCATTTGCTCATTCATTCATTCAATATTTCAAAGGTGGATAATGGTAGAAAGTACTGAAGACATTTGAAACATGATTAGAGTGAAACAAAGAATGACTATGAAACAATCTTAATAAAAAATAGCTTACTGGAACTAGGACATTAATGTAAAATTAGCCTGAATTTGCAGAAGTCAAAAGAGAAACAGTAACATAGTAAGTGAAGTTAAAAGTAACATATTTCTTATTGGCTACTAAAAAAATAATATTTTTCTAGAAGACTCAAACTTTTCTCCTGATTTTACATCTTAAGTGTTATTTATTGGAAATTTCTCTTTAGGTAAAGGACCATGAAATCTCAGAATGAATAATGGCTTCACAGCATTTTTCCAGGAGACTGAGATTTTGTTAATAGGACAGACTTTTGTATTCATTCTCAGTGATATATTGTTAAGTTCTAAACTGTAGCTTCTTTGGGGGAATTGATATGCAGCTACGGTAGCATAGTGCTTACGAATCGGGCTGCTAATCTCATGGTCAGCAGTTCGAAACTATCAGCTGTTCTGTGGGAGAAAGATGAGGCTTTCTGCTCCCGTAAAGATTTGCAGCCTCAGGAAACCCTGTACAGGGTCGCTATGAGTCAGAACCGACCCCACGGCACTTAACAACAACAATAATAGTTGTCATAATATTTGTTTCTCAGTTTTCAAAGTTTCCCATAATTGGTTTTAAGCCACCAGAGACATAACTACTCAACATCTTCGTTCAGTCTTGGTGCAGTCTCATAGTCATTCTGTTCTATTTCTACTTACTTAATTGGTGAAATAGGGCCCTCAGCTAGGTAGGGTTAGAACCTCTAGGCAGCTTCCGAAAGTTCATGGAAAAATGGAATAGAAAGATAATAGAATTTTCTCACAGACTTTTTGAAGCCCCCTCATACTTCTCTTCTACAAAATAACCTCTGATTCAGAGCTCTAAGGCAACCCAGAATTGCTGCTATGTGGACTATTTTAAACTTTTTAAAAAAGTAAAATAAAGAAAGGAAGTTAAGAAGTTAGGAAGTAAGGAAGAAATCCTCTCTGTTGGATAGATTTCCTATTTTAGGAAAGTAGACTTTGAACAATGGCATGAGCTGTTGAAAACTTGTTAATAATGCAAATTCTCAAGCCCCAGACCAGAAATTGTATCTGGAACTCTTGACCTGGGACTCAATATTTTGTGGTTCAACAAGTACTTCAGTTAG
The DNA here is from genome assembly GCF_000296735.1 of Chrysochloris asiatica. Lineage (NCBI taxonomy): Eukaryota > Metazoa > Chordata > Mammalia > Afrosoricida > Chrysochloridae > Chrysochloris > Chrysochloris asiatica. The sequence continues at coordinate 6,044,632 of NW_006408639.1, read as the reverse complement.
TTTTGATGCATGCTAATGTTAGAGAGTCAAGACAAGTAAAGTTGAAAGATCTTCCGATTTGGTCAATTACAGCAGTAGTTCTCAAACTCTGCTGATCAATGACATCATACCTAGGAGTTTGACCAACTAATGCCTGGGTCCCAGGCTTGGAGATTGACTTCACTGTGTGATAACATGACATTAGGGTATTAAAAAGCTATCCCAACTGATTATAACATGCAGTAAAATTTTACCAGAAAAAAGATATGCTAGTGACTCTGGTGTGATAATGTGGGATCAGGACTGGTTTATGAACCACAAGGTTGGTGGTTCAAACCCATTAGCTGCTCCTTGGAAACACAATATAGGGTCACTATGAGTCGGAACTGACTCAATGACATATAGTAACACCTTAGCAAGTGATTCTGAAGAGTCATTGAATGGTGCTTACAGTTAAGTTCTCATTTACTAATGAAAAGGTTGGTGGTTCAAAGTGATCCAGAGGCATCTTGGAAGAAAGGTC
>NW_006408639.1:6021344-6039245 GCF_000296735.1 Chrysochloris asiatica | reverse complement strand
GGGTCGCTAGGAGTCGGTTCCGACTCGATGGCACCTGACAACAACAACAACAGATGGCACTTAACAACATCAACAAACATAGCATAAGCATTCTGTAGGGAATATCACAGAAAATTTCATGTTTGGCAATTCATTCGCAGTCCCTGTCACTGTATGATTATTTCAGTGAACACAAATAGTAAACATGCATGGAAGTATTAGAAAAGTTATCCTTTTTAAACAAATGCCTAACTTATTTTTTATATTATTGATAGAAGATTGAGTTTCTCAACGATTGTTGTGGTGGTGGTCAGTAGACTACTCACTCCAGGTCAGAATTCCTTCACAAATGTGAGAGAAAGGATGGAATTGTGGTTTAACCTAGAAAATTGGGCAGCATCCCAGCACTGCCCACAGGAGTATGCCACACGAGTGACCTTCATCTTTAACAGAAATTGTTGTTAGGTGCCATCAAGTCAGTTCTGACTCACAGCGACTCTGTATAAGGTCTCCAAGGTGGGTTTGAACCACTGACCTTGCAGTTCAAATGGCCCTTGTGTTCCAGTGCATTATCCTGCAGTGCCACAATGGGACTCCATTAGCACAGGAGAAAAGGTTTGGGGACAGTTACTTTAGGAATCATAAGTAATCAATGCTAATAGCCTAGCTATAAACAAGGGCACTTCTATTTATGTACTCCAAACCAGACCTACTCTAATATACCGACCTCTTTGGCATTTGTCCATCCAGTGAGTAAATCACTCTACATCTTCCTTTATTATTTAGCAGTTTCAATCCGTTAAATATAGGTATGTTACATACACAATAAATGCCCAGACAGAACATACAAAACAAGATCAAGGGGAAAACATTAAGTCTATTTTTCCTGCTGCTTATGTTGTGTTGCCTCTGACTCATAGTGACCCAGTATCTGGTTTCTGAGGCTGTAAATCTTTACAGGAGCAGAAAGCCACGTCTTTCTTGGCTAGATGATTTGAACTACACTATAAGGGTTCCCCATATCCTTCCTTGTTGTTGTTAAGTGCTGTCAAGTTGGTTCCAACTCACTGTGATATTTTATAGGGTTTCTGAGGAGCAACTAGTGGGTTTGAAGCGCCAAGCTTTCAGGTAGCACTCAGGTGCTTTTCCTACAACACCACACCAGGACACCTATATGCTTCCTTTTGTTGTTGTTAAGTGCTACTGAGTTGGTTATGACTCATAACAACTCTGTGTAGGGTTTCCGAGGAGTGGCTGGTGAGTTTGAACCATCAACTTTGTTGTTCAAACAGACTTTCTGATTCAATGCCTATCCTATATTACCACACATCTCTTATTTATAATTTAGCAGTAACTACTTAGCTCTGAAGAAAACCGCATATTTAACATGACCAGATCCTGGTATAGGATTCATATGTAGAACAAACACAAATTAAAAAAAAAAATTTTCCCTTCCTTTTAACAAAGCATGGGAATCTTGGTGTGGTACTGTATGATAAGTACTTAACAACAACATACTAAAGTGTCTTGTTTCCATTTTGTTTTTTTTTTTGTTCAATTAAACCTCACCAGGATTTTGAATAGCAGTTATTTGTTCCTCAAGAGTCAAATGAATGCTTTTCTAAATAAATTTTAAAAAGACTCATAGTAGACCATCCTTTTACAATTTACTCAACTAACAGCCATTCATTTTAGTGTATTTTTAAATAGTCAAATGCCTTCCTCTCACTCATTTAAGATGGATGTTAGGAATTTACCAACTCAAAACCTAAATGACCCTCACCTCAGTGATGTTACGGTTAGAAGGGAAAATGGGATATTAAAAATGGAAAAGCGTAAACTTATCATTCAAGCTTCTCTAAAACAGGTCTCAATTTTCCATCATTTTCTTTCAAGTTTAAACTCTACCTATCTATTTGAATAAAAAAAAAGTTATGATTTTTATTTATCTGCTATTGTTGAGTATTTACACAATACAACATACACCAGTTCAACATTTCTACACGCACAGTTTGATGACATGGAGGACATTTTTCACGTTGAGCAGGGATTCTCTCACCCTCCCTTTCTGAACTGTTCCTCCTCCTTTAACATCACTTTCAATCACTGCCCCTATGTTTCCCATCGACCCTTTCAGGTTGTATTGTCATTCTGACCCCGTATGGTGGTGGTGTTAAGTGACAAGTGCCATGTAGTTGGTCATAGCCATTCTGTATAGGCTTTCCGAGGCGTGGATGCTGGGCTTGAACTGCCGACCTTGTGGCTCAAATTGACCTTGCAGTCAAGCACATTATCCCACTGTGACCCCATAGAGATAGTTCTTTAAAAGAGCACAAAGCGCAGAGCATACATTCAGTTAACATATTTGAAAAACATTAGGGATGATGTACGTGTATGAGCCTCTCCTTGGTTTGCTTTTGAAGTTTGAGCTTTTGTTCAGGTCATTTCACTGCGATCTGGACTATTCTTGGTCTTCTGACTTTCCATATAGAAAGTACTGCTCAAGGTTCTGCTTGCCAGTTCTGCCCACTAGCTAAACTTCATTTCCTGAATTCCTGGAAGCTTTATTTTTACTTCCAGTTTGTTCCATTCACTGGTATCTCCCTTCTGTTCTAATGTTAAACATGGTTGTGATCAGGATTGTTGTAAACTTCTCAGGAGTTTCTTGCCACCCTTGGAGGACTCAAGAAAATGACTTGAAAGACTAGGATCAAGAATTCATTTGGCATTAGACAGTTCCAATTAGAAATGATTTGAAATAAATCTAAGCATGTAAAACTTGGAGCAGCGATGCCCAAATCTCAGGCTTTCAACGCAGGGGAAGGTATAGAAAGGGTTGAGCAAAGAGTATTGATTGTCTAATTCTCCACATATCCATCAAAAATACTTCTCAACTTATATTACCTTCTTATATGTATATTTTATAGTTTTCAGAAATGTGTATGTAGATATTATGTTGTTGTTGTTTAGTGTCATGGAGTCGGTTCATGTAGCTATTATAGATAACAATAATTAGTTTTTTTCATAATACTGTGATCATCTCTTATTACCATATTTTATTACTTTAATAAAGAGACTGACAAAATCTCATAAAATTATAAAAAGGTTCTCAGCCTTATGAATTGGCAAATACTCATTGGGAGGGCTTTAGCACAACATGGTTTGTTCATTAGACCACAGTCTCTCAAGCTTTAACTATTCCTACAACTAGCTGACACACTGGAGTCCTGGTGTGCAGGACATTAAACACTGACTGCTTAACCAAAGGTCAGCAGTCTAAATGCATCGGGAGCAACTGTACCATGGCTTATAGGGTTACTCTGAGTCACAATCCACTTGATAGCACACGGTTAAAAAGGGAACACATGTTTTTCCAGAGGAAATTTTTAAGCAATTTAACATCATGAATCATTCTCCAAAGAGTATCTGCAAGTATCAATAATTAGAGCAAACCTACACAGGGTGAAATGACTGTTTTAGTCCTGGATGAGACTAGGCTACTGTTAGCGCATCTACAGGCTGGAACCTATGTACACTTCATTTTGCTGTACACAGGGTTGCTATGAGTTGGAGACAAGTCACTAGCACCTAACAACAACAACAATATGCAGGTATGTTTACCTTTCCAAAAGGTCAGGCTTATACAATAGTGTTGAGAAGGCTGATTATTAGTCAAGGAGCACAGAGTGGTTCCTAGAGCTCTTTGGAAAAAAGAATTTGTGCAGCCCCCTGAGCTCTCACTGATTTTTGTTTTCCTGTTGAGCTGTTGGGCCATGCTGAAGGACAGGATGAGAAGAGAAGTTATGGACCCTTTCCCTTTCCTTTTCATCTTGCACCTTGTGGAAGCACATCACCTGGGGAGTAGCTACCTACACATGCAAAGGCCACATACTAGGCACCAAGAAGGGTGTTGTAGATGGGAAGTCAGGACTTTGACACTGTGCCAATCATCAGGGTCCCTTGCAACGCTGCCTCTCTCTTCTTACTGGGAATCTCTGGATTATGATTTTTCTAAGGATCATAATCACCGCTCATGTCCTCTCAATGAAGAGCGAGTATCAGAATCATTTACATTTGCTCTTTTTTTTTTTAAGGGGAGGGCTATCATCATCCTGGTTTTCCTTGTTGTTGTTGTTAAGCGCTGTGAAGTCGATTCTGACCCATATTTGAAGCCAATGTTAGGATTTTTCTAGGCACACATACAAACTGATAGTCTGGACTTTTAAAATATGTTTAATGCCCATAGACTCATCAATTTACTCAACTTATCCTTTCACTTGTGTATTTATTTAACTCATTAACTCATTCTTTAAAGAGACGCTCAACTACTTCATTCACTTAGCACATTCGTTCATTCTACATTGATTGAGTATGCAGCATGCACATCAGTGTTGCCTGGAGCACTGAGAATGAAATGGTGAACTGAATCTAATAGGATCCTTGACACCATGGAAAAGTTACATTACAGAGGAGGGAAAGGACAAAATAAGAGCAGAAACAAAGATATAACACAGCTGTAGATCTTGTTATAAGGAAGAGTTGCAAGAAAGTATAAAACGATTCAGCAGGAAGAGTGACTTGAGTGAGCAACAGTGAAGTGAGAGAGAAGAATGGGAAGAAGTTATTGAAATTAAGGAGAGGAAGGAAAACCACTCCAGGCAGAAGGGGAGTGGGGAGAGAGGATGGTGGGGAGAGAGGGTGACACAAGTGAATAGCAGAAAGGTCCGTGTGGCTGAAGAGGAAGAAGGAAGAGGCACACTGAGAAAGCTGTGGGTGAAGGGGTGGGCCAAGTAGTGCCAAGTATAGGAGGAACAAGATTCACTCTGCCAGCTGTTCAAATAAACCTTTCCAAACTGAGTCAGCTCTTTCTCACTCCGAGCTGAAGTTCACACCAAATCAGAACGGCAGCAGCAGACTCTAAAGCACTGCAGAAACACTGCTCAATTTAGAACTACGGTCGATAGAGGAATAAAAATGAGCACCAAGGGAGCTGTACTACCCATTGTAAGCATCGGAAGAGATGGATTCCGAAAGTGGTGTCTTCTTCCTGCTGGTAGACTCATTGCTTGTTTCTAGAGCAAAATCTTTAGCCTGAAAATTTCTTTACCCTTTTTCTTGAATTGAGCATTTATGCTTGGCAAACCACATGTTAGTTTAGTGATTCTTTTCAGTATAAAGACTCACCTACAACACTAAGCTCTGCATTGGAAAAGATAACTCCGTGTTTATTTTCTGCCACACACTGATACATGCCAGCATCTGAGAGGTTGACCACGGTTATGTTGAGCATTCCTTGCTCAATTTGCATTCTGTCCTGTGAAAGCAGAGAAGGAACATGAAAACAATGACCTTCTACAACAGAAACCTTTACGACAATTTAGTTCTACATTAGAGCAAGGGGGGACTTAATGGGAAGAAAATAGCTGTCACATAAGCAATTTACATAACATGATCTATTTATCTGTCAACTAAATTTGTGGCAGGTCAGATGCTAAGTAGAGCAATCAGTACATCCTTGGTAAATGGAATTTAAATGGTAGGATTCTCTTGATTTATCACTGATTTAATAGTGAAACCATTCAGATTACTATCCCTTTGAAAAAGATGAACTTGAAATTCAAAACGCTTACTTACTCTAAGGAGTTATGTAAACTAGGGGGAAAAAATTCAACCAAATTTACTGTTTACAGCATTTAAAATACTCAAATTAGGGGCAGGCAACACTCTGAAGGTTAATAGGATTATAATCTTCTTGGATTATGCAGAGGCAAGCATTTAATATCGGTTGAGGTTTACTAAAAAAAAAAAAAAATTAATAATTTAACGCTGCCTTACTTTATTGCTGTTCGTGACATGATTAAAGCTTGGGACCATCTGTTGGTAGCCAACCTGAGGAAAGCCAAGTTACTGTATGGAACAAAAGACCATTCTCATTTGTCAGCCTGAGGATATACAACTTGTGTTATCTATTTTCATAAGTACCACAAAAGGTCTCCTCCTCAGAAGACCTGCCACTTGAAGAACAAAAAAAAATATATAAAAAGGACTGGGTTTCTGTTTGCCACAGGGTTGCATTTTAGCTGGGTGGACACATTATTGGGTTTTGATCAAATCCAGGCATTCAGGTCCCTTGCATTATGTAAAAGGAGGAAAACGTGTTAGCTGGGTACCTCCACTTGAGCAATTTGTTTGACTTTAGCTTTTATATCTGTGCGAATCACAGTACCAAGAAGGCTCTCTTACAGTGAGAGGAGAAGTATGTAACAGGAGGTGGGAGCAGGAGGCAAAATGATTCCCATTCCTATTGGGTGTCTGCTCTGAGCAACCTGCAGGAAAAAGGTGCAGGAAAAACAGCACACTAACGTCTGGGCAGTTGGTTAGGCATATGCTTAGAGCAGGTACCCTTCTCTGGGAAGCCTAGGCAGGAAAACATCTGAGCACACACACACACAAAAAAAACAAAACAAACAAAACATGGGATCTCAACATGGAACCTGGGAAAATACCAGATTTCAGTGAAACTTTTGAAGTCAATGGGAAAATACAGTAAGGAAAACAAAATTGAACACAATTGTTCCTCACTCGAAGCTCTTTCTCTCCTCTCACTTCATTCTGACTTATTTGTCGGGGTCCTACTCCTGGTGTGGTGCTACAAGAACAGCAATGGACTGCTAACCACAACGTATGTGGTTCAAACCCACCAGCCGCTCCTTGAAAATGCTATACAAGGTCGCTATGAGTGAGGACCAACTCAATGACACTTAACGACAATGTGAACATTCCCTTTAGTTGTATACTCCTGTATTCCATCAATGCTCTTCTTGTGGTGCATGTGGGTTCCACCTTCCAGATACTCCTTTCATGATTAAGGAACTTTCCCTCTCCTCCAATGAGAAGAGTCTTGTCAGTTTACTTCGGAATCTCTCTCCAGGAACTGCCCTTGGCTGATGGGAGTTGCCTAACCCAAGGTCATACCCTCTTTCCCAAATCCAATGACTGATTACTACACTGGTGCATTGTCTGCTCCCATGCCTCAATTTTGGAGATGTTGAAGAGTGATTCTGCATTCTCTGGAGGTCTCTGCTGCAAGTACATCACTGTTTAACTTTCCCATGGCCAGTCCTGCCTCCCCTGCAGGTGATATTCGTCAGAACATTCTCCCATCAAATACACCTTCTGCATGCAAATCTCTTTCTGAGAGTCTGTTTCTAGAGAATCGGACTAAGATAGAGTGAAGAAAAGTTGTTGGTTTTTTTTTCTTCCCCCTCTTGAAAGCTTTTATACGAGTCACTTCGTGCCTTTGTAGCCCCCTGACCCCCACTTTTGGTAGCCAATGTCTAAGTTGCGCATCCCTGTCAACTCTGTGTACCATAGGAGTGGGAATGATCCTTGTTGTAAAGATTTGTTTCCACTTTTGAGCAACTAAAAAAAGAATAATATACAGAGGATAACTGGATATACTTTATTTTGGTCATTTTGGTAGAATATTTAATTTAGTGGGTACAGGCAGATTTAACATCCTCACATTTCCTTTAATTTTTAGACAGAATAAAGTGCTGATTTGGCAATTTGGAACTTTATGTGTTAATATAATAGATAACTGGATTAGAAAGCTTAGTGTAAGAAAGAATCCAGGTTTGCTTTCTTCAAATGCCAAATAAACATCGTGTTTTAATTGTCAAAACAAAACAGTATTTATGGTTTTCTTCCCTCTGTATCACATATTCTCCTCCTCATTCCTTTTCCTAGGGAAAGAGTTCTGGAGTCCTGGTGTGGCACAGTAGGATAAGTACTCCATCACAAAGCTGGTTTGAACCACAAGGGGGGAGGGTCAAACTCACCAGTCATTCCTCAGACACCCTATAGAGGGTCACTATGAGTTGGAACTGACTTAACAACACTTAACAACAACAACAACAACAGTTCTGGATATTTGAATCTAGGTTCCATTACTAACAATGTGACTTTAGGCAAATGGCTCAGTCTTACTTTTACTCATCTGTAAAATGGACATAATTATTTACACTTTCCTTCTACAGTCTCCTGCAAACATAAAATGACATAATACATGTGAAGTGTTAATCCAGGTTGTTGTTGTTGTTGCTAAGTGCCATCAAGTTGGTTCTGACTCACAGCGATGCTCTATAGGGTTTGTGAGTAGCAGCTGGTGGGTTTGAACTGCTGACCTTGTGGTTAGCAGTCCAGTGGTTATACTTTGCTAAAATTGCTTGAGACATACACTTTCTAAATGTGTTAGGAATATTATAATAATACAGCACTCCTCATTTACAAAATGTATATAGTATGAATAGAAATTTATTCAATTCACAAATCTATTCTTCAAATTTTTCTATTTTAAAATTTAAATAGTCTGTTGAAATTTTTATTTCAATGATGATATACTTCTATTATTTGTTTTGTTTTTTTATAAAAAAGAAAAACGACCTGCTTATTTTTTAAATGTTGTTTTTATTTTTATGGATCTAGTACGTTCATTTATTTCTCTGAGCATCCTAAAACTCATTGCTGTTAAATTTTTCCAACTCAAAGGGACCCTGTAGAACAGAGCAAAACTGCCTTGTAGGGTTTCCAAGGCTGCAATCTTTATGGAAGCAGACGGCTGCATTTCTCTACTGGAGAAGAGCTGGTGGGTTTGAAGAATCACCAGCCCTTTGGTTAACAGCCAAGCACTTCACCACTGGCATCACCTGGATTCCTTTTCAGCATCCTTGTTGCTAGGGACCCTCGAGTAGGTTCTGACTCACAGCGACCCTGTATAAGGTTTCCGAGGCTGTAAATCTGTGTAGTAGCAGAAAATGACATCCTTCTCCCACGGAGCGGTTGGTGGACTAAAACTTCCAGTCTTATGGTTTGCAGTCCAGAGCTTACCCTACACAGCCACAGCATCCTAAGCATACCTATTTTTCTTTCTTTACTGGACGACTCCATTGATTGTTCCTTGTGTGTTTCAGAATACTGATTTGCAAGCTTATTTTGAATGGAAGTTGTTTGCTTTTTTCCTTTTCTTTCTGTTTAGCAATTCTGTGGCTGCTTCCATTTTGTTCCCTGAGCCACCAGTCTAGAAACAGGTAGAGTCAGAACCTCTGGGAGGTCCTGCCCTGTATAACAGGGCAACACCTGTCCCCTAGCTCTGGCTCAGTCTCTGACACCTCACTTACACTGTGGCATCCGATTACACAAGGCAGCAATTTGATCCTTTCATCTGAAGCAACAGGTGGAAAGGGTCTCTAATCCCCTGGCCTTTGTACTGTCTTAGTACAGCATTTTTTACACCTGAATTCCCAGGTACCATAACTTGCTTCCATGCCCATGGGTTGCTGACTTCAGTCCCACTCATCACGTTTAGTTTTTGCTCTACTTATGTTTCACAGAGACATTAATCTTGTGCTTGAGTCTGTCACTGCTATGTGCTTGAGGCCAAGTGGGTATTTTGATGGTGAACTTACTGCCTCAAATTGTACAGAAGTCTCTCTGGACACACAAGAATAACAAAACCATACTGGAATGGGGCTTTGGATGCTGTGTTAGTTATTTACAGTGATGATAACAGCATTATCCCAAGTGGGTAGCTTTAATGAATAGAAATTTATTTTCTCAAGTTTAGGAGGCTAGAAGTTCAAATTTAGAGAAAGGCTCTCTCTATCTGCTCTGGCACGAGATCCTTGTCTGTTTCACTGAATTAGTGAATTGAAATATCCTCCTCTCTACATTTTGCATGGAGTCCTGGTGTGGTGCTGTAGGATAAGTACTGGACTGCTAACCACAGGTCAGAGGTTCAAACTCACCAGCCACTCCTCAGAGTATAGGGTTGCTATGAATAGGAACCGACTAGATGGTACTTAATGACAATAACAATAAACAATCAACAGCAACATTTCCTAAGAGGAAAATGCCAACATATCATAATAATTATTATTAGTGATCTTCATGCAGAATCTATCCTCCCTTGTTTGTTTGTCATACCATATTTTTGTTCCTACTCTGCTCCTTTTATATCTCAAAAGTGATTGGTTTAAAGGACATCTGACACTGATATGACCTCATTAATATAAATTAACATAACAAAAGAAATATCTTTTCCAAAATAGTATTGGTGGTGGTGGTGGTGGTGTAGTGTGGAGTCAGTTTCGACTCACAGCCACCCAGTATTGGGTTTCCGAGGCTGTAAGTCTTTACAGGAGAAGAAAGACTTATCTTTCTTCTGTGGAATTGCTGGTAGTTTCGAACTGCTGACCTTGAGGTTAGCAGGCCGACTCATAACCATTATGCTACCAGAGCTCCTTAAGATAGTATTACATTTACTTACATATGCAGTCTAGTTGGTTCAGATTCACAGTGACCCTGAATAGGATTTCTGAGGAGCAGCCACTGGGTTTGAACTGCCAGTCTTGTGGTTAGAAATCTAGTGCTTATCCTACAGTGCCACATCAGGACTTATATAGGAGTTAGGATTTACAATACCCATCTTGATGCGACACAATTTAATTCATAACAAATGTCAAGAAGTCACTCAACTTGCTAAGCAACTGGCTCTCACCTTCTACATTGGTAGATTTACATCTTAGCAAAATGACATGTTCTTGATCTGCATACCTTTCCCACAGTAATGGAAACATAACAGAAGGAGGCGGAAAAATGGATCTCCACATGATTCATCAACAGAATTCACCTTCACTTTTTCCATTATTATAGGCATTTGGTTGCATGTTATTTTTGAATCAACTCACAGTCTCCCTGTTTCCATAGCAATAAGTCCACATAAAACATTATATTCAATAAATACTAAGGCACAATTATCAACCATTGGCTTACCCGAGTTAACAGTGGTTCACCATTTTTTAGCCACCTGTATGTCGGCTTTGGCCTTCCATTTGCTTTACATTCCCAAAATACATTTTCTTCAATGGCTACGTGGATATCATTTATTTTTTGACTCCAATTAGGTTGAGCTACAGACATTGAAAGGCAAAGGGAAAAAACAAAAACATACGTTCAATGTATGTTCAGTTAACTTTGATCATACAAAGGAGCAAATATTTCTTGTTCAGATATTAATGTAAAGCATAAGACTGGGTACAAGTTCACAGAGGTTCTTTTAGAAGAAACATATGACCTTTCACCTTACTCTGAACCTAAAGTTTTGTTTCTTTAACAAAAATTTTTTTTAAAGTTTTTATTGTGAATTGAGTGCTAGTTTACATGGGAGAGCATCAGCTTTATATTCATTCTATCGTATTTCGTTTCATTGCAAAGATTTCAATCCCCTCCATGCATCATCATTCCACAGCATTTGCTTTCAATCTCTCTGTTTTTGTTTTGTTTTTTTTTTGGTTTTCTTTTTGTTAGTTTTGTTTTGTTTTATAAATGTACACAAAGTGCTCAGGAATATATAACAACTCAAACAACCAAAGGGTGGCCCCCGGCCACCAGCACACAGCCCCTCTCCCTCCTTGAGTCTAGAGTCCCCAGCCACTCTGTCTCTTCATGTCATTATCTCTGCCTCCATCTCTGGTGTTGCTGCTTCTCTGGATAGGGTCCAGCACTCTGCTCTTCTCCCTTGATGGTCCCAGGGTCCTCTGCTCCTGGACTGCCAGATTAACCACTCCCCTCCTTTTGTTACAAAATATCTACTTTACATTCGTAACATTCACAATCAGTCCTGATAGCAATTATTTACTATTGAACCACAAGAGTCTTTTCCCCATCTCCCTTCACCAGTCCCATCTAGACAAGTTGGAAACAATTCAGTGGAGATTCTACCTTCCTCCACACTCTCTGAAACTAAGCTCCTTCTTAAAAACGTGTAAGCCAGTCACTTCATGCCTTTGTTGCTCCCCCCCACCGCCACCCATTTTGGGTAGCCAATGTCTAAGTTGCCCATCCCTGACAGCCCTGTGTATGAAGAGGGTGGGAATGGTCTTTCCTGTAAAGATGTGTTCCCTCTTTTCAGCTACTATATCCATAACTATAGGTAAAGTTCATCAAATTGTAGTGGATTATAGTCTTTTTCCTCTAGTCGAGTTCTGATCATCCAGCCACTGAAGCTAGGTCAAATGGGTACTATCTGCAAGGATGGGCATTTTTGTACACCTCCGTTCACTTCATATCAGCTGGACACTTCAGTCTCCGCTCTAGTCCTCTGAACCAAAAATTTTTGTGGTGTATACTGCTGCTGGTCTTTTAATCCATATGAAACAACTGACTGTCTCCCCCAAAAGTATATATGTGTCCTTTCTGACTTTTAGTTAAGAGAAACTTCTACCATAATCTTGCTTCTTTTTACTGGTCCCATGTATTCCTAGCTACATACTATGTTGCCCAGATTTTTTTTTTTTTTGCAGCTAACGGTGACCTGTGACTTAGTTTAAGTCAATGATATATGTGCAAATGGGATGAGAGCAACTTCCAGACTATTTATTTAACAATGCTTGCCCTGGACTCTTCTTATCCCCTTCTCACTAACTGAAAAGGTTTAACAATTACAACAGCCTTGGATTCAGAGATGGGAGCTATATGCTCAGAATGGAATTACTGACCTGTTGGCCTTGGGCTTTGAGTGACTTTGTAGAATAAAGCAGTCGTGTACCACCACAGTACAAAATCTCATTCCCCTACCTATCTTAGGTACTATATATAGAGAGAAACCCATGTCAAATGAAGCAGGATATTGTATGATATAGTGCTGGAAGTGGAAGATTAGCCTCTTAGCTTGGAAGGTTCACAAAATGTCACGGGGGAAGAGCTACTTCCTCAAAGTAAAGTTGACCTTAATGACATAGATGAAGTAAACATTTTAGGACCTTCATTTGCTGATGGGACTCAACTCAAAATGAGTAGAACCAGCTACAAACATCCAACAGTTGGAAAATGGAATGCACAAAGTATGAATCTAGAAAAATGGAAACTTGTAAAAAATTAAATGGAACACAAAAAGACAGATATCCTAAGCATTATTATGCTGAAAAGGGCTGATACTGGTCCTGTGAAAAGGCAATTATATGGATTACCAGACTAGGAATGAAGAGTGGAAGAAAAATGGAATAGAATTCATTGTCAAAAAGAACATTTAAAGATCTATCCTTAGCTACAATGCTGTCTGTGATAGGACAACATCCATACACCTAGTAAAGTATTATAATGAAACGTGCAAAGGCCTGAATCAGGAAAACCAAAAGGGAAGAACATGCTCAGCATTTCTCAAGCTAAAAGAACTGAAGAAAAAAATTCAGGCCTCGACTTGCAATACTGAAAGATTTTATGGGTAAAATATTGAATGACACAGAAATATAAAAGGAACAGAGAGTAACTGTACCAAAAAGACATGGTCGATATTCTACCATTTCAAGAGATCACATATGATTAGGAGCCAATTGTCCTGAAGGAAGAAGTCCAAGTTGAACTGAAGGCATTGGTGAAAAACATAGTTCCAGGAATTGATATAATATGAATTGAAATATTTCAATAAACTGATGAAGCATTGGAGGAAATCACTCATCTATGCCAAGAAATTTGTAAGGGGGCTACCTGACTAACTGATTGGAAGAAATCCTTATTTGTGCTAATTCTAAAGAGAGGTGACCCAACAGAATGCAAAAATCATAGAACAATATCATTACTATAGCATGCAAGTAAAATTTTGCTGAAGATATTTCAAAATGTTGCAGCAAAATATCAACAAGGAGCTGCCAGAAACTCAAGCTAGATTCAGAAGAGGACATGGACCTGGGGATATCATCATTGCTGGCATCAGGTGGATCTGGGTTGAAAGCAGAGAATACCTGAAAGATGCTTACTTGTGCTTTATTGACTATGCAAAGTCATTCAAATGTGTGCATCATAACAAGCTATGGATACAATTGCAAAGGATGGGTATTCCAGAACTTTTAGTTGTGCTCATGAGGAACCTGCACATAGACCAAGAGGCAGTTGTTAGAATAGAACAAGGGAAACTGAATGGTTACAAATCAGGAAAGGTGTGTGTCAGGGTTGTATTCTTTCACCATACTTAATTCAATTTGTATGCTAAGCAAATAATCTGAGTAACTGGATTATATAAAGAAGAACATGGATTCAAGATTGGAGGAAATCTCATTAACAACCTGTGATATGCAGATGACACAACCTTGTTTTCTGGGAGCAAGAGGATTCGAAATACTTGCTGATGAAGATCAGAGACTACAGCATTCAATATAAATTACACCTCAATATAAAATGAAAATCCTCATAACTGGGCAATAAATAATATGATAAATGGAGAAAAAATACAAAGTGGCTGAAGACTTCATTCTGTTTGGATCCCCAATCAATGCTCATGAAAGCAGCAGTCAAGCAATCACAAGACATATTGCATTAGGCAAATCTGCTGCACAAGATCTCTTTAAAATTCAAGAGCAAACATGTCACTTTGATTACTAAAGTGGGCCTGACCATAGTGTTTTCAATCATCTCATATGCATGTGAAAGTTGGACAATGAATATGAAAGACTGTAGAAGAATCAACGCATTTGAATTATGGTGCTGATGAAGAATATTGAAAGTACCATGGACTGTCAGAAGAACAAATTGTCTTGGAAGATGTATACCCAGAATTCTCCTAGAAGCAAGGCTGGTGAGACTTTGTCTCTTCTTCTTTGCACATGTTGTCAGAAGGGACCAGTATCTGGAGAAGAACGTCATGCTTATTAAAGTGGAGACCTAGCAAAAAGAGGAGACCCCCAACAAGATGGGTTCAAATGTAACAATTGTGGGGATGTTGCATGACTGGTCAGTGCTCATTCTATTGTGCATAGTGTTGCTATGAGTCAGCACCACCTTGATGGCACCTAACAACATGTTACAACAGCTTAGCCTATCCCTTACTATACTTCATTCCCACAAGTTTTACAGATCATTCTTATGTGATTTTTGTCCTGCAAGACTATCATCATAGTTGCTTCTTATTGCCTGATTCCATCTTGACAGAATGTTATACAAAGGGAGTAGAACTGTAGAACCTCAAATCCTTGATTCATCCTTTCGATGTTTATCTACACATTCTTAGGAAACCAAGTCTTGGTCACAGTCTAGCAAGGGAATTCAATAAAGTACTTAATTCCCACCTTTCTGGTCACCCTTACTCAACAATAAAAACTATATTACATTTCTCTTGCTTCAATTGAAGCCACATTTTCATTCCTCATCCTCAAAGGAGATAATGACAATATTAAGTCCATATTCCTTAAAAAGTATTCATAAATACCAGCCTAGCTTAATGCACATCTCATGCCTCACTGTGAAGTTAAATGAATTTAGGAGAATACTTTTACTTTAATGAACCTGTTGAAGAACAGTATATCTATCTTTCAGAAATGTTATCTACCGACAGGGCATTTCTTTAGGGTTATGTCTACCAATGTAAATCTACTCATCAGAGTTGGTACCAGTATTTAATTTAGTTAGTTAAGTGCCATACTGTCACTTCTGACTCACAGCAACCCTGGGTGGGATTTCTGAAGAGCGATTGTTGGGTTTCAACAGCTACCTTATGGTTAGCAGTCTAGTGCTTATCCTACAGCATTATACCAGGACTCATTTAGAATACGCTTAGTAAGTCTTTTAGCTGCTTTGAGCTCAATATCTTCACACATTGAACATTCAAATCACTTATAATTTAATTCTAAGGCAATCACTAACATTGAGATCAAGCAGTAGATCTTACTTTCTCAGTAATAAAATCAGAAAAGCACTCAGCAAGCCACTTAGCCAGCAGAGGTCTCTCAGTTCCTGAATAAATGCTGCTTTCTCCTTTTTCTGTCTGTAAGCAATTCCATGTTTTACAAGAGAAAACCACAATTCTACAAATCCTCTATGGATGGGAAGGATGCATTGGTGCATAGGAAGGAAGAGCAAAAGGGTTGACTTAAAGAAAAAAAAGTTATAACATTAACAAGTATTAACTTGAATGAAGTATTATAATACTCATGCTTTTGAAAACCCTCATCCAATGGCTGTGAGTTGGTCACTGTTCTGTAAATTCCTGCCACAAATGCAGGGAACTCAAAAGGTAGATATCTTTTCAGCTCTGTGCTAAGAGGATTCTTCGATGTGTAACGGTAGAATTAATAGCAGCTGTGTGCATGATTTCACACTCCACCTGCTGAATACAGCCCCCCACAGGGTCCATGAAAATAAAGCAAACCCAAAAAGTCACAGAAATCTCTGTAGAATATTAGCAACTAAGTCCAACTTTTCAAAGGAAATAAACCAAATGTCAGAAGGGCAGATGTAGCCTATGAAGAAATGTGAAGTTGAAATTCAAAAAGGAAACATCAAAACCATGTGAGATTTAGACTTCAATGTCATGGACTCCCTGTAACACTTGGGCTTAGCTGTTGCTTTTTCTTAACAATATAGAAAGAGAAGAGCAAAACTTTGAAATCTCAAAAAAGTGATGGGGCAGGAATGGAGAGCCTTGGGAGAATTCTGAAAAGAACTTATTAAGTCCTAACTAATTAAATACTTTTAAAAGCTCATTCTGTGTCTCCAAAAGGGTTAAGGAGGTCAAAGTGCTTGGTAAGAGTGCTCAATGGTAGTTACTTATGTTGGTCCAAGTGATACTAACAACATATCCAACCTTTGTGAGACATCTTTGTTTTCAAGGTAAATTTCTTTCATAGAAGCCAAATTTGAAATGATAGAAGCATATTCTCAGTGATGTGAATATCTGGAATATTCATGGAAATCAGGAATAATATAATATAAATCACACACACAAAAATGAGACAAGTCTTATTTATTTTAACATACTGATTGTAGATCTACAGGACAAAACCCCACACAGTGTAGGTTTCATCTGCTATTCACTAGGATGGGATGAATCATATCTAAGTAGGTGACTTTTTCTACTAGGAAATAAACTCCTGTGTGGGACAGAAATTGGTCATCTGTCTCCAAGTTTCAACTTTGTTTCACTAGCTTGAAATTCTTGGATAACAAAGAGTCCAGATCAAGGCATTATGGGAAGCACAGTGTATTCCCTTGTTGGACATAAAAAATGTGGACACAGATCTTAAAAAGTGAAGATGTCACTTTGATAACTAAGATGCAATTGACTCAAGCCATGGAGTTTTCAATTGCTCCTAATGCATGTGAAAGCTAGATAATGCAAAAATGAAGTTCAAAGGAGAATTGGAATTGCAGGGTTGGCAAATAATACTGAATATGCCATCAATTACCAGAAGAATTAAGTAGACAGTCTTGAAAGGAGTACATATAAAATGCTCCTTTAAAGCAAGGATGGGAAGTCTTTATCTCACTTTGGGCACATTATTAGATGGGACCAATCTCTCATCATGCTTGGTAAAGTAGAAGGTCAGGACAAACAAGGAAGACCATCAGTGAGATGAACTGATACACTGTAGCAGCTGCCACAATCACTCAGACACAGCAATGATTGTGAAGCTGACCCAGGACTGGCCAACTTTACATTTTGTTATAAGACTCCTTCTGTAACTCAACAGCAACTAACAACATGTTGTGGTTGTTAAGTGTCATTGACTTGGTTCAGACCCATAGTGACACTGTATAGGTTTTCTGAGGAGCAGCTAGTGAACTTGAACCACCAACCTCGTGATCCAAACTGACTTTGCCTTCTAACACATTAGCCCACAGAAGTACATCAGGACTCCTAATAAAATGTTACTTACTGCTTAAGGTTTAGGTTCACCAACATTTTATAACTTTATTTCTATATTATAGCATCTAGTCAGGGCTGACCACGTTAGTTCATAGCAATTATCTCAGAATAAGACTGTATGTATCTAAATCTCTTTAAAATAATATATGTTGTTGTTGTCAGGTGCCATCGAGTCGGAACCGACTCATAGCGACTCCATGCACAGCAGAACGAAACAATGTTCGATC
>NW_006408639.1:6011614-6021244 GCF_000296735.1 Chrysochloris asiatica | reverse complement strand
AAGTCCTTGACAACTTCAATCCTTTCTCCATTGATAAGAATGTTGTTTATTGGTCCAGTGGTGAGGATTTTTGTTTTCTTGACATTGAGATGCAATCCACAAAATAATATATATGGATCCTATATTATTAAAACAGAACTACCAGTTTTGGGCCTTACACATTCTTTATAGGTTTAAAACTGAAATTCTTTTGCTTAGACATTCTAGGTCTTGTTCTCAAAATATAAATTCAAATCTGAGTTTAAACGATTGTACTGGGTTTTGACCTTGTGACACCGTTAGCCTCTTAGATAGATGAACAATCTCTTCATTTCAATCTTTTGTTCAATAACTGCCAGAAATGACCTAAATCAATGTTTGTGTATTCTAGCCACCGGAACCCTGTAAGCATCTTATCCAATAATAATTTATTTGGCAGACAAATATAATTTAAACTTAGAGGATCAAACAATTCTCAGAGGTATCTGGATCTCCAATTTTCCAAAACAAAACACAATTCTAACAGAAATGCCATCAATGGCCTTATGCCTTAGAAATGTAAAGATTAAAACATAAAAAATATATGATGGACATATATATCTAAACTCCCATTACAAACATGACCTGTAGCCTTTCAAAATCATTTCTGGTTCCTTAGGAGCTCTGGTAGTGTAGTAGTTACGAATCGGGCTGCGAACATCAGGGTCAGCAGTTCGAAACTACCAGCTGTTCTGTGGGATAAAGATGAGGCTTTCTGCTCCTGTAAAGATTTACAGCCTCGGAAACCCTATGCAGGGTCGCTATGAGTTGGAACCAACTCCACAACACATAACAACAACAACATCTTTATATAGAGTACTTGTGTGGTACTGTAGGAAAAGCCCTGGACTGTTGACCACCAACGCTGTGTTTCAATCTTACCAATGACACTATGGAAAACCAATATAGTGTGATTGAGAGTTTGAAATTGACACCTGACACTTAACATCTTTATATAAACAACAGCATCTTGAAATAAGTTCCATTTGAATTTTGCTTCCAGCAGAGGCGTTGTCTTCAGACCAACCCTCTCACATATAACAATGATAAACCAATCATGAGAAGGCAAGACAGAGAAACAAAAATGGGGGTATTTCTTTTTCAGAGCATACAGCAAGAAATAAAACAGATGTAATTGTATGAGATCATGTGCATGAAATAATGGTTAAAACTTGTGAATATGCTCTGCATGGTGTAATGTTATATAAATTAACAGCTATTATGTGATGCCCTTGGCCTAATATCTACATTTGTTTGCCATCCTGTCTCATCTGGTTCTCTTTTTCTCTAACTGTGCCCATTGAACCCAGGCTTCTTATCAAATATGAATCTTATTTATCCTCAAATATAATAAGCCAGTTCCTGCCTCCATATCTTTGTTCATGCAATCTTGGCTTTCTGAAATGTTCATCTTCTCTTCACCAATTTGGACTCTATAATTCCACCTCCTCCACGAAGCCTTCCCCGCTGATCTGTCAGTCACAATCTCCCTAAACACATTCAGCAAATTTGGCACAATGAGTATATGTGTGAATTATTCCTTTATGCTTCGGTTTAACCTAGTTATTGCTAACCAATTTCTCTAATAGTTTACATTTCTATTTTTCTTCCTAAAGATGCTGAATTCAATTTAGAAATTTATAAACGAGTCATGGGATAAAAACAAATTTAAATCAGGGGTGAAATGTTCATAAAGAAAAACAAACAAACCCTGAAAACTGCTTCATTGAGCCCAATTTCACCCAGATAATCAAATCTGCTATTCAAGCCTAACCTTGATTATTTTCTTTACCTTTTTAAAAATCCTTAACTCACTACCTAGTGTCTCTCTGAATCTGCAGTTAATGAACTGAATTCATCCCTTTGACCTTCTGCTACTCAATTTCAGTCCCAAACACTATCAATTGCAGATTGTCCCTATTTATGGACCATGAGTTTTTGTTATGAGTGCCATCGAGTAAGTTAAAAATCATATAAATGTTTATTGAACAAAACATCAACATATGAAGCTATTGTTTCTGAACACATCCTCCATCTACGTCTATCCACTTCTGAAGGTGGTGTTTCCATCTCTCGAACCCTTCCCCAAGGAATTCTGCATTCTTTAACTTGTTGTTATTATTACTAAGTGCTTACACCATGTCTAAATAGCAGTTTGGGATACTTGAGGAATTCAAATTATGTTCATTTTCAATGTTCCTTGGGTTTGGGCAACAAAAAGAAGTCGGAAGGGGCAACAGCAGAGCTGGAGGGTGGATGGGGTAATGTTTGCCAACATTAGACAATGAATAATGAGTAGGCATATTGTCATGTGGTAGGAGCCCTGGTGTGGGGCCACAGCATAAGCACTGGACCTCATGGTTGGTTTGAATTGCAAGGTTGGTGGTTCAAACTTACCAGATGCTCCATGGAAACCCTATACAGGGTCATTATGAGTTGGAAATGACTCAACAGCACACAACAACATTGTCATGATGGAAAAAATTTCTCAGTGTAACTTTCCTGGCCATTTTGTTACCAATACAGTTTTCAATTCTCTTAAAATGTCTTCACAATAAGCACTCATCATTGTCCTGTCTCCTTTGAGAGAACCTATCAAGATCATGCCCTTTGGGGGTCCCCAAAACAGATGCTGATATCTCTACTTCTAATTGAACTAACGTAGCAGATCCCCTTGAAAGCCACTGTTTTCACTGGAACTTTTTTCTTTTTGGAAGCACCCTAATGAGATTAAGATAAATGTTTTACTGAGACAACTTGTCTGCCATCATCCACTGATCACAGAGACAAGTTTAAACAAGTTTTGCTTCAGTAAACTCATGCATGTAGAAACCAGAATCCTAGTAGCAATATTCTTTAACTTATCCTTGTATTTCATCAGTATCAGTAATAGACATTATTTCTAAATCTCCTAACAACCTACAAGTTAAATGGGTATTTCCCCATTTTATAGATGAGAGCCAGGACATTAACGTTCAGAGGCAGTACTTGGTTCCAAAGTCTATACTGCATTCACAGGATCCCAGAATATATCTAACCACACCTACAATGCTAATGGAGGTATTCTCTTGGACATAATGGTATTCAAAGTGTGGTCTAAGTGCTACTGGGGGTTCCTTATGTGCCCTTCAGGGACTCCATGAAGTCTTCTTTCCAACTTCATATCTGGGTGAGGCCATATTTTTCTCATATGTATCAACCAAAGTAACATTATCATAGTAGAATAAATACAGAAGCAGATGTGAGACCCCAGCTTTCTTTTACTAATCAAGGCATTATAGATATTTGCAAAGTTCTAAATGGAGTATGTTGTTGTTATTGTTAAGTGCCTTCAAGTAAGTTCCAACACTCACAGCAACCCTGTATAAAGTTTCCGAGGAGTGGCTGGTGAGTTTGAACCTCCAACCTTATGTTTCAAATCACCCTTACAGTTCAGCACATTAACCTACAACACCACACCATACCGAGGCAAAAATGACCACAAATAAATTTAAATTCTTCTCATTAAAAAAAAAAAAGTATTTGTTTGAAAAAATAGTGAGCTGTCTTAAAATATGTTAATTTTGTTTACAAACACTTATGGTCTTATTGCTATTTTAAAAGTTTACTAAAAGAATCAAATATTTCCTAAATTCTCAATTCTAATTTCTAATACGGTCTATATTGATAAGTATAAACATAAATTCTTTGGGATAGTCACTCATTTTTTAAGGGTATAAAAGAGTCCTGAAGCCAAAAGTCTACGAACTTTCAGATAAATGACTACTACAAATACATTTAGACAATATTCCTTGATGACTAAAAACTGTAGCTGTTACATTCTGCCATTCCTGGTGGCAGACAGAGTACATTTCAATACACTTTGTTTGACATGGCTCTTTCTTCTCTGCCTTGAAGTTTCTTTTGGGATGAAGACCTTCTTTGCCTGCTCATCTACTACTTCCTTCTCACCATTATTTACCTCATGTTCTCTGTGTACACCCCTTGGAAAATTACAGCAATCCACTTTAGTGGAACCACCAGATGAGGGCAAGAAACCAAAATTGTTGACTGTATCGTACGTGATGTCCAGGGAAATTCTGAGGACCTCAATATCAGTTCTGTCTAAGATAATTAAGTATGCTATTGCTCTACTTAGGTGAAATTACCTTATCTGCTCTGTTCATTTTTCAGTCACTCCATCCTTTAAGCCACTTTACAGGACTAAATAATATCTAGTGATCATTTATACATAGCACATCTGTGGGGAAATTAGTATGCTGTGCTGTGAGATGATGACCTTAGAAATACTGAAACACTATGTGCAATGTCAGCAAGTCTGCAATTTCACCTCTAGAGCCAAGGGCTAGAGTGTCTGAGGAAAAGACGTGCAGCCATATGTGTAGTTTAGAAACCAAAAAAATAAGTTAATAAACAAATAATTCATTTGAACTCAATAATCAGGTGATGGACTTAGAAACTCGAAAGTGAAAAAAATCAATTGTGTTTGGATGTTTTCATTGATGATTTTAACTGTGGAAAATGTACAGAAAAAGCATCTGAATGATTGATGCTTTTTTCCCTTTTCTATTCCATTAACTATAGGGGATGAAAACCTTGTTTTCCCACTCCTGTATTACTTCCTACTGACCATTATGTACAGTGACTGTGTGGTGGTGGTAGTGGTGGTGGTGTGCCATGGAGTCGGTTCTGGGTTTCTGAGGAGTCTGCATAGGGTTTCTGAGGCTGTAAATCTTTAAGGGAGCAGAAAGCCTCATCCTCCTCCCATGGAACCACTGGTAGTTTTCAACTGCTGACCTTGAGGTGAGCAGCTGGACTCGTAACCATTACACTACCAGAGTTCCTTTTTCAGTGTGGACCCCTTGGAAAGTTATAACTTCACTATCCCAACTGAGAAGTCCTGATGTGGCATTGCAGGGTAATATGCTGGACTGCAAAGTGAACTTGAACAGCAAGATTAGCAGTTCAAGTTCACTAGCTGCTCCTAGAAACCCTGTACTGGGTCACTATGAGTTCGGAGCCAACTCGATGGCACTTAACAACAACAACAATACCACTTGAAAAAGGAGTCCTGCTGTTGTTGCTGTAGGATGAGCAGTGGACTGTTAATGGCAGGCTAGCAGTTCCAAACTACCAGCCACTCCTCCAATACCTTATACAGGGTCGCAGTGAGTCGTAACCAACTCGATGGCACTGAACACCAACAGCAACTACATTTCACTGGCAGGAAGAGTAACATGTGTGGGACAACAGAATCAGCAGTTCCGGTCAGCATTTTTATTCTAATTCATTGTATGACCACATGGTTTGGCCCCAATAATTCTAAGAGTTATTTCTATCTCAAATGTTAAAGGATTCTATGAAATAATAGCTTTCTTACTGCTCACATTTTAGATCTTCTACTTCCTAATGAGCCACCTGGTTTTACTCTCGAACATTTGTTCTGTATAGGATTAACTGTACAAAAGGTATTTCAGATCAGGGTCTTTAGTTCACACTTCATTCTTCTAACTGAACACTAAAATTCTATTTTTCTATTTATGCAAAACAGAAGTGTCTCTAAAGACACAAAGAAGTGGAAATATGAGTAATTATAACTCAATTAAATCAATTTTATTCTTACTTCAACCCCCTCTTTTTTGTAAAGGTAATTAACTTAGCACTCTATTTCTACTTTGCCTATGTAGACTGGCTAGAATACTTGATGTGACAACAAGCTATGAGCTTCCCAGGGAAGTGGGAATACTATTTCTTTCTTTCTTTTTTTTTTTTTTTTCTCAAAAATCAGTAAAACTTTATTCGCTGCCATTCTTTCGCTATCAACAGAAAACTGGAGAAAGCAAAAATGTTCTTGCTTACAAAGATAAATGGCCTCTTTACCCAGATATCAAAACCACAAAAGACAAAGGGGAAGATAAAGCGCCCTCTCCCAAGCCCCCTGCGCTGAACCTATGATGTCAGACAAAGCTTTCAGTCCACAGGCCAGGGACCTGTATGTTGCCATCAAGATGAGGGCTAAGAAATCTGACCCATCCATTCCTATGATATCAGATCGAACAGAAGTTACACCAAAGTGCCAGTACCTGTTGGTTTTTTTTTTTAAACAGGACACAGGAATCAGGTGGCTACTTACAGACACACAAAAAAACCAAGATTCATTTCAGGCACAACTTTTTTCTTAAGTGTTTTTTTTTTTTTAATCAGTAAAAGAAACTGGGTCCTAGAAACTACAGTGATCTAGCGGCAGGAGCAAGTTTGTGCATTCCTTTTTTGTTTTTGTTTAAATACATTTAAATCATCACACTGTTGGCGTACCTCGTTTGCATGAAATTCTGCACCGAATAACTTTACTAATTGTAGTGAAGTTATTACCCCCATGGGGGGGCGGGGGGCAATACTACTCTGGAAGATAATTTTCAGTGAATTCTAACCAAACTTCATTAAGTGAACTATGATAAGGTTATAAATGATATGAAAAACTGACATTTTAACAGGGAATACCATTTCTTGTATGGAATTTGATCTTCAGCGTCACTATACCACTTGAAACTGAATACAGAGGAAATGGTTCTCAAAACATGGACCCAGACCAGCAGCAATGAGCATTACCAAGAAACTTACTAGAAATGCAAATTCTCATCGTCTCCGCTGTCTGACTTACTGAATCAGAAACTGTAGGGTTGTTGTTGTTAAATGCCTTTGAATGGATTCCAAACTATAGCGACCCTGTGTAGGGTTTCCAAGGGAGCAGCTGCTGAGCTTGAACTGCCGATCCTGCAGTTCAAGCGGTTTTGCAGTCTTGCACATTAACCCACAGCACCACACGTAGGATCCAGTATTCTGTAGTTTCATAAGACTGCAGGTGACTCCAATTTCAGCTGCATTTTGAGAACCGCTAACAGGAAATAGAAGGAGCTCTGGTAGCGTGTTGTTGTTGTTAAGTGCCGTCGAATCGGTTCCGAATAGCGACCCTGAACAGGGTTTCTGAGGCTGTAAATCTTTACAAGAGCAGAAAGCCTCATCTTTCTCTCACAGAACAGCTGGTAGTTTCGAACTGCTGACCTTGCGGTTCGCAGCTCGATTTGTAACCACTACGCTACCATTGCGGTTACTAAATTGGGCTGCTAACCTCTAAGTCGGCAGCTCGAAACTACCAGCTGTTCTGTGGGAGAAAGATGAGGCTTTCTGCTCCTGTAAAGATTTGCAGCCTCGGAAACCCTGTGTAGGGTTACTATGACTTGGAACCGACTCCACAGTACTTAACAACAAACAGGAACTAGAGAATCCTGTTGTGGCGCTATAGGATAAGCACTGGAATGCTAACTACATAGTTGGCGGTTCAAACCCGCCAGTCAATCCTTGGCAACTCTATATAGGGTTACTGTAAGTCAGAGCTGAATTGACAGCACTTAACAACAACAGGAAGGAAAGAGACTAGCATTTGGAACTGGGCTCTATTTGCTGCCTAAGTCAGTTACTTAATCTCTTTGGGACTCTGTTTTCTTATTATAAACTGAGCCTTTGCAGGTATTACATGAGAATGTCTTATTAGTTCTAATGCCAAAGTTTTAACTATCTCTTAAATCCCTCCATTTCATTTCTCCGCTGAAGTGCAGCCGATTTCTTCATATGGCTCTTCTACTCATAGTCTTTGTCACTCCCACCAAACAACTGTTTTAAGAAAAGGTGGCTGAAGATGCTGATGGGATGACAAGATTCAGCTGTGATTGGTAACAGAGTTCATTGTAAAAACTTGGAACTCTAACATGGTTTACAAAAAAGAGCCACCTCAGAATCCGAGGTGGGGAATCTCACTATCATCAAAGAAGGAGAGCTGGGAATGAAGCATGTCCTTTGGCCCTTGTGATTACTACACACTGAACCTCCTCCACCCAGGGACTAAAAGGGCCCATGGAGGAGTGGCAAGGGAGCTACAACCAAACCAAGAACCAGAGCATGAGATAGAGTACGCAGTAGGCTTCACAGTCCATGGAGAAGCACTGTGAGTGTTTTAGGGTAGGAAGTTTGCTTGTAGAGTGGGGTGCCTCCAGTCACTTAATTGGGGGAGCTAGAGACTTTGTTCAGGCAGCGGTGTATGGTTGAGTGGTGTGTCCTGTGGGCATTAATCAGCAGCCCTATGGGTACCAGTGAAGAGAAGCTGTTGGGATGGGAAGAACTGTGCCCTGAACATTTCTGACTCTGAACTGTAACCTTTTAACTTCCCTAATAAACCTTGTCATTTAAGAGTATGCTGTCTGAGTTCTGTATGGCTATTACTGTGCTGGAGAAGATGGTTGGTCTCATAAAGTTGGACCCACGAAGCCACCAGTCCCTCCCACTTATCTATTGACAATGACCTCATAAATAAGTGGTTTTGCTTTTTCTCTTGGTTCTCTAGAATCTAGTCACCACCTATCAACCAGTGGGGCCTTTTGGAAGCATGGGTCACATTGAATCAATGCTGCACTACAAATGATACACTGACTTCTCATTCTACTCAGAATAAACTAGAAACACATGCCTGGCTTTTAAGGTACGGCAAAATTTGTTCCCTTCATATTTCCAGACATGTTAGCCACTTTTGACATTCTTCACTATGATTTAGTGAAACTAGCTTTTTTGATGTATCTCAAATGTGCCAAGTAGTTCCCTGCCTCCAGGACTTTGCACTTCCTTAAAAGGAGCTCTGGTAGTGTAGTGGTTACGAATCAGGCTGCAAACCTCAGAGTCTGCAAACTACCAGCTGTTCCGCGGGAGAAAGATGAGGCTTTCTGCTCCCGTAAAGATTTATAGCCTTGGAAACCCTGTCCAGGGTTGCTATGAGTCGGAACTGACTCCTCGGCACATAACAACATCTACTGCTTGGAATGTGCTTCTCTATGAGTGGATGGCTCCTTGATATGGATAGGGTTTCAGCTCAGAGGTCAATTCTCAGGCACGTTGTTCCTAACCATTTTACTCTTTAAAGTCCTTTCCCTTCTTCTTTTTATTTTCTACCATCTTAATTATTTTCTTCATAACTCATCACAATATGAAAATTTCTAGTTTTACTTAAATGCTTAATGTTGTTAAATGTTGTCAAGTCAGTTCCCGACTGATAGCACCCCTGTTAGGGTTTCCAAAGTGGGTGTGAACTGCTGACCTTGTGGTTCATAGTCCATTCCTGATCTACAGCGTCCCACCAAGAATCTGACATGTTTACTAGTATATGGTATATCAACTTCCAGTAGAGTCTAAGCTTCTTAAGGGCAGAGGTAATGTCTGTCTGGTATCTCTAGTACACAAAGAAGACTACCATGTGGCTATCACGGCTAGGTGGACTTGAGGCAAGACAATGAAAAATAGGTAATATATGAATGAATAGTGCAATAAAGTTACATTCAAAGATTCTAACTTTAGCCGCAAGAAACCATAGTCTTTTATCTTTAAGATACACACACCACCACCACCACCACCCTTAGGAAGTTTTTCTTGTTGAAATAAAAGTCTGAAATTGGCTACCTAAAATGGGGACGGGGACAGGGGCGGGGCAAAAAAGACTTGAAGGACTGGCATACAAGTTTTTAAGGGGGTATTTAGTTTCAGAGTTGTTGTTGTCAGGTGCATCGAGTC
>NW_006408639.1:6008281-6009723 GCF_000296735.1 Chrysochloris asiatica | reverse complement strand
CCAAGCTATAAGCATACCCCATAATATTCCAAAACGGAGACAAGAGCCAACAACACCCGTTAAGCATTACATGCGAAAAGGGAAGCCTATCTCCTGATCATATTCACCAGGAGATGCCCAATAAGCTCAATAACCAACCACAAACATTCAATTAAGCTTTAAAAAAACAACAACTATCATGATGAACAAAAAGCAACAAACGATATTGAAACACGTCCCCAAACAGAAGACAGTAGCAGATGTAAATGAGCTGGAGACAGACTGGCAAGGATGCGGAAAGGCTGGGACCTATCTACATTGTTGGCGGGCATGCAAAATGGTCCAACCACTCTGGAGAGCAATATGTTGCTCTTATACCCTGCCACGTTGTTGGATCTTCCAATGAGGTTTAGTAATTTTTTTACTGAGTCTTTGGGGTTGTCTACATATAGGATCATAGACAGTTTTACTTCCTCTTTGCCAATTTGGATGCCTTTAATTTCTCTATCATGCCGTATAGCTCTGACTAAAACTTCCAGCACAATATTGAATAGGAGTGGTGATAAAGGGCATCCTTGTTTGGTTCCTGTTCACAGAGGGAAGGCTTTCAGTTTCTCTCCATTGAGAGTGATGTAGGCTGTTGGTTTTGTATATATGCCCTTGATTATGCTGAGGAATTTCCCTTCAATTCCTGCTTTGTTGAGTGTTTTTATCAGGAATGGATGTTGGATTTTGTCGAATGCCTTTTTTGCATCAATCGATATGATCATGTGGTTCTTTTCCTTTTTCTTATTTATGATAGATTACGTTGATTGTTTTTTGATGTTGAACCCTCCTTGCATCCCTTTTATGAAACCTACTTGGTCATGATGTACTATTTTTTTGATGTGCTGTTGGGTTCTGTTGGCTAGGATTTTGTTGAGAATTTTTGCGTCTATGTTTATGAGGGATATTGGTCTATAGTTTTCTTTTTTAGTGATGTCCTTTTCTGGTTTTGGTATGAGGGTTATGCTTGCTTCATAAAAAGTATTAGGGAGTTTTCCATCCTCTTCTATATTCTGGAATAATTTGAGTGGAATTGGTGACAGTTCTTCCCTGAATGCTTGGTAGAACTCACCCGTAAAACCATCTGGGCCTGGACTTTTGTTGGTTGGGAGTTTTTTGATGACTTGATCAGTTTCTTCTTTTGTTATGGTTTTGTTCAAGATTTCTACTTCATTCTGAGTAAGTTTAGGTAGGTCATGTTTTTCTAGAAATATATCCATCTCATCTAAGTTTTCGAATTTGTTGGAGTACAATTTTTCATAGTATTCTGTTATTATCCTTTTGAGTTTGTTTGGTTCTGTTGTGACTTCACCCATGTCGTTTCTAATGCGTGTTATTTGTGTCCTCTCTCTCTTTTCTTTTGTTAGGTTTGCCAGTGGTCTGTCGATTTTATTAATTCTTTCAAAGAACCAGCTTCT
>NW_006408639.1:5992163-6007211 GCF_000296735.1 Chrysochloris asiatica | reverse complement strand
GTTTGTGTTTTTTGTGCTGTTTCTTTTTAGTTTTCATGTTTGCTTGTTATGCTTGGAAATTCATTTTTATGATAAGTTCTGAAGTATTAACTTTCTTTGGGGTTACCTTATAGTCTACTAACTGTTCTCTCCATTTTAAGAGAATCCATTGTATCCTGTAATTTGTCTCCTGTAATTTACCTAACATCCTCACCACCTGGGTCTCTGTTGCTAAGTTTGTCCCTCCTTTGACATTGATATAATTTTGATCTTTGGTTGACCTCCCAGCTCCTTTGAGTTTGTTGTTATAGTCTTATTCTGTTCTGGACTCTGCTATCTGTTCCCTGAGTTCCAGGTGGTGTTGCCACACCTGTCAGTCTCTGTTTGTTGTTTGTTCATGTTGGTTTTCAGTCAGCGACATAGCTACAGAGGACTAGAGTGGGCAGTGAAGTGTCCAGCCTATAAGAAGAGAGGGCACATGCATAAGTACACCCACACTTGCAGATAATACCCATTTGACCTGGCTTCAATGGCTGGATGATCAGAGCTCAACCAGAAGAAGAAAGAAGAGGGAAAAAAAGTATAATCTGATACAATTTGATGAACTTGACATACACCTATGTAAGCAGTCACTCAGAAGAGTGAACAAATCTTCACAGCGAGGATCATTCCCACCTCTTCTGTACATGGAGAGGACAGGGAGGGGCAACTTGGACATTGGTTACCCAGAATGGGGATGCTACAGAGGCAAGAAGTCACTGGCTTAAAAGCTTTCAAGAAGGAATCTAGATCCAGAGGGTGTGGAGTAAGGTAGAATCTCTACTGAGTAGTATCCAACCTGTCTAGTTGGGGGTGATGAGAGGAGCTGCAGATAGGTCTCTTGTGATACAATAGTGAATAATTGTTATCAGGACAGATTTTAAGGGCTGGAAATGTAAAGATAGACATTTGGGGGCAAAGGGAGGGGAGTGAATACTTTTGCAGTCTAGGAGCAGAGGTCCCTGGTATCATCAGAGGAGAAGAGCAGAGAACAGAACCCTACCCAGAGAAGCAGTGATGCCAGGTATGGAGGCAGAGATGATGAGGTGGGGAGATGGAGCAGCTGGGGACTTTGGACCTGGAGAGGGAGAGGGACTGTAAGCAGACAACCAGGGGGCAGGCTTGCGGGGTATACCCTTTGGTTGATGGATGATGCATGGAAGGGACTGTACCCATGGCAAAGAAACAATATACAACAGGATCAATGTGAAGATGAAGTCCTCCCATGTAAACTATCACATAATTCACAATAAAGCATTAAAAAAAAAAAAAAAAAAGTAACTGTTATCATGACTAACTGCAATTTTCAAAACTGTAAAGATAGGAGCAGTTACTCTTACAGTCCAGGAACAGAGGACCTTAGGACCATCAAGGGAAAAGAGCATGAGTGGAATGTGGGACTTTATCCAGAGAAGCAGTGACACCAGAGATGGAGGCAGAGATGAGGACATGGAGAGAGGGAGCAGCTGCGGACTCCAGATTCATGGGAAGATAACGGCTGTGTGCCGGCAGCCAGGAGGAAGGCTTGCAGAATGTGCTGTTTGACTGGTTGCTTAAATGATTATACATTTGAGTGGTTTTGTGTACATTAAAAAAAACAACAGAGGGAATAAAAGCAAATACTATGAATGATGATGCATGCAGGGGGTTGTAATCATTGCAGTAAAACGGAATAAGATAGGGTGAGTATAAAACATGTTCTCCCATATAAGCTCTCACTTAATTCACAATAAAAACACAAACAAAACCAAAAAAAGAAAAGGTAGGAAATGACAGGAAAACTGGGTGAAGGGAAATGGGAACCCAAAGTGAAAACTGGGCAAGTGCTTACTCATTGTGGGGATTGTGGCCAATGTCATGGAACAATTTGTATAAACTGTTGAATGGGAAACTAATTTGCTCTGTAAAATTTCACCTAAACCACAATAAAATATATTTGAAAAAGAAAAAAATGTCTGAAACAACAGATTGCAATTAGATCACAAAGGTCAAACGTAGGTCATGGCAAATACAAATTGGAGGTTCATATAGTTACTTGAACAACAAAATTGCAGTATAATTCACAATGACCAAAGGTGAAAACAACCTAAATATCCATCAACAGATGAATTGATAAATAAAATGTAGTATATCCATAGAGTAGAATTACGATCCAGCCATAAAGATGAATAAAGTTGTCATACATGCTATGGCACAGATGAATCTTGAGAACATTATGCAGGGTGAAATAAGTCAGACACAAAAGAGCAAATTCCACTTACATGAAATATGTAGAACTGTTCAATTTATAGAGATAGAAAATACGCATGGATACCAAGGGCTGAGGGAAGGAGGAAATGGGGAGTTATAATTGTATCAGAGTTGCTTTGAGGAGTGATGAAAGTGTTTTAGAAATAGATACAGGTGATGGTTGCACAACATGATGTGTGTAATTAATGCCATTGAATTACATGCTTAAAAGTGGTATAGCTTATATAAAGGAGAAAATAAATTTAAAAAAATTAGGAGATGAGGTAAAAATGTTCTGTATCTGAAGTGGCATTAGTTCTTTGCACACTCCTAAGAATAAGCAGACGTGCAACCTAAAACACAGCCGGAAGTAAGATGTTCCACCATTCTGAAACATTGGAAGAAGGGGCAATCAAGTCATGCCCAGCATGGAAGAGATGGAAGGAGGTTCAATGGTTTTAGTGTAAGAAATAAAAATTAGCCACTCTGTCTAACCAGAAACAGGATTCAATACGCCTGTGATTTCTGAGATGTCGAGCTGGTGAATGGAATGCAGCAACTTGGAACCAAAAATGAGAAGCAGGTTCCTAAGTGCAAGCCCTTGTTTATAATCCCTGAGCATAACACATCTCGCTGTTGTAGGAAATTCTCTTGTCAACAAAGACAGAATGTTAATGGATAAATAACTCAGGCTACTCTCTACCTTTTCGTGATCTACATAGTGATTTTAATTATAATGACTCATTTAAATTGGAGGTCTAGGCAGCTGGGAATTAGGAACATAGCACTAGGAAAACCCAATGGAGACTAAAAAGTGAGAGAGAAAACAGGCAGCCTAGTACTTATGTATAAGTAAACTTTCCCGAGACAATGAACACAATTCAATAATCTCTGTGTTACTGATATGCTAGTTGAGGAAAAACAAAAGAACAAATGTACATGTAGCAGTCAAGTGCTAATGGGTCAATTGATCTGACATGTTCCTAACACCAGGGCTGCTGGAGAACTGAGGTAAAGATGAGTTATCAACAGAAAGCATGCAAAGTTTATTCCTCTCTTTTCCCCAAGCAGGACTATGGATAACTCCATTTAAAAGAGAAATACTGTTAGAACCCTATTTCCATCTCCAGGGCAGGATCCCTGAGAAAACCTTCCACTGCAGGAAGCTGGGGCCAGCGGCAAGGTTGATTTTTCCTAACCATACCTCTGGAGTGTTCTTCCAGAGTAGTAGACATCTGCCCTGCTGGGAAGTGCTTGAATAGCCATGCCTGATTACTG
This sequence comes from Chrysochloris asiatica, assembly GCF_000296735.1. Classification (NCBI taxonomy): domain Eukaryota; kingdom Metazoa; phylum Chordata; class Mammalia; order Afrosoricida; family Chrysochloridae; genus Chrysochloris; species Chrysochloris asiatica. The sequence goes on along the minus strand of NW_006408639.1, from coordinate 6,003,686 downwards.
CGTCCTGGTGTGGCAATGGACCGCAAGCAAGCTCGGTTTGAACCACAAAGTAGTGTGGGGATGTAGTTATAGGCACTGGGCTGCTAATCATAAGATCAATGATTCAAACTCACCAGCTGTTCCTGGGACATACAGGGTCACTATGACTCAGAACTCATTGGACAGTACTTAAAAACAATCTCTGATTACAGAAAAGTTCATACCGTTCCCACATCCGAAAAACAACCATGTCATTTGAAGACCATCTTGAAATTAAAAACTTTATTCAATTAATTGAACAATTCAAATAACATTCAGGAACAACCAACATCAAGTTAAAAAGTCTATCCACTAAGGAAAAAGAGCCAACTTCCTCAATAGTTTTCAGGTTGGTCTTATTTGACGTCTAAGAAATGATTATTCTACTAGTAAGGAAGAATGAACCCTAAACAGTTAAACAAAACTTAAAAACAACAACAACAACAAAAAAAACCAATTCAATTGGCATCTCACTAAGTAAATCTGAAATCCTCAGTCTTAAACTTTTCCAGTCAATTAACTGTGGTGTCTTCTGCTTTTCCACTAAATTGTCAGTGGAAGAAAAGCAAAGATAAAATGCCACAAGATGAAATATCAGTTGGTATACAGTTTGCCAAGGAGCTCTGGTAGTGTACTGGTTACGAGTCTGGCTGCTAATCTCATGGTCAGCATTTCAAAGCCACCAGCTGTTCTGCAGGAGAAAGATGAGGCTTCCAGCTCCCTTAAAGATTTACAGCCTTGGAAACCCTGTACAGGGTCACTATGAGTCAGAACCGACACCATGGCACATAAAAACAATAGCAACATACAGTTTGTTGTTGTTAGGTTCCATAGACTCGATTCAAACTCACACCACCCTATGTACCACAGAAGGAAACACTGCCAAGCCCTGTGCCATCTTCATAATCACTATGTCTGAGCCCATTGTGGGAGCCACTGTGTCAGTCCAAATTGTTGAGGGTCTTTCTCTTTTTTAACGACTCCGTACTTTACCAATCATGATTTCCTTTCCCAAGGTGTGGTCCCTCCTCACAAGTCCAAAATAGGTGATGAATAGTTTAATCCTTTCTTATTCTTTAAGAAAGACTATTACAGAGAAATGATTTCTTCTAACAACTCTTCCCCAGGTCATATCTACGGCTCATCTGTCAGTTTGTCACACTGTGGTGGCTTGGGTGTTGCTGTGATGCTGAAAATTATGTCACCGGTATTCTAAAACCAGCAGGGTCATCATGGTAGAGAGGTTTCAGGGGTGATTTCAACTAAGACAGTCTCAGATGAAACAGAGGTGGGCTACTTGTATTTAGCCGCTGAAAACCTTATGACCAGCAGGGGCACACTGTCAGAGAGAATAACAGAAAATGAAAACATGAATAGCAGTATACTGTCGGATGTAGAGCTGAAGATGAGCCCCTCAAGTTGGAAGGCATTCAAATACGACTGGGGAAGAGCTGCCTCCTTAAAGTAGAGTTGACCGTGATGATGTAATAAAGCTTTGGGGACCTTCATTTGCTGATAGGGCACAACTCAGAAGGAGCCGAAACAGTAGCAAACATACATCATGTTAGGTTAAGTGAAGGGTCAGTGAAAACAAGGAAGACCCCAAGGAGATGTAATGACACAGTGGCAACACCAAGAGTTTTAAATGTAACAATTGTGAGGACAGCTTAGGAATGGGCAGTGCTTCGTTCTGTTGTGTATAGAAGCACTGTGAGTGGGAACCAACTCTACAGCATCATGTGAGGGAATTTCTATCACCTTCTCTGTTTTCTCAGACCACACTGGCTCCTCAGAAGTGATAATGAGATGTGGTCATTGCAAACTGCCTCACTGAATCTTTACTCAGTTTCAATCATGTTTTTAAACACTCTTATGTGACTACTGAAGAAAATTCTGTGACCAAATCTTATGACCCAAATGCTTTGGAAGAACTTGTGAAATAGTTTTGTGGTATCAGTTATTATGCAAAATAAGGACACTTAAACCTTTCAATGCACCTTTTTCCTACAGAATTAATCTCTCTCATCATTTCGGTCTGCATGTCTGTTCTTTCTAACAATTTTTGAGTAATTATTACCCAGTAATATTTATTCTCTAGACTTCAGACTGCTAGGATTCAAACAAGTTGCAGTTTCTTTCAAATGCCTATCCATTGGAATTTCTTTTTTTGGATTCCCTATCAATACCTGACAGGTTTCCAAGATAGGCATAATTGGAAACCACGTGTTAGAGGTTTAATATTTATACTATGTTTGGATCAATGACCATGGTTTGATTGAAATAGGAGTAGCTGTACATAAAAAGTCTTTGGGGTGAGAAAGATTTGTCACACTACACTTTGATAAGAACTAAATTTGGACAGTGTGACTTTTGATATGTTCATGGTACCACATTAAATTGCTAGCGAATAGGAACAATTACAAAGGATTAACAACACTCTCAAATGCAAATTTGAATGAAGAATAGCACAGAGGTTTAAAAAATAAATCAGGAGCAGGAAAAAAACTAAATGTTTCCTGTGTTAGGTTTGCAGTTTCAAAGAAGGCGGAAAAATAGATTCCCATTTTAAGTGTGTTCACACTGATATCCACCCCCAAACACATCATCCTAATTTCTTCCTCTTTGCTCAGGGAACATCCTAGCCACAAATATTCACTCTCCATGCCCAGAATCACCTCGGTTATGCTAATTACGTAGTAAACCAACTGTTTACCCAATGTTGTTCTGCACAATCCCTCTCAGAAAACCTGATTCAAAACCTCCCAACTTATTTTCATGCTAAAAATTTGGCAGCATCATAAACCATAAATATGAATCACAGACTTACCATAAAAGGTTAACTGTCCCTTAGCTACATTTTTTCCTCTTGAATTTTCAGCCACACATTCATATAACCCGGCATCCTCCTGCTGAAAATTAGGGATTTCAAGCGTTCCATTTGACTTGTGTCTTCTGACTTTCCTCGCTACCTGCTTTCCATCAGCTCTTCTCCAGACAATGGATGGTACTGGACTAATAGTAAGAATAAAGAGCAGTGAATCCAATGAGAAAAACTGTAAAAAATCTCCTAACAACGCCATCTTTCATCTTTCTAGAGCACATGAGATTACAACAGGCAGTGTTTTCTAAACCTCATTGAGCTCCTTGGAAACCCTATGGGTCCGAACCGACTCAGTGGCACTTAACAACATTATGACTTTAGGAGCTCTGGTAGTACAGTGGTTACAAGCCAAACTGCTAACCTCAAGGTCAGCAGTTCAAAACTACCAGCTATTCCATTGGAGAAAGGAGGCTTTCTGTTCCCGTAAAGATTTACAGCTTCGGAAACCCTATGCATGGTCGCTGTGTGTCAGAACTGAATTCATGACACATAACCACCACCATTATGACCTTAAATCATATTCACATATCTCGAATTATTATTTAGTGTTTTTCTTTGGGTTGAATTACTTTTTGTAACCTTAAATAATGTAATTTACCTCCCATCCATTATTCTCTGAAAAAAAACAGATTCTACTCTGGGTCACTTGGAGCACTCTCTTTAGGATTCCCGGCTCTCCCTGTAAGAAGTCTGTATACCTGGAGACAGACATGCAGGAGAGGACCAGAAAGCTCTCACATTTATGGTTCCAGGAAGCATAGCCTTCTACCCTGCCCAACAATGCACCAGAAATGTGAGAGAGACTCTTGTGGACTCTCCAGCTCTGCTCATCTGTCACCTGAGTACCATCAGAAACGGAGCTGCTGCCACATGGAGCCAAAGAATCAGCAGCCACGCTCTGCCCACATTTCTGACTCACCAAGTTGTGAGACACAGGTAAGCAATGGTTGATGTAAGCTGCTAAGTGTGTCATGCAGCATTAGAAAACAGAACCAATATATTGATATAAATCTTGTCATGTACCCATGGTGAAAGTATCATTTAAGAAATAGCTGAAGAATTAAACAATGAGAACACTAATACATTTTGAAAATCTGGGAGACACAGCCTAATTGCTGTCATAGAAGGATTCATTCAAAGTATATTATTGTGAGTAATATGGCTCTTTGTTGCTACATATTTACGTTGAATATCTTACCTGGTGTGTGGCGCTGTACAATCAGCACTGGACAGCAAACCACAAAGTCAGCAGTTCAAATGCATCAGTTGCTCTTCAGAAACCCTATACAGGGTTACTATGAGTCATAACCGACTGGATGGCACTTAACAACAACAACAACCAGTTGATAGCAGTACACTAGAAGGGTTGGTAACTGGAAATCTCTCATCGCTCATCTCCCATCCCCCTCCACATACCCAATTTAGGGAAATTCTACTTAAAATCTTGAGAAAAATGAGGAAGTAGTCTGTGAAGTCTTTATATATTTCTGAGGCATCTATCATCTTGTAACCATAAGCATTAGCACACATCTTAAATTGTAAGAAGGACATCATTGAGTCTGCGAATCAATGGTTTAGTGAGCTAACCACTGCTTTTAAGACCACAGCTTCCTAGCAGGGGATACAATTATTTACTTACTTATTTTTCACAGACACACACACAAATGTAATTAGACTAAAGACTTGCTAATCTTTTTGGGAAAACCTGAGATGGTATTTAAAAAATTAAAGCCATCTACTCTGCTATAGCTGTTTGAAAAGAATTTCAGTTCCTTAGACAGACACTCACTAGAAATGCAAAAAGGATCCCATCAGAAGTATATTGTGGTTGTCTTTACATTTGATGAGGCATACACTTCATCCTTGCCTTTAAAAATAGCTGTAGCTTAGACATAGCCTTTGTGCTGGTAAGTGGGGATGATAATGTGTTTCAGCAGCTGGATGTGCACACCCAAACATTTCTGTGGAGACTGGAGGAGTTCAATCTGGGTCGTTTTGTTTTTATTCCAGTCCTATTCAAGCAGCGTGAATAGAGTTTAATTCATATCCCGCTTTGAAGTATGAAGCGTGCCTTTCTCCACATCAAGTCTGACGGTGTCACCTTGCGGACTTCACCTAACATGGACTCTCTAGTTACCTGCTTTTACCTTTCCCCTGGGGCAAATTCCCTAATCAGGCAGATTAGATTTTCTTTGTTTCATACTGCTAGGCAAATTACTTTTAGCGATCAGCTCGCTGAATCTTTGTTCAATTGAAAGAATAGACAATGCTTTTTATACTCCTAAGTGGCTAGTTTGACCTATAGTGATATTTTCAATGTTTTATTCAAACAGTGTGTTCTCCATTAAAGAATATAGGTGTGATTTGGGTAAAAAGGAGAATTCTTCTTAACCTGATTAAAAATAAAAACAAGTATTTATGTAGTTGTTGTTAAAGGCCATGGAGTCTGTTCCAACCCATAGTGACCCTGTGGAGAGTTTTTAAGAAGAGGCTGATAAGCTTGAGCTTGTACCTCAAACCTTGCAGTTCAAACCGGCTTTGCAGTCCAGCACATTAACCCATAGCACCACGGTTGTTGTTGTTAAATACCATGGAGTTGGTTCTGACTCATTGTGACCCTGTACAGGGTTTCCAAGGTTGTAAATATTTACGGGAGCAGAACGCCTCATCTTTCTCCCGCAGAACTGCTGGTGGTTTAGAACTGATGACCTTGAGGTTTGCAGCCCAACTCGTAACCACAGTAGGAACCCTTTATTATTAGTCGTCTTTGTAAATGTTTAACTTTTAAATATATATTTACTTTCTTTTCTTCACCAAAGCAATAATTAATTACTGAATGCAAAACAGAACAAGCAGAATGGTAATGAGAACTTTCACCCATTGTGAGAAATATAATCAATGTTACTAAATAGCTAGTTATTGAATGAGAATCTAAACTGTTGTGTAAACGTCCACAAAAATTGAAAACAAAATATTATTTAAAAATTACTAAATGCAGAAAATTTCTGAAACATAGAAAGCAACAAACAAATAAATGAGACATTTATAGTCCAACCTGGCAGAGATAATTAGCAGTAAATTTTAGTGCTTTCCTTCGAGTAATATGTTTAATGTAGCATGTATGTATATATGTATGTGTGTATTATTGTTGTTAAGTGCTGTCGAATTGTTTCCCACTTATAGCAATGTAGTATACGGCTTCCAAGGTTGTACACTTTTGTCAGAGCAGAAAGCTTCATCTTTCTCCCGAGAAATGGCTGGTGGGCTGACCTTGTGGTTTGAGATCCAGAGCTTATTGTACAGAGACACTGCATTCCCACAGTGTGCATATAAACAGATTATATACCTAATTTTGTGTGTGTGTGTGTGTGTGTGTATATATATATATATATACTTGTTGTTAAATGTTAAGTTGGTCCAACTCATAGTGACCCTGTATATTGGTTTCTGAGGAGTGGTTGATGAGTTTGCCCATGTGGTGCAAACTGACCCTGCAGTCCAGCGCATTATCCTGCAGTATCACACCATGATTCATATCTGTGTTTGTGTGTGTGTGTATGTATTTATGTTTTGTTTTAGTTATTAGGTGCTGGTTAGTTGGTCCTAACTCATAACGACCCTACGCACAACAGATTGTCACACTGCCCAGGTTTACGTCATTCTCATAATTGTTACACTGGAGCCCATTGCTACTGCCACTGGGCCAATCCATCTTCTTGGTTGTCTTGCTTTTTTTTTTACTAACATTTTTACTAATTTTACCAAATATTATGAACTTCTCCAGTGACTGATCCCTCCTGAGAACATATCTGAAGTATGAGAAATGAAGCCTCACCATCGTGGTTTCTAAGGAGCATTCTGGTGGTACTTTGTCCAATACAGATTTGTTTGTTCTTCAGACAGATTCACTATTCTCCTCCAACACTGTAACTTTACACGCATCAATTCCTTTATGGTCTTCCTTATTCACTGGCGAACTTTCACGTGCATATGAAGCAACTGAAAATACCATGGTTTGGGTCAGGCTTACCTTAATCCTCAAACTGCTATTTTTACTCTTGAATACTTTAAAGAAGTCTTGTGCAACAGATTTATCTAATGCAATATGTTGTTTGATTTCTTGAGAGTTGATTGTGGAGCCAATAAAAATGAAGTCTCTGACAACTTCAATCATATCTCCATTTCTCATGATGTCACGTATTTTGATCCAGTTACACTGAGGTGCATTCCTTAATGAAGTTTCTAGTCTTTGATCTTCATCAGTAAATATGTTAAGTCCTCTTCACTTCCAGCAAGAAGGTTGTATCATATCACAGGTTGTTAATGAGTCTTCCTCCAATTCTGAAGTCATGTTCCTCTTCATATAATAAAACTTTTTGGATTATTTGCTAAGTATACAGATTGAATAAATATAGTGATAGGACACAACCCAGGTGCACACCTTTCCTGAGTTTTAAAACATTCATTGTCCCTTTTTTAGTTCAAACAACTGCCTCTTTTTCTATGTACACGTTTTTCATGAACTTTTCTTCACTGCTGTCAGTCCTTGATCATAAGCTACCTCTTGAAAGACTTAAACGTCAACCATTGCTTTTTTGGTACAGTGCCTCTCTATATTCCTTTTATCATCTTTTAAAGCTTTCTGCATCATTCAACATTTGCCCATAGAATTCTACAATATTGTAAATCAAGGCTTCAATTTTTTCTTGAGTTCTTTCAGCTTGAAATCCTAACTGTGTTCTTCCCTTTTGGTTTTCAACTCCAGTTCATTGTCTTTTTCATTAAAATAGATATCTGTGTCTTCTGAAGTTACCCTTTGAAAGTCTGTGTTAAGCCCTTTTACTTCCTCATTTCTGCCATACATTTTACCATCTCTACAGTGGTGAGCAAATTTATAGTCTATTCTGACATCCTTTTGATCTTTCCTTTCTTTTCTGTCTTATTAATGACCTTTTGCTTTCTTCCTGTATAATACTCTTGATATCATCCCACAGCTCTTCCGGTCTTCGGTCATTAGTGCCTAGCACATCAAATCTGATCTTGAGATGGTCTCTAAATTCAGATGAGATGTGTTCAAGGTTGTTGTTTGGCTCTCATGGACTTGTTTTCATTTTCTTCAGCTTCTGCTGGAACCTGCATATGGGCAATTGATGGTCTGTTCCACAGTTGCTCCTGGCCTTGTTCTGGCTAATGATATTGAGTTTTCCACTGTCTCTTCCCACAAATGTAGTCTAGCTTATTCCTGCATTTTCCAACTGGTGAGGTCCATGTTTGTAGTCATCTTTTATGTTGTTTAAAAAAGGTATTTGCATTAAATAAGCCATTGGCCTTGCAAAATCCTATCATGCCATCTCCTGCATCATATCCATCACCAAGGCCATATTTTCCAACTACTAACTACTGATCCTTCCTCTTGGTTTCCAACCTTCTCGTTCAAATCATCAGTAATTATCAATACATCTTGATTGTATGTTTGATTGTTTTCAGAGTGAAGAAGTTGATTTTTCTGTTGGGAGGCAGTTCCTACTTATACCAATCCTATGCACAACAACGAAACACTGCCAGTCCTGCTCTGTCCTCACAATTGTTACACTTGAACCCATTGCTACTATCATTTTGTTGGAGGTCTTCCCGTTTTCTCTGACCCTCCACTTTGCTCAGCATAATATGCTTCTCCAGAGACTGGACCCATCTGAACTATGTGAGACAAAGTCACACCACCATTCTTCCAAGGAGCATTCTGGCTGTACTTCTAAAACAGATTTGTTTGTCTTTCTGGCTTTAGTGGTTGACGTGTAAATTTGAGTAATAATGGTATTAACTGGACTTCCTCTTAAGCATATAGATATTTATTATCTTATCACAGACAGCAATGTACTTCAACTTAGATCTTGAAATGTTCTTTGTAATGATGAATGCAGCACCATGCCTCTTGAATTGGTCATTCCCAGCATAGTAAGCCCTATGATTATCAGATTCAAAATGGTGAATACCAGTCCATTTCAGTTCACTAATGCCTAGGATTTCAATCTTTATGGATTTCATTTCATTTTTGACAACTTCCAACTTTCCAAGATTCATACTTAGTATACATTCCATGTTCTGATTATTAATTGATGTATGCAGCTATTTCTCCGCGTTTTGACTTGTGCCCCATCAACAAATGAAGGTTCCCAAAACTTTACTCCATTTGTGATATCATGGTCCACTCTACTTTGAGGAGGCATAGCTTTCACAGTCATATTTTGAGGGCCTAATCTTCCAACACCAGATCTGACAATGTTCCACTGCTATTTATAAGGGTTTCAGGAGCTAAACAGTCAGAATTTGTGCATGTCTCTTTCTGGTCTGTCGTAGTCTGGAAAATCCACTGAAACTTGTCCACCATGGGTGATCCTGCTGTTATTTAAAATACCAGTGGCATAACTTCCAGCATCACATCAGTACACAAGCTGCCACAGTGTGACAAACTGATGGATGGATAGTGATATATACAGTTGTTTTTAAATGTCGTTGAGTTGGTATAGGGTTTCTGAGGCTTCTTAAAAATCCTTTTGGGAGCAGAAACCCTTAACTCTCTCCTGCAGAGTAGTTGGCGGGCTCGAACTCCAGACCGTGTGGTTCACAGTCTGTTGCTTATCTTCTGGAGCCGCTATGCTTCTGCTTATATACATATATATACATATATGTATATATATATATGTTGTTGTTAAGTGCCCTTGATTTGGTGGGTTTGAACTGCCGATCTTTTGGTTCGCAGTTCAATTCTAATCCTACAGTACCACACCAGGAGTCCTATATATATGGTATGACATTATAGGATGAACACTGGACTGCTAACTGCAAGATCAGTGGTTCAAACTCACTAGCCACTTCTCACAAACTCTATACAGAATCACTGTGAATTGGAAACAACTAAACTGCACTTAACAATGACTCAGTGACCCTGTGTATATAGGATTTCCAAGGCTGTAAATCACTGAGTAGAAAGTCTCATCTTTCTCCTGATTTTATATATATATATATAGAGAGAGAGAGAGAGAGAACGCTCTGGTAGCGTAGTGGTTATGATATGGGCTGCGAATGGAAAGGTCAGCAGATCGAAACTACCAGCTGTTCTGTGGGAGAAAGATGAGGCGTTCTGCTCTCATAAAGATTTACAGCCTCGGAAACCCTGTTCAGGGTCGCTATGGGTCGGACTCGATGGCACTTAACAACAATATATATATATAAACTCTGGTAGCATAGTGCGTTATGCATTAGGCAGCTAACCACAGGGTCACCAGTTCAAATCTACCAGCTGCTCTGCAGGAGAAAGATGAGGCTTTCTGCTCCTGTAAAGATTTACAGTCTTAGAAACCCTATACAGGAGTTGGAACCTACTCCATGGCATATAACCACCAGCACCATTTAAATACTTGTAACTGTTGTGTGAATTCTGACTCTTGGTGATCCTCTGTGTGTCAGAGCAGGGTTTTCAGTGGCTGAATTTTCATAAATAGCTGACCAGATCTTTTCTTCTGAGCTGCCTCTGGGTGAACTTGAACCTCTCACTTTTTAGTTAGTATCTGAGCACACTATTTGCACCACCCAGGGATTCTGTATACAAATTTGTTATTGTTGTTGTTAAGTGCCTTCGAGTTGACTCTGACTCATAGTGTCTCTGTATCGGTTTTCCCAGGCTTTACATCTTTGCAGGAACAGGAAGCCTCATCTTTCTTCCATAGAGCGACTGGTGGGTTTGAACCATGGATCGTATGGTTTGCAGTTGACTGGCAGTTCCTTCTAGCTGCTCCTTGCAAGTCCTGTATAGGGTCACTATGAGTTGATAGTGAATCGATGATACTTAACAACAAGTCTAGTGCTCATCATACGAAACTACCATGTTCCCTACAGGTATGTACTTGGTGGTGGTGGTGGTGGTTGTGTGCTGTGGGATTGGTTCTGAACTGCTGACCTTGAGTTTAGCAGCCCAATTCACAACCACTACACTACCAGAGTTCTCTTACAGGTGTGTTGTTGTTATTAAGTGCCGTCAAGACTCCTACCCTGTATAGGGTTTCTGAGGAGCAGCTGATGAGCTTGAACTACCGACCTTGCAGTTCAAGTGGCTCTACAGTCTGGAGCATTAACCCACAATGCCATACCAGGACTCTTACAGGTGTGTACATACATATAAAATACACACATACATATATCCATGTATATGTTGTTGTTGTTAAGTGTTGTCAAGTCAGTTCCAACCCACAGTGACCCTGTACAGGGTTTCCGAGGAGCAGATGGTGAGCTTGAACTGCCGACCTGGTGGTTCAAACTAACTTTCCAGTCTAATGCCCATTGAAATTTATCTCTATCTATAGTCGCTATGAGTCAGAACCAACTCCACGGCACATAACAACAATGACATAGTCCCTGTAGTGCAAATGGCTAAGCACCTGAGTACTACCACAAAGACTGGGTTCAAACATGCCTAAAGGCACATTAGAAAACAGACCTGGTGATCAACTTCTTAAAGTTCACAGCCTTGAAAACCCTATGGAGTAGTTCTTCTCTGCATATATGGGATGGCCATGAGTAAGAACTGACTGGACAGTAACTAACAACCAAAATCTATCTATCTATCA
>NW_006408639.1:5981737-5991653 GCF_000296735.1 Chrysochloris asiatica | reverse complement strand
ATCTATCTATCTATCTATCTATCTATCAATCTATCTATCTATCCTTCCATCCACCCATCTATTCATCTATCTATTATTTAACAGGAAAAATTAGAAAATATTATACTAGTTATCTGCTTTTATTCTTTTAGCAATACATCCTGGACACTTTCTAGGTCTTAGATATTTTGTTTTAACCACTTGACTTGCAATGTTTGTACAGTGTTCATTCCTGAAGCTCTATCTGTTTAATGTTCTTAAGTTTTGGGTAGATAAAAATTTTTTATAGTTGTATTTGTATCAAAATAAAGACACAAATGTGGTTTATGTTTCCATGGCTTAAAAACGTGGAAACCCAAAGAATCCTTCTAGTACACCTAGAAATAGAATGAAAAAAAGGACTGCCTTTCTTCTATGATCTCTGTAAACCACAAAATCAGAAGAAAATATATTATATGTTTTGTAGATATTAGGCAAAAATCATCATTGTTCACTAGGAGAGTAGGGAGTTAGTATAGGTAGTCTTTGACTTATGAAAGGGTTTCTTCTGGTGTCACTATTGTACGTTTGTTCTCATGTAAGTCAAATGCCCTTTTCCTGGAATTCTGGTGTGAACATGTAAGAATGCATCGGAGTGCTTACCACATGGTCAGCAGTTCAAACCTACCAGCCATTCCTCAGAAACCCTGTATAGAGTTGTTCCAAGTCAGAACTGACTCGATGGTACTTAACATCAACAATTGTTGTGTTGTTGAGTACCGTGGAGTCAGTTCCAACTCATAGTGACCCTGCACAGGATTTCCGAGGCTATAAATCTTTCTGGGAGCAGAATGCCTCATCTTTCTCCCACGGAACCGCTGGTAGTTTCGAACCGCTGACCTTGAGGGTGGCAGCCCGACTTGTAACCACTATGCTACCAGAGCTTCTTATCAACAATAAGATGTGCAAAAACCAAAACAAAACAGAGTCCTAAGTGTGGTTCTTCATAACTTGCTTATGTTGGTGAGGACTACCTCTTATGGGTTACCTGGGGTAGAGATGACATGGGTGATAAAAATAACAGATCATCAAGGGCATTCTGGGGGAATTTGTAGAACAGGATTTAAAATCCTCAGAGAATCCAGATATTCTGGAACCTTGAAAGGCGTTACCCTGAGATCATCTTTAAACCATTTTTCTTAGTTGTGGCATTGGAGAAAGTTACAGAGAAAATTCGTTTTCCACTCAGCAATTTATACATATCTTGTTTCAAAATAATTTGCATTTCTCTCAGTGTCACACAACTCTTCCTACTTCCTCTCTGAGTTCCCTGTTTCCATCTGTCCTAACCTGTCCCTTTCTGTAGCCTGAGCTTTGTCTCTAAGCAAATGCTGCCCTTTTGATCTTCTATGGTTGCTTGTTTGGAGTAGATCATTCCTTAGGGCTGTTACTGTTCACTTCATAAGCCTGTCTGTTGTTTGGCTGAAAGGTGATTCTCCAGGGGTTTGGTTCAGTTCAAGGTCAGAAGGATGTCTAAAGACAACAGTAAGTCTGGTATTTTTTTTTTATGATTTAAAATTTTGTTCTATATATATATATATATTTTCTGTTCTATCCAAAATCTTCTGTGGTCCCTATCAGAGTGGTTGGTAATGAAAACCAGACATCATCTAGCTCTTCTGGTCTAGTGAAGGTTGCATTTCCTATGGTCCATTAGTCCTTAGGACTGGTTGTTTGATACATATGTTTAATTTTTAAGGAAATCCAAGTTGTCCAGTTTACTTTCTGCTGTTTGTACATATCTCATTAAGTCTGGTAGTCTATTTATGCCACAGATGAGTGCTCCTAAGTTTGTGTCTACTCTTTCTTTGCTGATCTTTATAGTTTTAGGTTTTAAATTAAGGCCCTTGATTCATCTTGAGTTAATTTTTGTATACGGCATAACGTATGGATCCTGTTTAGTTTTTCTGAAAATAGATATCCAGTTTTGCCCGTGCCATTTGTTAAGAGATTGTCTTTCCCCCATTTAATGGATTTCAGCTCCTTGCCAAAGATCAGCTGTCCATAGATAGATAAATTTACTTCTGGGCTCACTATTCTGCTCCACTGGTCTATGTGTCTGTCATTGTAACAGTATTAGACTGTTTTGACTTTCATGGCTATATAGTAGGTCCTGGAGTCCTGGTGTGGCGCTATGGGTTAATGCATCAGACTGCAAAGACGTTTTAACTGTGAGGTCGGTGGTTCAAGCTAACCAGCTGCTCCTTGGAAACCCTATACAGGGTCGCTATGGGTCGGAACCGACTAGACGGCACTTAACAACAACAACTACAAGATCAAGAAGTGTAAGCCTCCTACTTTGTTTTTCTTCTTCAATAGTGTTCTGTTATCTTGGGTCTTTTGCTTTTCATATGAAGTCCAGGATAAGTTTTTCCATGTCTTTAAAGAATGTTGATAGAATATGGATTGGGATCATTATATCTATAGATTGCTAAGAGTAGTTTTGACATTTCACAATGTTAAATCTTCCAGTCCATGAGCATGGTTTGTTCTTCCATTGATGCAAGTCTCTTTTGGTTTCCTGTCATACCATATTGTCAATTTTTTGTATAAGATTTTTGTGTCTTGGGTTGGGTGTATTCCTGAGTATTTAATCTTTTTAGTAGCTATTGTAAATGGTATTGTTTCCCTTATTTCATTTTAAGACTTTTTTTATTCATGTAAAGGACTCAGATTGATTTTTTTATGTTGATCTTGTACCCTGATACTTTACTGAGTTCTTCCACTAGTTTCAGGATCTTTGTGGCTGAATTTCTATGTATAGGATCATGTCATCTGTACACAGGAGTATTTTCACTTCTTCCTTGCAAACTGTTTAAGGGTGCCCTTAAGCCATTCTGACTTATAGTGACCCTATACACACAGAAGGAAACACTGCCCAGTCCTGTGACATCATCATGCTTTTTGTTATGTTTGAGTCCATTGATGCTGCCACTAGGTCAATCCATCTCCATGTAGAGTCTTCCTATTTCTCAATCACTTTCCACGTTACCAAGCATGATATCTTTCTCAAGGGACTGGTCACTCCTGACAACATGTCCAAAGTAGGAGAGACAGTCTTGTGACCCTGACTTCTAAGGAACATTCTGGCTGTACTTATTTCAAGATAGATTTGTTTGTTCTTCTGACAGTCCATGGTGCTTCCAATATTCTTTGTAAACAGCATAATTCAAGTGGCTTGGTTCCTCTACAGTCTTCCTTATTCATTGTCCAATTTTCACATGCATATAAGGCAACTGAAAATACCATGGTTTAGGTCAGCCATACCTTAGTCCTGAAACTGTTATCTTTGCTCTTTAACATTTTAAATATGTCTTTTACAGCATATTTGACCAATGCAATATATTACTTGATACCTTGACTACTGCTTCCATAAATCTTAATTGCACTTATGAGGGACCTGTATATAGACCAAGAGGCAGTAGTTTGAACTTTACAAGGGGATACTGAATGGTTTAAAAATCAGGAAAGATGAGCATCAGTGTTATGTCCTTTTACCACACTTATTCAAATGTGAAAATTATCAATTTGGATGCCATTTATTTCCCTTTATTACCTTCTTATTCGGGTTATGACAGTGTTGAGTAGAAGTAGCATCCTTTTCCCATTCCTATCTTCAAGGGAATGTTTTCAGTTTCTTCCTATTGAGAATAATGTTGGCCATTGGTTTTGTGTACATTACCTAGCTAATGTTGATGCATGTTCTTTCTATTCCTATTCTGCTGAGAGCCTTTGTTTTGTTTTGTTTTTTAATATCAGGAATGGATTTTGCAGTTTGTCAAATGCTATTTTCTGCATTGACCAATATGATCATATTGGTCTGTAATTTTGTTTTTGAGTGGTGCCTTTGTCTAACTTTAGTATCTGGGTTACATTTGATTCATAAAACAAATTAGGACATATCCTAGGCTTTTCTATGTTCTACAATCGTTTGAGTAGAATTGGTGTCAGCTCTGTTCTCAGTGTATGGTACTAAAGTTAACTACCTGTCCAGGACTTTTTTTTTTCCATTGAAAGGTTTTTTTATTATTACTATGACATATTCAATTTCTTCTTTTGTTGTGTGTCTATTCAAATTTTCTCCCTCAGTCTGCATTACTTTAGGTAGGCAGTGGTTTCTAGGAATTAGTCCATTTCTTTTCAGGTTTCATATTTGTGGGAATACAATTCTTCATAGTATTATGCTATTATCCTTTTTATTTTGCTTGGCTCTATTATGATGCTTGCTCTGTGACTTATCATTTGGTCTATTCTGGAGAATGATCCATGTGCACTGGAAAAGAATGTATATGGTGTTTCTATAAGGTGGAATGTCTGTATGTACCTATGAGGTCAAGTTGGCTGCTTGTGTTGTGCAGGTCTTCTATATCTTTGTTGAGGAGTCCTGGTGTGGTGCTATAAGATAAACTATAAGATAATCACAAAGTTGGCAATTCAAACCCAACAGACATGCACTAGAAACCCTATACAGGGTCCCTATGAGTTGGACCCAAGAAAACTACAGTTGACAGCAAAATTCCTGGTTGCATTTCTTTCTAGTTCTTCTTTCATTGAAAGTGGCGTGCTAAAATCTCCTACTAGTATTGTGAAGTTGTCTAATTTTTCTTGTCAATTCTATTAATTAAAATCTTTAAACTTCAAAGCAAAAATACCCCCTGAAGTCTTCTTAGAGCCAATCAATAGTGTTGCTTAACTCATAAAAAAATGTCTGTCTGGAGCACTATAGCACTATGCTATTTTAAGAACTATCTGTATGGGACCATATTGACAATAAGGATCTGAAAGGTTACATAGCAGTTGTAGGGGCAGTGACAATAACTCAGAAAAAGAGGTAAGAATGGATATAAAATGCAAAGTATGTAATCAATGCCACTGAATTGTGCATGCATAAATTGTTGTATTGCTGCAAATTCTATTGTGTATATTCTCAAGAACAACAACAACAAAAATAAAGTATTAAAAATCCAAAGACGATCTAAACATGCTTATTTCATCTAATAGTTCATATTGTTTATAACAAGCCTCTCTGTTACTAAATAAAATAATTTGATAAATTTGCATTTTATCTCCTAACGCCCTTTGACAAATGAAAAGTTAATTCATTCCCCAGTAGGTTTATCTAAGGATAACCCACCCAATGAATAATAAAGTTGGGACCAGTTTTCAAATGACTATGGAAAATCCAAGCCTCCCTTAGACAAGACCAGGTCCCTCCTACCTCTATCAAGAGCATAAGGAGGAGTAGAGAGAAAAGACTAGCAATTTAAAGAGAAATTCAAGTAAAGCTCGAGGCATCCTCTGTAAACTGGGACCAGAATTAAAGTCTATATTTTTCTAAATAGCTTGACTGAGACTCAAATGAAGGCCATTGTTTTCCTGTCATTTCAGGTTAGACAGCGTGCCTATTATAGGTCATAATAAAAGAACAAAATAGTTTTTCAGAATTGCCCATTCTTCTCTCCTTTGTGGCTGTGTCAACTGTAGCAGCCTAATCCTCCCAGCACTGTTACTTGCCCTCTCTCTGTGGTGAGAAGGCAGAATCAAAGATGCTCACATAGAATTACAAAAAGAAAAGCTGAACTTGATTTTCTGTCACCTCAGAAAGAATAACTATGCATCATGCAAGGAAAATTCTACACCTGCCCAAGTGAAGGGAGGACGTGGAGGAGGAGGTGAAAAGAAACCAGGACTTACTTTCCCAAGGCAAAGCATTCCAGTTTTACCGTCGCTCCTTTGGCAGTCGGGACCATTTCTGGGAACTGCACTTCTATTTTTGGCTCATATTCGCCCATCACCCCTGTGAATAAACAAAAGGCTAAGACTTGAATATTCCTTTCAAGCACACACGAGTGTTATTCTGTTAATGTAGGCTGTTGCTATACATCATTTTGTGCACAATTAATTCCTTCATTAAAACTGGCCCCTATCTCTGACAGCCGTGAATTGTGGCTCTCCTCCCAGTTGCTGCTAGAGGAAAATTTGTATCACAGCTTCATACCATCTGCCTAGGATTAAACTCCCCATGCATACAACTTCACTTCTATAAACTATTTCTTTTCAAACAGGTATGGGAAAAAATGAGGTGGATAAAATGCTTGTCACAAGGAAAATCAAATGAATGATCTTTTTGGAAATATACTTGAGAAATATTTAAAATACTTAAAGTATTTTAATACTGTCATTTCTTGGTATGTTTATATAAGGGAAAAAAACTCTGAGTAATCAACTGGTGGAAATAATTTTTACTTTGCCTTTCATTTCCAAGGTCAATCTGGATTAATCATAAATGGATATATAAAAAGTGAAATAAAGTGCCTATATTTGTATTATATTCTGATCCAATAAAAAAAGAACAGTAGGAAGCACCTATTGAAAACAATCTGAAAATTATACCAACATGTCAATGGTGTATTGAATGTGAAAGACTTAGTCTTTCACTTTCTCATATCCTGTAAAGTAACTGTACTGTTATGGCCAAGGTAACACAACCTAACAAACTAAGTTCATGCTTAATATCTAAATACCTATCAATTATTTAATACCAAACCATTCTTGACCCTGTCCACTACTGTTCTAATACATTTATTCTTATTCAATCTCTGGTCATTTTCCATGGTCTCTGATTCTTACGTGCTAATCCTGGTGTGTTCCTGTGGGTTAATGAGCTGGACTGCAGAGTTGGTTTGAACCACAAGGTCAGCAGTTCAATCTCACCAGCTGCTCCTTGGAAACCCTATACAGGGTTGCTCTGGGCTGGACCTGACTCAACGGCACTTAACAACAACAACAATAAGATGAAGTTTGGAATTAGTGACAGAAAATACTAAAAGAAACAGTTGTTGTTAGGTGCCATACAGACTGGGTGCCAACTCATAGTGAGCCTACGCACAACAGAATGCAACAATGTGCAGTCCTGGGCCAACCTCACAAAAAAAGTCAGAGGGAAAAGATTAGAGTTCCAAATAACAGGTTAAAAATAAGTAATAAATTGGGACAGGTACACTAACAAATAGAAGCAATTGGACATATTTTTCAGGGGTGATCTTTCACACCTTCTGCAGTTTCAGAAACTGCCAACTGATTGCCACAATTTGCAGGAGACAAATCAAGCCTAAGTCTCAGATGATCAACAATTTCATTAGGTCTGCTATGTGATATGGCCTAAAATGTGCACACTTGAAGACATTTTTCCCCCTTCTTCGATAGAATGACAAGAAGTGTTGAATTTGTAATAGATATTTGAGATAGTTTAGTCGAACATTCTTAATCTTGGCATCCATGGATGTGTGCTTTTCTAAAGGGAGAATCTATAACTACTGTGATTTTTAAATTTATATGTCAACGTGTCTAGGCTATAGTGCTCAGTTGTTTGATGGAACACTAGATTAGATGCTATTATAAAGTAATTGGAGTCCTGGTGTGGTGCTGTAGGATAAGCACTTGACCATAGGTTGGTTTGAACTGCAAGGTTGGCAGTTCAAATTCACCAGTCACTCCTTGGAAACCCTATAGAGGATCACTGTAGGTCAAAACCGACTCAATGGCTCTTAACAACAACAACAACATAAAGTAATTGCCTTGATTAAATTAGATGACCTTAAGAAAACAGATTGCCCTCCATAATGTAGGTTGGTGTCATTCTATCAGTTGAAGCCTACAAGTTAGAACATTACAGTTTAAATTCATGCACCAACCACTGAAGTCAGTGATGATGAAATTGAAGAATTCTACCAACTTCTTCAGATGAAATTGATCGAACATGCAATCATGATACATGGATAATTACTGGTTACTGGAATGTAAAAGTTGGAGACAAAGAGCAAGTCTCAGTAGTTGGAAAATGTGGTCTTGGTGATAGAAACGATGCTGAAAACCACATGACAGAATTTTGCAAAACCAATGACTTATTCATTGTGAATTCCTTTAAAAAATAACATATAAGCCGACTACATAAAACTTATGTACATCAAAAGATTTTACCAAAAGAGTAAAAAGGGAACCCACAAAATGGGAAAAAAATCTTTTGCAATGACATATCAGACAGGGGACTGATCTCTAAAACCTATAAGAAACTATAACACCTCTACAAGAAAAACACAAATAACCCAATTAAAAAATAGGCACAGGACATGAACAGACACTTCACCAAGGAAGACATTAGGCAGCCAACAAATATGTGAAGATATGTTCACAATCATTAGTCATTAAAGCAATGCAAACCAAAACAACAATGAGATATTATCTTACACCAGCAATAACAATGTAGTTCAAAAAATCAGAGGACAATAAAGGCTGGTGAGGATGTGGAGAGACTGGGACCCTCTGGTGGGAATGGAAATGGTTCAACCACTCTGGAAAACAGTATGGTGCTTCTGCATAAAGTTGGAAATAGAAATACCTTATGATCCAGCAATTCCTCTCCTTGGTATATATCCACAAGAAATATGAGTCAGTTCATGAGTAGATCTATGCACACCAATGTTCATAACAGCACTCACAATTGCAAAAAGATGGAGACAGTCCAAGTGTTCATCAATGGAAGAATGGATAAATAAACTTTGGACATATATACATTGGAATATTATGCTACCTTAAAAAATAACAAGGAAGCTGAAAGCCACTGCATAACATGGATGAACCTTGAGGACATTATGCTGAGTGAAATTAGTCAGTCACAAAATGACAAATATTGCATAAGACCATTATTGTAAAAGCTTAAGAAAAGATACCCATACTGAAAGGGAAAACAACTTCTTTGTTACTTACCAAGGGAGGGAGGGAGGGAGTGGTAGAGCACAGGGCAGAGGATAGACACATCATAGTCTGGGTGTTGGGGAAGGCAATAGACAAGAAGGGGGAGGGGGTGGAAGAACACGGTAGATAGGGGAACACTTAGGTAGGTTTGCATGGGCTAGAGGTATATAGTGATGTATGCTTAACCTTGGAACAACAGGGCTCTGTGATACAGGGATCGAGGCATAGTCCGAATGGGTAATAGAGGGGAAATAATGTTAAGATGCTTGACTGTCTTATGAATATTGATTTCTCTTGCCTACTATTGTAAAATAAACACTGGAGTGTAATATAAAGGACTATCGGTAAACATAATTACTGAAAGTTTATAAGCCCATCTTCAGCCTATAATTCACTGGAATATGTAAAAGGGGTTCCAGAACTTGACCAGTGAAATAGGCTTCTTGAGGAGTCTTGGAAGTATATAGAATCTTAGGTGGAATCCTGAGTCCCATCCAGAAACCTTCTGAGGTGGGACATTCCCACTTGAAAGAACAAGCAGACCAGCCTAGAACAGCTAGAGGAACAAAAGATACATCTTGAAAGAAAGACCAGCAGGAAAAATCAAAGTCAAAAACAAAAATGGCAGTCTAATTGGCTACACAAGGACAAGAAAGTTGTTCACTGGAGAGCCATCAAGACAGTCAAGTCCCTTCAGGACAAAACCCCTCCAAGACTGAAACTCAAAGGGACCACACAAGCAGGCATGTAAGCTTGCTGGGGACCATGTAGATCTACTGGTGAGTGAAAGTGGGGGAAAGGCAGCAATGAAGACATGGGCTGAGTCCGACCATGTTCCATAGAACCCCATCAACCTAGAGAAGAGAGAGAGAAGAGGAGGGGCTGGTTGTTCTGAACTATGGTGAGACCTGGGGACTCCTGAGACCATGGACAAGGACACAGTCACAGAGAGCTCAAGCTGAGAGTGTAGCGTCCAGCTGATATGAAGTGAGGGGAGATGCACAAGAATGTCCAAACTTTCAGATAGTACCCAGTTGACCTACCTTTGATGGATCGATGATTGCAACTTGGCTAGAAGAAGATAAGAAATTTTGATAAAGGAAATAATGTGAATTGATACAATTTGATGAACTTGACCTATACT
>NW_006408639.1:5961022-5976368 GCF_000296735.1 Chrysochloris asiatica | reverse complement strand
GTGGTAGTTGAGTGCTTATCCTACAGCGTTATACCAGAAATACCTTATGACCCAACAATCCCTTTACTTGGTATATATCCACAGAAACATGAGTCAGGACACGAGTAGAAATATGCACGCTAATGTTCATCACAGCACTATTCCCAATAGCAAAAAGATGGAGATATCCAAAGTGGCCATCAAAGATAGAATGGATCAATAAACTTTGGTAAATATACACAATGGAATACTATGCAACCTTAATGAGTAATGATAAATCTGCAAAACACCTCATGACATGGATGAACCTGGAGGACATTATGCTGAATGAAATTAGTGAAACACAAAAGGGCAAATATTGTATTAAACCATTATTAAGAAAAGATTTCCATACTAAAAGGGAACATTATTTGATGGTTACTAGGTGGGAGGGAGGGGAAAGTATTTCACTGGCTAGATGGTACACAATATTAGCTCGGGGTGGTGGGGGGCAATAGAAAAGGAACACAATACACAATAAAAGGGAGGGTGGCAGATGAACAATGAAGATAGGGGAAGACTTAGAGAGGTTTGTATGGACTAAATGAGATAGTAAACAGTAATTTACACCTAACCTTGGAACAATAGTGTTCTGTGAGTGGATATATAGATCAAAACGTAGGCTGAATGAGTAAAGGAAGAGAAAAATGTTTATGTGTTTGGCTGTTTTGTGGATATTGATTTCTCCTCTGATAGTGTAGTGGTTATGAATCCGGATGCTAACCTCATGGTCAGTCATCTGAAACTACCAGCTGTCCTGTGGGAGAAAGATGAGGCTTTCTGCTCCCATAAAGATTTGCAGCCTCAGAAATCCTGTACAGGGTCTCTATGAGTCACAACCAACACCATGGCACATAACAACAACCTACTATTGTAAAATAGACATTTATGATTGATAGAGCTAAATACTGGGAATTATGATTACAGAAAACTTGTACACCCATCTTCAGTCTACAACAGATTGGATTTGCTAAAAGAAGACTTAGCATTTGAGCAGAGTGGAATCCTGAGCCTCACCCAGAACCTTCTGAGATGGGACAGTTCCACTGGAAAAGACATGTAGACCAATGTAGAAATGCTGAGAGAACAGAAAATTATTATTAAAAGAAAGACCAGCTGAAAACAGCTGACTGTTTGCCTGTTTGAATTTCAAGCAAGCTGTTTTCTTTGGATGTACTAAGGTAATGCAACTCAGCCCATCAAGGTAAAATCCCTATCTAGGACTGAAAATTAAAGAGAACCCTCGAGCACTCTGTATATTCACTGACTACCTGGGTCTGTTGGCGAGTCAAGTTGGGGAAACACAGTAATAAAGCCATGGGCTGAGTCTGGCCATGTTCCACACATACACGGTGACCTTGAGAAGAAGAAGAGGAAGGGCTGGTTGGTCCAGGGTTTAGGGCATTGTATTAACTCCTGAGCCCTGATCTAGCCCCTGGGGGCTAAGGCTGAGAGTGAAGCAGCCAGATTGTCTATAGTGCTCTACGGAGATGCGCATCAACACCAGAACTTGCAGATGATACCTATCTGACCTAGCCTGGATAACTAGCTGACCAGAACTTGACCAAATGAAGAAAAAGATGTTAAATACCGTGAGCAAGTGTAAATTGTTACAATTTGATGAACTGGACTTTTGCTTATGCAGTGGAATGGAAGGATTCTTCTTATTAATGAACAAGCTTGTTTCCTCAGTATATGAGTTGATAGAGACAGGCATTTAGACACTGACTATCAAAAATACAGGAAGGGGACTATAAAGGCATGAAGTGGCTGGCTTACATGCTTTCATGAGTGTCTTAGTTTCAGAATGAGGTGGGTAAGTTAGAGTCATCACTGAACAGCTTTCCTTTTTTCCAGGTGGCTTTGGTGAAAGGGGATGGGGACTGATGGTAAAAGGATTTTATGATTCAGTTGTAATTGTTAGCAGGATTAATTGTGATTGTCACAACTGTAATTGTTGAAAATGGGGGAGTAGTAGTTAATCTTTCATTTCAGGAGGAGACAATCCCAGGACTGTCCAGAAGGAAGAGTATGAGTGGATGTGTAATCCCTCCCTAGAAAAGTGGAAACAGTAGAGACAATGGCAGAGGTGGTGGTATGGGGAACCACAGCAATTGCAGGTGATAAACCAAACCCACGGACTGAGTAAGGCTGTGTGCCTATGGGAAGGAGGCTGGCTTGCAGAATGTGCATTTTGAACACTTAAATGAATATATATTTTTTGTTTTGTATGTGTACATCAAACACATTTGCTTTGTTCATTTGTGAAATGTAAGATGCAAATGGGTAGGCCACAGGGAGGAAGTAGGAAAACTGTTGTTGTAGTTGTAATCACTGAGTTGAAACAAAGCATATAATTTGTTGAATGTGAAGCTGATGATCTTGTCTGTAAATTTTCACTCAATTCACAATAAAATGTTCAAAATGAACAACAACAACAAAAGATTAAACAGATCATGTTTAGTATTACAGCAAACGAGTTAGTGTTCAGTATTGAAACTCAGGCTCCTGATTCCTCCTCTTAATCTTTAGCTATAACCTCTCATTGCTGCAATGAATAACACTACAAAACTACATCAAGTTATATTAAATCCATGCTTGGCAATTTCACATACAAAGTCACCTCTCTGTTCATCATTTCTTAAAAAAGTTTTTATTATGATTTGAGTGAAAGTTTCCGGGGCAGTTCATCAGTTTTACATTCAACAAATCATATACTTTGTTTCATTACAATGATTATAATCCCCTCCATGTACCATCAGTTAACAATATTTCTATTTGTTTAAGCTCTTTTTTTTTACTCTCGGGCATATATAATAATTTACACCACCAAAGGACACATTCTGCAAGTCTGCCTCCTGGCCGCCAGCTGACAGTCCCTCTCTTTCTATGAAGCTAGAGTCCTCTGCTGCTCCCTCTCTCCATGTCCCCATTTCTGCATCCATCTCTGGTGTCACTACTTCTCTGGATAAGGTCTCGCATTCCGCTTGTGCTCTTCTCCCTTGATGGTCCTTGGGTCCTTTGTTTCTGGACTGTAAGGTTAACTATTTTCTGTTGTTGTTACAAAACTTCTACCTTTATAATTGTGGTAGTCGCAATTAGTCATGATAACAATTACTCACTATTGAATCACAAGAATCTTAGCCCATTCCCTTTAACAGACCCATCTAGACAAGATGAAAACTATTCAGTGGGGACTCTATCTTCCCCCACACATTCTTAAACTAAACTCCCTCTTGAAACCTTGTAAGCCAGTCACTTTGTTCCTTTATCGCCCCATCATTTTAGGTAGCCAGTGTCTAAGTTGCCTGTCCCTATCTACCTTGTGTACAGAGGGGATAGCATTGATAGTTTCTGTGAAAGACTCCTTCCCACTCTGTTGGTATTTTGAGCTACTAGCTCCATGAGTAAGGAGCTCTGGTAGTGTAGTGGTTACAAATCGGGCTGCTAACATCAGGGTCAGCAGTTCGAAACTACTGTAAGCTGTTCTGTGGGAGAAAGATGAGGCTTTCTGCTTCCGTAAAGATTTATAGCCTAGGAAACCCTGTACAGGGTTGCTATGAGTTGTAGCCGACTCCATGGCATATAACTACCACCACCACCATGAGCATAGGTAAAAGGTCATCAAATTGTAGCAATTTACCCTTGTTTACATTATCAAAAAAATTTTTTTTGTTTTTTTTTAAATCGTCCTTTAGTCAAGTTATAATTGTCAAACCATTAAGCTAGGTCAAATGGGTACTATCTCCAAATTTAGGTGTTCTTGTGTATCTCCCCTCACTTCATATCAGCTTCACTCTCAGCTTTAGCCCTCCATGGCTATGTCCTTGTCCATGGGCTCAGGAGTCCGAAGGTTTCACCACACTTTGTACCAACCAGCACTTTCTCTTCTCTGTCTCATCTCTAGGTCAACAGGAGTCTATGGAAGGCGGTTGAACTCAGCCTGTATCTTCTTTGCTGCCTTCCTCACTCTTCCACTCACCAGTAAACCAATTTGGTCACCAGCAAATGTACATGCCTGCTCAGGTATTCCCTTAGAGTTTCAGTCTTAGAGGGGTCTCTGTTTATCTTTTGATCAATTTCTGCTCTCTGGGTGTTATTGCTCCTAAGTGAGCATTTGCTGAAAAGCTGGACTGGAAAAGGAGAGGCAAGAACTAAGTATGGCTTTCACACACACCTGCTGAACTTGCTAACAGCCATACCGTTGAATCATCATCCCATAAATATCAGTAGTATGTCTCTGCAAGCAGTGAGCAAGTTAACACCTTTTAGTGCTGTGTATGTGGCTGTATACTCTGCGAGCAGTGTTAATTAAAAAAAGAATTGCCTTGGGAGAAAAAGGTCTTTCATCCTCCCAGTAACTAAGACAATCTAGATTGTGGTGTCTCATGTGCTAAAAGGAGACGAGACAATCAGGTTAAAATACAAGGGACAAAAATGTCTTAGAGGTGATCAGTGTCCCCCACCCCAACTCCAACCTCAACCCCAGCTCCCCTTTCTTTCTACAAAGATTACACATAAACTTGTGTAAATTTCTTCAACCCAACTATGAAAGATAACGCCAAGGAGAAAACATGTCTCACAGAACCTTGTTCTGAGTAGTAAAAATATTGCTGGCAATGACGCGATTCGGAGACCTGAATCCCCTGACCTGCATCTCCTTCACCTTCACTCTCAAACACTGCCTATAGTGGGCCAAACTGAAATACTTCTCCAGGATTCCTTTCCTACTGCCTCCCCACTTCTCTGCCTTCTTACACTCAAGACCACAGTGGACTTTAAATGACCAGAAACTTATCAAATCTTCTTTTGCCCCAATTCCCACTGCTCCCCATGAATTTAAAAGTAATGTTGTTGTTGTAGTTGTTAATTGCTGTCAATTCTAACTCATAGCGACCCTGTGTCAGGTTACCAAGGAGTGGCTGGTGAGTTTGAACCACTGACTGCAGTTTAAAGCAACCTTGGGGTCTAGTGCATCATCCTGCAGCACCTCATTATTACTGAGGTCTAATTACATACCATTTTTGTTGTTATTGTGTGCCGTGGAGTCGGTGTCACACCAGGTAGTGGTGGTGGTGGTGGTGGTGGTTATGTGCCGTGGAGTCGGGACCAACTCATAGCGACCCTGTACAGGGTTTCGGAGGCTGTAAATCTTTACGGGAGCAGAAAGCCTCATCTTTCTCCCACGGAACAGCTGGTAGTTTCAAACTGCTGACCTTGTGACTTGCAGCCCAATTTGTAACCACTATGCTACCAGAGCTCCTTAATTATATACCATAATACTCACCAATTTAAAATGTATCATTTAATGCTTTGTGGAAATTCTTCTCAATTGTGAAGCCATCATTAAAAGCCAGTTTTAGAAACTTTTCATCACTTCAATAGGATTTCTCAAACCTATTTAGAGTTAATCTGTGTTCCCAGCTCCAGACCTAGGCAACCATTAATCTACTTTCTGTCTCTATGGATTTACCTTGTCTGGGCATATCATATAAGTGAATACATGGTCTTTGTGTCTGACCTCTTTCATTTAGCATGCTGATTTTGAGATTCATCAGTACTATAGCATTCTTTGTTTTGTTTTATTGCGTATTATAAGGATTTTCCACAGTTTCTTTCACTGTTCAATGGACATTTGGATTGTTGCTACTTTTAGGCTATCATGAACAATGCTTCTAGGAATAGTCACATGTAACTCTTTGTGTGAATACATAGTATCATTTCTCTTGCCTTTCTTTGACATTAGTGACTCTCCTGCTACGTGTCTCAGATCAAATGAATGATGCCCCCCTCAGAGAAATATCTTATTATCACCCTATCTAAAATAACCAGTCATCATGGCAGCGGCCCCATATGTGTGAGAGTGGATCTGTGCTCCACAGGGCTGTTAATGGCTGATTGTTTCGGAGGTGAATCTTCAAGTTTTTCTACTGCGGTGTCTCTGGCTGGACTCACATCGCCACTCTTTCTATTTACAGTCGAGTGCATCAACTGTTTATACTCCCCAGGAGCTCCGTATTTAAAACTGTTGGTGTTAAGTGCCATCCAGTCAGTGCCAACTCATAGCGATCCTTTTTTTATTATGTCCAAGGAGTAGGTGGTGGATTTGACCCATGACCCTATGGTTACCAGTCCAGTGCTTATCCTACAGCAGCATACCAGGACTCTATGTAAAATAGGTTCTTACTATTTTTCTGTATTCACATCTTGCTTCTTTTAAGTCACTGTTTTTACAATTTGTAATTGTCTTGTTCATATATTTTTAATATGTATGAACATTGCCTTCCATCTCCTGGTGTGGTGATGTAGGAGAAACACTGGACTGCGAACCACAAGGTCAGTAGTTCAAACCCGCCAGCTGCTTCTCAGAAATGTTATGCTATAAGTTGGTATGAGTTGGAACTGACTCGATGACACTTAACCACAGCAACATGTGCATATCTTCCATTCATATTACAAAATGTAAGTGTCTGTTTTTCCCATTGTTGTATCAGGTTCTGCTGAGGTGTTTTTCCTTTAGAGGTACTTTGTTGTTGTTGTTATCGCTAAGTGCTGGAGAGTGGTTTCGACTCATAGCTACCCTATACAGGGTTTTGGAGGATGTAAATGTTCATAGGAGCAGTGAGCCTGTACATGTTTCTCCTGTAGAGTGTGGCTGGTGGGCTCGAACCACTGATCTTGGGGTTAGCAGCCCCCTGCATATTGTATAGGGTCACTGTGTTCCTAAAGGGTGCTTCTTGTTGTTTGTTGTAAAGTGCCTTCGAGTCTGTTCTGACTCATAGCGACCCTGTAAGTTTCTGAGGAGCAGCTGGTGAGTTTGAACTGCTGACCTTGAATTTCAAACCGACCTTGCAGTCCAGTGCATTATCCTGCAGCACCGCACCAGCACTCCAAAAGGTGCTTAGTAAATCACTATTGCTATAAAACATTTTTGAGTGTCAATTTCTGGGCACTCTTGAATAGCATTAATATTTTCTATCATCTCTATAGCTATTTAGGTACTTGCTACCTCTTCTACTTTCATCTCCTTGAAGAGGTCCTTCTGATTTTGTTTTGTGTGTTGCACACAAATCTTTGCTCAGTGCAGGACATATGGGTAAAAACAATGGGATGAGTAGGAACCTGTGGAAGGGAAGATGAGATGTACAAATCCAGACTTTCATACTGTAACTCACAAAAGCCATTGAGTCAAACATGTATTTTTAGGTATGAAAGTCATTTTTGAAATATCACTGTGGCTATTCGTATGAGTTCACTTACTTATCATCATCTTTTTATTAAAATGACTTTTGTAGGTTGTTTGTATGATTTCTGGGTTGATACACAGTGATTCTGTATCTATGGGTATATTGTTAAGCGCTGTCAAGTCAATTCCAACTCATAGTGACCCTGTATAGGGTTTTAGAGGAGTGACTGGTAGTATGAACCATCGACCAGTTGGTTCAGTGCTTTATTCTACAGCACCACACCATGACTTCATTTAAAGGTACAGGAATATAAATAACAGAGATATTAGTAACAATACAGAATGATCTATATATATGACAGTAGTTACGGAACATTAAGATTAAATCAAAGATCAATGGCATGGTTTTCAAACTGCTGTTCGAAAACTCTATGCACAAAAAACTTTCATTGTACATAAAGACTGCCCTAGTACTAAAGCCATAAAAAAACAAAGGAAGCAATTTCCTCAACTATATTATGAAAAATTTTTGGAACACCTGTGATTTCTAGTTTATTTGGTTACAACTGGTATAATCTCAATATTTATTCGATGATTTCTTTCTATAAATGGTTTTGTCCTTGAAATTCTTCATTGTTTTAAAAGATGGTGCCTTTTTTTATTTTTTAAGAAGCAAAAGGTATTTTTCAAGTGATTCCCTGGACCATATGTACATATTGAATTTAAGTATTCTACAGCTACTCTGGTGATTTAGGGAATGATTAGCCTAAAAGAGTAAGTCCCTGATGGGAATACTCCAAAACCTTTTCCTCATCATTTAACTATTTTAAAAGGTCAAAAGATATGAAGGTCTATAGCGCTGTAGTTAAGCACTGAACTGTTAACCACAAGGCTGGCTGTGCAAACGTACCAGCTGCTTCTTGGAAATCCTATAAAGGGTCACTATGAGTCAGAATCAACTTGACGGCACTTAACAACAACAGTAACATCTACAGGACCAAAGTCTACATATTAGTAAAGTCCTTAGTAGTGGTTAGGTGCCCTCAAGTTGGTTCCAATTCAGAGCAACCTTATGTATAACAGAACAAAACTCTGCCTTGCCTGGGCCATCCTCATAGTCATTGCTAAGCTTGAGACCATTGCTGCTCCCACTGTGCCAGTTACCTTGTTGAGGGGTATTTGTCATTTTCACTGACCCTCCAAACTTTGCTCTTCTCCAGGCACAGGTCCCTTCTGGTAATATGTGTAAAGTCTGAGAAATTTGTTTATTTTCTAGCAGCTTATGGTACTTTTATATTTTTCTACAACACCAGAACTCAAATGCATCACGTCTTCTACTGTTTTCCTTATTAACTGCCCAACTTTCACATGTGTATGAAGCTATTGAAAATACCATGGCTTGGTTTAGGTGTGCCATAGTTCTTAAACTGACATCTTGGCTCTTGCATACTTTATAAAGAGGTCCTGTGCATCAGATTTCCCCAATGCAATATGTTGTTTGATTTATTGACTGTTCCTTCTATGAATGTTGATAGTGGATCCAAGCAATATGAAGTCTTTGATGACTTCAAATTTTTTTTCCCATTTATCATGAAGTACAACCAATACTGACAGATGTGGTCTTTGATCTTCATCAGTATTTTAACTTCTCTTCACTTTCAGCAAACAAAGTTGTATCATCTACATATCACAGGTTATTAATGATTCTTCTTCCAATCCTGATGTCATGTTATACTTCATATAATCCAGCTTCTCAGATTACATGTTTAGCGTACAGATTGAGTAAGAATGGTAAAAGAATACAATCAAGTAAAGAGCAAGTAGAATACAGTCGTGTTCAACCAAGACATGGAGTCCTGGTGTGGCACTGTAGGATAAGCAATTAACTGCAAGGTCAGCTTGAAACTCAAGGTTGACAGTTCAAACTTACCAGTGGCTCCTTGGAAACCCTATACAGGGATGCTATGAGTTGGAACCGACTTGACGACACTTAACAACAACCACCAAGATATGTAATCTTAGCAAAATTCTCTCTCAACTGCATTAAAACTTTGCTTTACCTATAGAGACAACTTTTGCTTTCTATTGTAAATAGCACCTATACGTACATAAAGTTGAGAATATAGTGTAAGTCATTAAAATGAACTGCCAGTGTTTTCTAGTTTTTGGAGTGGGAAAGTCTGTACAATAATAGTTTAAGTTCAGCACTTGAGATTCCATATACTAGTGTTCTCAGGACTCAGTAGCTCAGCTCTGTTTAGATCCCAATTAATTAACTGAATAAATGTCTACTTGGCACATAGGAGAAGTACTGAGAAATGGAGGCAAAAGTTACGTAGCACAGATGTGATCCTTATCTTCAAGGTACTCACAGGCCACAGTCATTTTTCATTGCATTGAACAGCAGCCTAAAGTATTTAGATAATGATTGTGCATTGTGTAATTGAAAAACTTGATTTCCTGTGAAAGATACAGCTAGAAACTCACAGGTAGTTTTCCAAACCAGTGGTTCTCAAACTTTACATCACCTGAGAAGTGTGGGTTTCCAAATAATGGGTCTGGGGTATGGCCTCCCCCAAATTTACATTTCTGAAAAGTTCCAAGATAATGTTGATACTATTGGACCCAGAAATAGTCTTGGAGAACCACTTTCCTAAACATGAGGTATTGTTAATATTAAGGACCATCCATTCATATATGTTAATGTTAAGGAACATCCATTCATATCCATCCTGTATATGGTTTCCAAGGAGCAGTTGGTGGGTTTGAACCAACCTTGTAGTTAACAGTCCAGTATTGATCCTACAGCACCAAACCAGAGTTAAATCAAAGCAAAAAGTTCCACCTGGCATTAGTAGACACCTCCTTTGTGCTAGTCATTGGGAGAGCATTTCTAATGTGTTCCCACTAGGGACAATGTCCATTAAAAGCATAAAGTGTAAATGACCTTGTAACAATGGTCATCTCTTTAAAAGCTGGTCAGTTATTAAGGTTGATACTGATGTCTGCAAGAGCACAGACCTCAACAAAATAACTGGCAACTTACAGAAGATGAACGAGAAATCAGCCCCACACAGCGCTTGTTTAACTACAATTTGCAGAGCGCTGTGTTGGCAGAAGGAGGCAAGTCTGCAGAGTTGCATGCCATAAGACTTTGCCAGCACCTGTCTTAGCTGGAATCTGTGCTTGCTAAATTAATCCACAGAAGGGACATTTACCAACCTCTACTGAGTGGGATTTTCTACTGAAAAAAAAACAAAAACAAAAAAACCTTGCAAAAATATTAAAAGTTCCCACATTGACTTTCTTGAGAAACAAATCATAGGCTATACATTCCATCATTTTAAACGTATTTGGAAATATCTGACTGGTCATAAATATTCCCATCCCTGAGTTTACCATGTTGCTCTTTTCTACAGGATTTTTTGCCCTGGGTGGGACCTAGCTGACTACCTAGGGATCCCTTCTCCAATAGCTGGATTCCCATTAAGCTGAGGCAACAACTGGCCACACAAAACTGCCCACTGTTGGAGAGATCACTCCAAGAGCTCCTGAGAGTTGTCCCCAGAAATCCATGGAAGGTGAAGACACACATCCTGTATTTTGACTTCAATCAAACCTGCATAGCCTTTCATTTATTCTCAATAATTAACATATAAAGATAACCTTAATTCTTCCCAGAACACTGCCCCATAAAAAATAGAATGACCATGTATCTATTTCTGCTTGCTGGGGATGGACAGCTCTGATTTATCCAGCTTTCCTAAATAATTGAATAGTTTTCCCTTTTACTCTCAAAACTTCCAGCTTGAGCAATAAATGAAAATGTTATTTTCTCTTACATGAAAAAAAGTCAAATTTTACCTTACTTTGATTATGACTGTGTTCTCATAGAACTTTATTTGTAAATACAGGCTTTTGGGATGGATTCTATCCACAAGCCATAGTTGGCTTGCCTTCGGTTAGAGGAAGTGGGATAGAAAAGTTTAAGAAAATCAATAGGCTAAAAAGACAAACTCTAACAACTAATAGATTTCGGGAAGCTTGCTGGATACTGAACCACAAGAATAATAGCTTGTCTGTACAACAGTAATAACCAATTAGGAAATGTGATTAAAAAGAAGATGAACATTTACAATAGCAATAAAAAATATAGAAAATCTAAGAAATAATGCTTGCATGGAAAACAAAAATATTAAAGATGATTTACAAAAGTAGGCCACATTCAGATTTGGTTTGCAAGAGAGGGCTTTGAACAAATACTATACCCTGTATTTGAAATTCTTCTTCGAAGTCATCGATTGGCTAACTCCTCATGGAATCTTGGGATGATTCCCACAACCAGACCAGATATCCCCACCCCTAAACATGACTATATTTATGACCTCATTGTATTCTTCACAACTTGGCAGCTTTTATCACAACTGATATGCAAATATCAGTTGAATTCTACACTCTCCCCTAATGGGGCCCTACTTCTGCCCCAGATTGCAATTGGGCTCTGAAGAGGCTTTTGAAGCCCTAGGAACACGTACAGTGCCAGACACACAACAGATGCTCAATAAACATTTGTTAGTTAAATGAATGATTGGGTGAATTTCCTAAGTCATCTTTACATCTACACCAAACTCCTCTATGTACTCTTTCATTTCAAATCCCTCTGTCTGTGAATATGCCCCTTAAAACTCAACTCAGTAAATCCAATAAGGAACCAAGCTTTAGACAATTCACTGATTTGGAGTTCTCTAAGACTGTAGGTTCGCAGGGGCTGAGATCACATCTCTTTAGATCATGCCGCACCACACACAACACACACTTAACAGATGCTTCCTAATTGACTAACCAAATGGCCATCCAAGACCTTTGGTCCTGGATGGCTCTGAGACGGAAATGAATATGCTAGAGACCTAAAGCTGACTGCCAAGTTCCTAAGCTTGTCAAATCTTCAAAATATCTGAAGCCATTAAGACTCTATTAAATCAGATTAGCAGTGGCAGTTTAGCAAACTATCTCACATCCTTTTGTCATTTAGATGTTCTCCTCATAAACCATGTTTTATGTTCACAGATTCTCAACTGTGATGTTGTTAGAGAATTAAACACAAGACATGATTACTGTGACAAAGCCACACAAAAGTTGTTATGAGAAGTGAGAATAAAATAAAGTGAAATGTTTGGGTATAATTTCTAGATCTGAAGTAAAATAAAGTGATGTCAAAGTGGAAGGTATATCTTGGCTTGGTACCAGGGAGAAGTTTCATTCCTTTAATTCTGAATGTTAGGTCATCAACAAAAAGTTGTAGATCAAGTGAACAATCAAAATGCAATCCTCTTAAGGACTGAGTTTTTAATCTGACAACTAGACTAACTAAGTGGCCTACAATTAAAGCTAATCTTTTCATGAAGACCCATAATCACTGTTAGTACTCACTTTGAGGATCTAGTCCACTAAAAAACCTTTGTAAAGTGTTGAAGAGCAAAGATGTCAGCTTGAGGACTAAGGTGCACCTGACTCAACCCATTGTGTTTTCAATAACCTCATATGCATGTGAAAGCTTGACAGTGAATAAGGAAGACTGTAGAAGAATTGATTTTTTGAGTTATGGTATTGGAGGAGGATATTAAAAGTGCCATGGCCTGCCAAAAGAACCAACAGATCTGTGTTGGAAAAAGTGCAGCCAGAAAGATCTTCGGAGGCCAGAATGGCCAAACTTCATCTCTCATACTTCGGACATATTGTCAGGAGGGACCAGTCGCTGGAAAAGGCTATCATGTTTGTAGGGTGGAGAGTCAGAGAAAAAGAGGAAGATCCCCAGCAAGATGGATTGGCAAAGTCGCAGCATCAATAGGATCAAGCATGGCAACAACTGTGAGGTTGGCCCAGGACTGGGCAGTGTTTCGTTCTGTTGTGCACAGGGTCACTATGGGCCAGTACCAACTTGAATGGCACCTAACAACAACAACAATAATACAGTTTGGGGTGATATTAGGAACATTTACTATGGTGGCGCTATGGGTTAATGTCCCAGGACTGCAAAGCCATTTGAACTGCAAGGTCCGCAGTTGAAGCTCACCAGCTTCTCCTTGGAAACCCTATACAGAGTTGCTATGGGTCGGAATGAAAACTCAAGCGTACTTAATAACAACAACACCTGTGAAAAAAATATTAATATCGTAATGGAGGATACTGAGTCCAATAAGATACTGAATCTGTAATGTTTTAGAGTAACTAGTTCTCAGATTCCTATTGTTTACGTTGCTGTGGTTCAAACGACCACAAGATTTATTTGAGTCACAAGGTTGGTGGTTCTAACTCACTAGTTCCTCCTTGGAAACCATACACTGTGTCACTATGAGTAAGAATTGACTTAACAGCACTTAAAAACAACAACAACCTAGTCAATAATGTGGTGCTGCAGGATAATGCCCTGGACCTCAAGGTCAGATTGAATCACAAGGTTGGAGGTTAAGAACCACCAGCCACTCCTAAGAAATCCTATATAGAGCAGAAACCAACTTGAGGGCACTTAACAAAAACAACAACAATATACTCCGAGGTGAAGCCCCATAGATTGGATCCCTGTGGTCTGAAATAGTAAATGCACCTATTTTTTTGCTAAGTTTTGTTGGGTAGGATTG
Source organism: Chrysochloris asiatica (assembly GCF_000296735.1). Classification (NCBI taxonomy): domain Eukaryota; kingdom Metazoa; phylum Chordata; class Mammalia; order Afrosoricida; family Chrysochloridae; genus Chrysochloris; species Chrysochloris asiatica. Next base: position 5,962,526 of record NW_006408639.1, on the reverse strand, counting down.
GTAGTTTGGGGAATAAATCCAATGAACAGCACCTGAATTTGCTGAGGAGTGTGGTGACATCTGGCCTGAGCAAACACTGTGAGTAAGTGGGTGAGAAAGCAAGAGAGCTGTGACTGGACCCGTGCACTACAGCTAGACCCAACGTCAGATATGTTGTTGTTGTTGTTGTTGTTGTTGTTGTTAGGTGCCATCGAGTCAGTACCGACTCATAGTGACCCTATGCACAGCAGAACAAACACTGCCCGGTCCTGGGCCAACCTCACAATCGTTGCCACGGTTGAGCCCATTGATGCTGCCACTTTGCCAATCCATCTTACTGGGGGTCTTCCTCTTTTTCTCTGACCCTCCACCTTACATGATATCATTCTCCAGTGACTGGTCCCTCCTGACAATATGTCTGAAGTATAAGAGACAAAGTTTGGCCATCCTGGCCTCCAAGGAGCACTCTGGCTTCACTTCTTCCAAAACAGATCTGTTGGTTCTTTTGGCAGTCCATGGTACTTTCAATATTTTCTTCCAACACCATAACTCAAAAGCATCAATTCTACGGTCTTCCTTATTCACTGTCCAGCTTTCTCGTGCATATGAAGTTATTGAAAATACCATGACTTGTGTCAGGCACACCTTAGTCCTCAAGCTCACATCTTTGCTCTTAACACTTTAAAAGGGTCTTGCGCACAGATTTGCCTAATGAAAAATTTCATTTGATTTCTTGACTGCTGCTTCTGTGAGTGTTGATAGTTGATCCAAGAAGGATGAAGTCCTTGACAACTTCAATCTTTTCTCCATTGATAAGAATGTTGTTTATTGGTCCAGTGGTGAGGATTTTTGTTTTCTTGACATTGAGATGTAATCCATACCAAAGGCCGTGCTCTTTGATCTTCATCAGTAAATGTTTTAAGTCCTCTTCACTTTCAGCAAGCAAGGTTGTATCATCTGCATATCGTAGGTTGTTAATGAGTCTTCCTCCAATCCTGATGCCACATTTTTCTTCATAGAACCCAGCTTCTCGGATTATTTGCTCAGCATACAGGTTGAATTTGTATGGTGAAAGAATACAACCCTGTCATTCACCTTTTTAATTTTAAACCATTCAATGTTCCCATGCTCTGTTCGAACAACTTTAGATATAAGTAATTACAAATACTTACAAGTTATTTATCCATAAAACTCAGGACTAAGAAGATGGCATACTTTGTCTCAGGTAAATTTGAGGTAGATGTGGGACTACACCAGAATCCCAGGACTGATTTTCCCCTTGACTTTTAGCTCTGTCCCTTTTGTATGCATACTCAGAGGACACAGCTAAGAACACCAGATGGCCCTAGTCAGGGACACACTCAGTCTAAGTCCAGCACAGCTATTTCTGTTCCATCTCACACAGCTGTCCGATTACAGGATGCTGAAGATCTCAGTTGCTCTTTGTTCACTAGGTGAAGGTGTGAATTAAGGTGAGAGAGAATATCAAACACTATAGTATGAACCTGGTTTGGTATTTACATAG
>NW_006408639.1:5948180-5960613 GCF_000296735.1 Chrysochloris asiatica | reverse complement strand
CTATATTATTATTGTTAAGTGCCACTGAGTCGGGTCCAACTCATAAAGATCCTGCATGGGGTTTCCAAGGCTGTAAATCTTTGTGAGAGCAGAAAGCCTCATCCTTCTCCCATGGAGCAGCTGGTGGGCTCGAACCACTGACTTTGTGGTTAGTGGTTCAGTACTTATCTCCAGAGCCACCATGGTCCCCACTACATACATACAGACATACAGACCTGCCATCAAGTTGATTCTAAGTCATAGCGACCTTACAGGTCAGGCTAGTACTACCCCATGGGCTTCCAAGGCTATATATCTTCAAGGAGGCAGACTACCACATCTTCCTCTCAAGAAGTAACTAGTAGATTCAAACCAGAGACCTTTCAGCTAGCAGCCAAACTCTTTAACCACTGTCACACCAGAGGTCCTCATTACACAGACATTGGCTCTAAATTGCTGAAAATTGGTTCTGGTTCTAATAAGCAAAACAAACAACCAAACTAGTCTCTAGCCAATCTCAAGAAAAATGCATAAGAAAAGGGCAAACTATTGTTTTGAACAATTTGTACCTGTTTAGGCATGGTGCTGCAGATTAATGCGCTGGACTGCAAGGTTGGTGTGAACCTTAAGGTCAGTGGTTCAAACTCACCAGCTATTCCTCGGGAGTTATTGGAACCATCTCAACGGCACATAACAACAACAACAACATGTAATGTACATTAGCATGGCCACAAACATTATTTTACTTTCCAAAGACTGTCCTGTAAAGGGTTTCTAATGCATCCCTGGTGGGCTTGAACCACTGACCTTGTGGTATTTGTTGTTGCTGTTGAGCATTTCCCTATCTGTACAAAACTGATCAAATTAAAAAAAAAAAAAAGAAACGTAATTTGTTGAGCATATCTTAGATAAGGAAGTTAAGGATTTCCATTTGTACTTTGTCACTAGTCTAAACATTTTCTATATTATTTTGCACACAAAATATCTTTGTGAATGAAGTCCTGTTGTCCTCATTTTACAGATGAGAGAATGGAAGCACACTGGGGTAAAAGGAGTGTGTGCAACGTTACCGAGCCAGGAAGTTGCAGGGTTGGATTCTACCTAGCCAGTCTGGCTCCAGGGTCCTCATACTACCTGGTCTCAGTCTACCTTGCCTGACATCTGAGCCTCCGTGTGAGAAATAGGAAGGAGGGAGCCAGTTAAGAGTTGTAAGAGAAAGAACAGCATATTCCAAAATCTTGTAGAACTGCAACATGCTGGGGTGAGTGGTAAACGCAGCCAGTAGCGTCGGCATGGGACACATCACACCTGACACCTGTTTGCACCTGAGCCAAGAGTCATTGCTCATTTTTTATGATACACTGTTACATTTTGGGTGAAAACAATATATCATATTCCAGATCTGCTTGACATAAACCAAAAAAAAAAAAAAAACAAATCTGAATATTGGAACAATCTAATTCTTTAAGCTGCACCCACACAGAGCAATGGAAATGACCAGTCATAACAACTGGCTCATTTCAAGCTACAAACAGCATTGCCTTCAGTTTCTGAGGTAGACAGATATTGAGAAATGTTGAGTGGGATGCAATAATCCAATTGCTGTACAAATTCTATATTCCACTAGTACTTCATTTATCAATCTAATATACAGTCACCAAATACCAGATCTTGTAGAACGATAAGTTTATTGGTTTTACTGTCCTCAAATAGACTTTAACAAGGATATTATCTTTATTTTGCAATTCCTTCTTGACTTACAGCTCCCCTTTTCTTTCACCTCCAGACAAGAGCTAATTAAATAGTCTATTTTTTTGCTTTGTAATAGAGTTCAAGTATTCATTTTATGTATTTCAACATTAATGGGAAAGACATATTATGAAATTTCACCATGCAACATTCATGGAAATTAAGGATGAATAGGCATTAATTGATGAAAAATGAGATCCTAAATCTGTTAATTCTGTGATAAAATATCTAATAAAAATCATTTGCCATTTCTATGAAGAAACACATAAGCCCCCAACAGGCACAGCTGAGGCCTACTTGAAGAACACATGAGTATTCTAAGGTTAGTTTGTATGTTTCTGAATTTATTTTGTTTTGTGTGACGTTCATCTTTTGCTTCTTCAGTGTTCTTAAAATTAGTACTTCATGACATCTGTGATGTAACCCACCAAAATGGGTAACACTGTGAACAGATATGTCAGCGTACGTGAGTTTTGGGCAGAGGCCAAAAGAGCTGTGTTTTTAAATATTTATTTACAAAGTGCCATGGGAGCACACCTTTTGGAAAAAAAAAAAAATTACTTCATCCTTAGGTATGGAGATAACACTGCTAGTTTTTGACAAAGCTGGTGCCTTACCTACTTTTTTCTTTACATGAATGGGATTTGTCAGTTCTATTAAATACAAATGCAGTTTAAACCACTACACACTAACTTAATATTTACCATGGGGCAAGCTCTATGCTGGACCCTAGTACAAAGCTGGGTAAAAATAGATATGATCTTTGCTTGATCACATGGCAACAGGGTGGAGAAAGTAAGTTGAAAATAAACATTATATAAATGGACAAGCATTATGGAGTCCTGGTGTGGTGCTGTGGGTTAATGTGCTGGACAGCAAAATTGGTTTGAACCTCAAGGTTGGCAGTTCAACCTCACCAGCTCCTCCATGGAAACCCTATACTGAGTTGCTATGGGTCAAAACTGATTTGAGTTATGGTGCTGTGGGTTAATGTCCCAGACTGGAAAGCCGTTTGAACTGCAAGGTTGGTGGTTCAAGCTCACCAGCTACTCCTTGGAAACCCAATACAGGGTTGCTATGGATTGGAACTGATTCGACAGCACTTAACAACAACAACAATTATGGGTTGGAGCAAACTCAATGGCACCTAACAACATTATGAAAAAGATACATGAATCAAGAGGCACACAACAAATAATTCCTCCAGTTGCCAAGGGAAGAGTCGTGCTTTTGGCTCTACAAGTTATGTTTAAAATAATATTATTGATTTTCGCCTACTAACCTATTAGTAAAAGCCTTTTGGGAAATGACATTCCCATACACCCAGTTGCTTATGCCAGAAATCTATGTGTCAGCCTTAATTTTCTCTTCTACCACCTTCCACATGAAAAACATCAACAAGTCCTAGGAACTACATCCTGAATCCATTGACTTTTCTTCTTTGCTAAGTTCCTAGCTCAAGCCACCATTGTTTCTCAACTGAATAGCTGCAAAAGTTTTCTAATTGGACTTCCAGTTTTTACTCTTGCAGTTTTAGAGTCTATTTCCAACACAGTAGGCAAGCAGTATATCTATATTTACAATGTAAATCACTTTTATGTGTAAAATTCTCTAGTAGCATCTCATTGGACTTAAAATAAAACCTAGTCTTTTCTTCATGATCTCCTTGATATGGCCCTTACTGCCATCTGCAGTCTACACACACACACCCCTCCCTACCCTATACATGATGATCAAACCAGGCTGATATGCTTTTGTGTCTTGAATATGCCAAAGGTCTTTGCAGGCAATGTTAACGCCTTCTGGACTGCTCTACTCTCTGATCGTCACAGGACTGGCTATTTATCATCCAGTCTCAGATCATATGTCAATGTCTCGGAAAGGCTTTCCATGACAACCCTATCTAAAATCAGCTCCCTCCTCCCTGAGGGGTCTCATCAGTGGTATATTGTTGTTGTTATGTGTTGTGCAGTCGGTTCCGACTCATAGCGACCCTGTACAGGGTTTCCGGGGCTGTAAATCTTTATGGAGCAGAAAGCATCATCTTTCTCCTGTGGAACAGTTTGTAGTTTCGAACTGCTGACCCTGAGGTTAGCAGACCAATTCGTAACCACTACGCTACCAGAGCTACTTATGTGAAATTATCTGTATTGCTCTGCTGGCTTGTTAATATCTGTGTCTCCCAGGAGACTATTAAGTGAATGAACAGGCACCCAGAACAGAGGTTGACACGTAGCAAGTGCCACAATAACACTTATTGAATGAATGATTGAATAGATGAAAATCTAAATCAGTTGCCTAAAATATTCCACCATATGGCCTGCATTATGAGGTATTCATATTCTCTCCACAGAGCTGGTTTATATGTAAATATCCTGTTCTCTGTGTTAGAGGAAGTACATCCAGAATGCTCCTTAGAATCCAGGATGGCAAGACCTCATCTCTCATACTTTGGACATATTATCAGGAGGGACCAGTCCCTAGAGAAGGTTATCATGTTAGGTCAAGCAGAGGGTCAGTGAAAAAGGGAAAGATCCACTGGACTGGCACAGTGGCAGCAGCAATGGGCTCAAGTGTAACAATCGTGAGGATGGTGTAGGACCACACAGTGTTTCCTTTCGTTGTGCCTAAGATTGCTTTGAGCTGGAAACAACATGCTCTGGTAGGATCATGTTCAGAGGCCGACAAGTTCATTGATAATACAAGGGGTAAAAATAAGAAACTTGAGAATCATGAACCTGACTTCCAGTCTTGAGATTTGCCACATTTTCCTTGTACGGGCTCAGGTATGAGGTGTTGTGTGCTAAAAGATCCACTGTGAGGGGTTGAGAGACCAGGCTATAGAGTCAAACCTTGTGTGTCAATGACATAATATCTTATACCTGCATCCTGACATCACAAACAAACAGAAGAGCTATGAATCCTGGAGCCACTAATGATTAAGTAATGATGTGATTTTGGGGTTCATCATTCAGCATGCTTGAGCCCCAGTGCCTTCATTTGCAGAATGTAAAGAAGGGCATTTCTCATATAATTGTTTGTAGTTAGAATGAGATTGTTGTTGTTGTTTTAAGTGCCGTCGAGTCGGTTCCGACTCACAGCGACCCTGTATAAGGTTTCTGAAAAACAGTTGGTGAGCTTGAACTGCCAACCTTGTAGTTCAAGCCGACTTTGCAGTCCACTGCATTAACCCACAGCTCCAAACCAGGACTCCTAGAATGAGATAGTCCATGTAAATTTCTGAACACAGTGTCTTGCTTATAGCATGTGTTCCACAAATGTTTTTTATTAATCTTCTAAGCTGACATTTTACTCACCTCTGTGATGGGTGTAGTAAATCATGTTCATAATTGAAGAGTTAAAATGTGAAAGATGGAAAAGGCATCTGACAAGAATAGAAACCTAAACATGTAAACTAAGACTGCTAACATTAGTATACCAATGATTACTGAAAGGCCTAATTATGTCTTTATTTCCATTAATTAATTCAACAAAAATTTGCTGATAATCTTCTATGTGTTGTTGTTGTAAAGTGCTGTCAAGTGGGTTCCAACTCACAGTGTCCCTGTATAGGGTTTTTGAGGAGCAGCTGGTGAGTTTGAACCAACTATGTTATAGTTCAAACCAGTCTTGTGGTCCAGGGCTTATTCTACAAAATCACACCAGAACAGTACAAGGTACTGTACTAGGTACTGAGTTATAGCAATTAACAAAGTACTGTGTTGTTATTGTTAAGTGCCATCGAGTCGGTTCTGGTGCATAGCGACCCTGTACAGGGTTTCTGAGGAGCAGTTGAAGAGCGTGAATCACCAACCTTGCAGTTCAAATGGCTTTGCAGTCTGGCGTCACACCAGGACTCCTAACAAAGTACTATACATGTCTTTAAAAAGCAAATTTCTCATAAGGAAGCCAGTCAAATATACCCATAATCATGGTACAGAACAAAGAGTTCTGAGGGTTATTGTAATGGATGTTATTTGAGGTTATAGAGAAGTGACTTGATACAATATGGTGAGGGCAAGTCGGATATAAATGACTTCCTGAAGAAGCCAAGTTTTGAAGGAGCAGTATCAGTTAACCAAGAGAAAGCCAGGGATCAAGAGAAGGAAGAACATTTCCAGAAAAGGGAGTGGCATGCATAAAGACCCACGCTGGGAAATGGCATGGAGCGACCAGAGTGTGGCAAACATTCAGTAAGACTTCTGTAAGAACACATGGTGATTTACCATACATTGTCAAATCAGCTAGCTAGTTAGCATGAAATGCATATAACTATCTTGAAACAGTCTTATAAAAGTATGAGAAACTAAACTTTCTGTTTTAAATGAGCCCTAAAATCCCTGCATTTCACTGTCACAGAAATTATGGATTTTGTAATATAAATCCAGATGTTATGTGGATAACATAAAACTTATTTGGGGGATACTGAAATGATTAATAAGCTAATTGTTCACCCATCTACATCATTCTGCCCTTGAACACAATTTAAGTGGGAAGGGAATGAGAAATAGATTCCCTTGTTATTTATATTTAACTAAATCTACATTCTGTTCCTATTGAGATTAACAATTAGATTTCTAATTAGTTTTCCAAAATGGATCCATGGATTTATTTCTTGTAGAAATGGGCTAAATGTAGAAAACATTACACTCTTTTTAAATTTAACTTAGACAGTCAAACCTTGTGTGTCAATGGCATGATCTCATTCACACTCCTCCTGAAATCACAAACAAACAGAATGAATAAGTCCCTAGAAAACTCACCATCATTTCTCAGTATTAGTGGTGTGGGTGGTCCCAGAACCTTGTGGTTGGTCACGGTATTGGTAACCACACAGGTATAATTACCCACGTCTGATTTTTCTACTTTGGCTATATACAGATTTCCAGTCTCTTGAGAAACGAAGCGGCGGTTATCTTGATAGGCAGGGTATTCGTTGAAGATCCAGGCATAGCTGAGCTCTGCAAATCAAAGGAATCATCGTTACGAATATAACTTTTGTCACTTGGAATCTTCTGTATGAATGAAAGACAAGGTCCAGTTAGAAAATCATGCTGATACTCAGAGATTCTTCTATAGTCTGCTAAATTTGCAATCCTGGTATAGAACTGTAGGATAAGTACTGGATGGCAAGGTTGGTGTGAACTGAAAGATCGGTAGTTCAAAATGACGAGCCGCTCTTCAGACATTCTATACAGGATCACTATGAGTCTAGAGAATTGACTCGACAGCACTTAACAACACTAAATATGAATATAAATATAAAAAAGGGAGCATAGTAGATTCATAGGATGACCAGTGGACTGAGAACCACAGTCCAGTGGTTTGAGCCCCCCAGTCACTGTATGAGAGAGAGAGATGAGGTTTTCTGCTCCTACAAAGATTTACAATTTCAGAAACCCTACACAGGGTCTCTATGAGTCAAAACCAACTGAAGTGCACTAAACAATAAAACATTAAGAAGAAGCAATATGAAGTCTCTTAAAATTTTAACTTAGTCTTTCTATTATTGGTTCTGCTGTAGGACAAGTACTGGCAGTTCATACCCATCAGCTGCTCTGTGGGTGAAGATGAAACTATCTGCTTCTGTATAGATTTACAGCCTTGGAAACGCTGAGTCAGAATTGTCTTGACAGAACATAACTGCTACCACTATCAACGTGCCACAGACTTGCACAGCACTTACCATTTTCCAATATATTTTATAGGGTAACTTTTTTTTTTTTTTTTTAACAGAAAAGTTGGCACAAGATACTAATCCAAATTGTTAGCCCTGGTTGGAGATGAGTAATTCCCAAGTCTTAATCCACAATCATTTAGCAATGTTTCCTTCTATCAACTCAAATTCATATTTTTCACTTACCTGTTAAATTAAATTCATTTTATACTCTTTTAATGAAATGATGGTTTATTATTGTAGCAAATATTTCCTTAATATATGCTGAGTGGAAGTATTATTATATCCATAAAGAAATGCATATAAAATAACATTCCAAGAGTAACATTTTCCCAAATATTTTTCATCCCAGAATGTCAGTTTTTGTTGTTGCTAAGGGCCATCAAACCGGTTCTAACTCACAAGAAACCCTATATAGGGCTTCTGAAGAGCACCTGGTGGGTTTGAACTGTCAACCTTGTGGTTTGCAGTCCAGTATGGATGCTACAGCTCCACACCAAGAGTGCCAGTGGATGTGTGGAATAGTTAGTCATGGCTGAAAGTGTTCCTTTGAACATTCTCATTTTCCTTTAGCATTAACTATTTTGTGAATGAGCACACATAAGCTCCTGTGTTCAATTTTGTAGTCATATGGCATTGAGCTTAAAATAATTTGGTGCTGTGAACTATTGTGCTCCGAGGAAATCAAACTCCTTCAGCTCTATGTATCCAATGATTCATCTCTTTAAAGTATGATTTTCAGACTAGTCCAAAGTTGGAGACGCAACATATTTGCCATTGGCAGTCACAAGTCAAAGTGCCCCATTTTATATTGAGAAGTTACTCTGTGACAGGATAGAAGCAGGACAATTAGATGCAAGGGAGTCCTTCTGATTTCAGAACTAGTGGTCTGGGTTATTGTATACATGTATAAAGTGTCTTTGGTAAACCGCAAACAGATCACTTCAGTCTTGAATCAAGAACATGAATTACTGAAAGAGGCATTTTTGTAGTTAATACGTCAATGAGTCTCAATTGTGATTGACCTCAATAACTGAATGTGAAACAGGAAATATATTTTGCCTTAATAGTCCACTGTTTGCCTACAAAGAAAGGGTCACAGAGGTTGCTTTCTCTTATCACTGGATTATAACATTTCCACATGGGCTAGTTTTGATGGATATAATTATGTTTATATGAGAATAGCTCATCATTTTATTTATACATGTGCATGTAATTATAAGTAACCCCATGCTGATGTCAAGAGGATACTCAGTGCAAATAAGCAAGTGCTTCCCAGCAAGCTTCTTACTTCTTGGAGAAATTGAAAACTAAGGGACGAAAAGCCCAGACAAGAAATCATGAAGTTCAATCAGTTATGAAAGTCAATAAATAAAGATTTTAATAATCTTTTAGAACACAATCTGCTACTTTCTTACTCCATATAGTATGTGCATTTCAGGCAAACTGAGCATATCAATTTTCTCAAAAGAACAATGAGAGAGCACTGCCTAGTCCCTTATTTGCTAGAAAGGAGTTTTATATATAAATGTGCATCTCAAAAGTTACCAGGTAGGAGTTAGAAAGTAATTTACCAGCACAATATTAATAAACCCATATCTCTCTGAGAACATTTGTAATCATAAATGAAACTATTTTTTTTTCCCTTGAGGACATTTTTTAAAAGTGTTTCTTACTTAGTGACTGCAAAGCTTTCTGGGTTATGGGGAGGAGACTGATTTAGGAACTTCTTGTTGTTGATGTTACGTGCCCTCAAATTGGTTTCAACTCACAGTTACCCTGTAAAGGATTATAAGGAGTGGCTGGTGAGTTTGAACCACCAACCATGGGTTAGCAGTTCAGTGCTTATCCCACAGCACCAAGCCAAAACTCAAAGGGGCCCCATATAAGGTTTCTGAGGCTGTAAATCTTTGAGGAAGCAACAAATCTCCTCTTTCTCCTATACAACACCTTGTGGGTTCAAACCACCAATCTTGTGGCTTGCAGTCCAGTGTTTATCCTATAGAGTCACCTTGCTCCTAGAAAGTTATATGGACTATGGGCATTTAGAAAAAAAAGTCATCTGTCTACTGTTTTTTTTTTTTTTTTTTCCTAACTGGAAGAAAAACCCAAAAGAGCTGAGTTCAAATATATGTAATATATAAGGTAAATCATTGAAACTCTCTCACTTTAAACTTAGTCCATAAAATGAGGATAATAATACACAAGATGCAGACAGTGAGAATTCACTTCTCTGAAGGCACTCTGAAACCTATAAAGGGCTAATAGATGCTAGTTGTTACTGGTACTTCATTTCATCAGATTGATCATTTTATAAGGTATAAAAACATCAATTTTCATGCCATTTTTATCTCTTTAAAATGTTAGTTACTGTTTTCACTGCTCTTGTAACTTCTTAGTGCTTGATGCAAAGAACCCTAAGAGTACAATGTAGACAAACATCATGCTTTTTATCTTATTTATATATCACTTGGCTTTTTATTGATCTTCCCAGATATTGCATTTTTTTTCACAAATTGATTGATTGCGGCAATCCTGCATCGAGTAAGTCCATTGAGGCCTACTTCCAGCAGCATGTGCTCACTTGGTGTCTGTGTCACATTTTGGTAATGCTAAAAATATTTCAAAGTTTTTCATAATGCTCTTACACACTTAATAGACTACACTAAAGTGTACACAAAACATTTCAAGATCTATCTTAAAGTACAACGCTGTCTGTGATAGGACAATACCAGCTCATCTACAAGGAAAACCAGTTCATAGAACTATAATTCAATTGTTCTCACGACATACTAAAGCCAGTGGTGATGAAAATGAATTCTACTGAGTTTTTCAGTGTGAAACAGATCGAATATGTTATCAAGCTGTATTGATAATTACTGCTGATTGGAATGCAAAGGTTGGAAACAAAGAGAAAGCATCAGTCCTCATAAAATACGGCCTTGGTGATAGAAATGGTGCTAGACATCAAATAAAGTTTTGCAGAAAGAATGACTTATCTGTTGTGAATAACTTTTAAGAACAACATTAAAAAGACAAGACAACTATATACATAGACCTCACCAGACAGAAAACACAGAAATTAAACTGTCTACATCTGTAGGAAGACATGGTAGAAAAGCTCAATTTCTTAGCCAAAACAAGGCGAGAAGCAAACTGTGGAACAGACCATCAATTGCTCATAAGCAAGTCCAGGATGAAGCTGAGGAAAATCAAAACAAGTTCACGACAGCCAGCATATGACCTGGAACATATCCCATTTGAACTTAGAGACTATCTCAATAACAGATTTGATGCATGAGGCACTAATGAATGAAGACCAGAAGAGTTGTGGGAAGACATCAAGAACATCATATAGGAAGAAACCAAAAGGTCATTAAAAAGAAAGGAAAGGAAGACCCAAATGGATGTCAGAAGAGACTCTAACACCTGCTCCCCAGTATGTTGTTGTTGTCAGGTGACATCGAGTCGGAACCGACTCATAGCGACCCCATGCACAGCAGAATGAAACAATGTCCGATCCTGGGCCAACCTCACTACCGCTGCCACACTTGAGTCCATCAATGATGCCACCTGGCCAATCCATCTCGTTAGGGGTCTTCCTCTTTTTCTCTGACCCTCCACCCTACGCAGCAGGACATCCTTCTCCAGTGACTGTTCCCTCCAGACAATGTGTCCAAAGTAGGAGAGACGAAGCCTAGCCATCCTGGCCTCCAAGGAGCACTCTGGCTGCACTTCTTCCAAAACAGATCTATTGGTTCTTTTGGCAGTCCATGGCACTTTCAGTATTCTCCTCCAACACCACAACTCAAAGGCATCAATTCTTCTACGATCTTCTTTATTCACTGTCCAGCTCTTGCATCCATATGAGGTTACTGAAAATACCATGGCTTGGGTCAGGTGCACCTTAGTCCTCAAGCTGACATCTCTGCTCTTCAATACTTTAAAAAGTTCCTGTGCAGCAGATTTGCCCAATGCAATACGGCTACAATCATACATTGACAGAGAACTTCCAGAGGTTGAAGCTGGATTCAGAAGAGGCCTTGGAACAAAAGATATCATTGCTGATGTCCGATGGATCTTGGCTGAAAGCAGAGAATACCAGAAAAATGTTTACCTATGCTTTATTGACTATGCAAAGGCTTTTGATTGTGTGGATCATGACAAGCTATGGACAACATTGAGAAGTATGAGTATTCCAGACAATTAATTGTACTTCTGAGAAATCTGTGCCTAGACCAAGAAGCAGTTGTTCGAACAGAGCATGGGAACACTGAATGTTTTAAAATTGGGAAAGGTGTGTAACAAGGTTGGGTTCTTTCACCACACTTATTCAACCTGTATGCTCCCCAGTATAGAGATGTTAAAACAAATGGAAAAAATGAGGACGTAAAACAGCTGAACAGAAAATCTCAAAGGCAGCTTGAGAAGAAACTCAAATATTATAATGAAATATGTGAAGACCTGGAGTTTGAAAACCAAAAGGAAGGAACATGATCAGCAATTCTCAAGCTTAAAGAACGGAAGGAAAATTCAAAGTTTGGGTTCCAATATTGAAGGATTTATTGGACAAAATATTGAATGATGCAGAAAGCAACAATAGATGATGAAAGGAATACAAAGAGTCATGGTACCAAATAAAAATGGTCAGTCTTCAACCATTTCAAGAGGTTGTTGTTGTTGTTGTTAGGTGCCATTGCGTCAGTACTGACTCATAGCAACCCTGTGTACAACAGAATGAAACACTGCCCGGGCCTGGGCCAATCTCACAATTGTTTTCACGCTTGAGCCTGCCACTTTGCCAATTCATCTCACTGGGGGTCTTCCTCTTTTTATCTGACCCTCCACTTTACCAAACATGATATCCTTCTCTAGTGATTGCTCCATTCTGACAATATGCCCAAAGTATGAGAGACGAAGTTTGGCTATCCTGGCCTCCACGGAGCACTCTGGCTGCACTTCTTCCAACACAGATCTGTTGGTTCTTTTGGCAGCCCATGGCACTTTCAATATTCTCCTCCAACACCA
>NW_006408639.1:5943959-5944957 GCF_000296735.1 Chrysochloris asiatica | reverse complement strand
ACAGCCTTCAGTATGGATTGCACCTCAGTGTACAGAAAACCCAAATTCTCAGCACTGGACCAACAAATAAAACGATTAATAAAGACCAGACTTGATTTTACTTGGACCCACTATAAACTCTCATGGAAGCACCAATGGAGAAATCAGAAGACATATTGCATTAGGCAATTCTGCTGCACAAGACCTCTTTAAAGTGTTCAAGAGCAAAGATGTCAATTTGAGGACTAAGGTACGCTTGACTCATACCATGATATTTTCAATAGTTCCATATGCATGTGAAACTTTGAGAATGACTAAGGAAGACTACCAAAGAACTGATGAACTTGATCATTCTGAAGAAGAATATTAAAAGTACCATGGACTGCTCGAAGAACAAATAAATCTGCTTTGAAAGAAATACAGTCAGAATGCTCCTTAGAAGTCAATATGTTAAGATTTTGTTTCTCCTACTTTGGACAGGTTATCAGGAGGGAACAGTCCCTGGAGAAGGGTATCATGCATAGTAAAGTGGAGAGTCAGCAAAAAGGAGGATGACCCACAAGAATATGGATTGGCACAGTGGCAACAGCAACTGGTTCAAGTGAGTATGAAGCTGGATCAGGCAGTGTTTCATTATGGTGTGTATAAGGTTACTGTGAGTTGGAATCAACTCAACAACAGCTAACAACAACAACAAAATAATGTAAACATAACTGTTTTTCTAAATTTCTATTCAGGATAAGCACTGAACCACAAGGTTGGTTTGAACTGCAAGGTTGGCGGTTCAAATCCACCAGCTACTCTTCGAAAACCATACACAGGTCATTATGAGTTAGAACTGATTTGATGGCACGTAATAACAACAGCATATTTACTAGACCTTTTATAAAGTGGGTTACATGTGGGGCTGCTAACTTCCAGCCACTCCCCTGGAGACAAAAAAAGTCTTTCTGCTCCCATAAAGGTTTACAGACTTGGGAATCCTATACAGTATCGCTGTCAGTTGGAACTGACCTGAC
>NW_006408639.1:5913128-5942654 GCF_000296735.1 Chrysochloris asiatica | reverse complement strand
TAACCATTATATTATTCTCTCCCAAATTTCCACACCCTCCTTAACTGAATTTCAGTGCTCCACCAAGCACTGACTTCAGTCTTTATATGTTTATCTACTATAGATACTTAATTTATTTTTTTCTTCTTTATTGTTTTAAACTACCTTCCCCATCACCCAATTCAAAAAATATCTACACTCTAGTCAGTGAATAATTCTCCTTTCTCTCTCACCCCTGATAATCATAACAGAATGCTTCTTTTAGCATGAAAACCTTCTTTTGACTTTATACAATATTTGTGTCCTTTTGTGGTTGGCTCAGCATAATGTCCTCCAGGTTCATCCAAATGATGTGGTATTTTGTAGACTCATCATTATTGCTCAATGTTTCACAGTATTCAACACTATGAATGTACCAAAGTCTATTGTGCCATTCTTCTGTTGATGGCTGTTTCCATCTTTTGTTGTTGTGACTAGTGCTACAATGAACATGGGGGTGCATAGATCTATTCATGCCATGGCTCGCATTTCTTGAGGATACACACTAAGTAGAGAGATTGTCGGATTATATACTATTTTTATTCCCAGTTTTTGAGAAAGTACCATACCATTTTCTACAGTGGTTACACTATTTTACAGTCCCACTGTATTGTAGGATGGTCACAGACACGCCACACCTTTTCCAGCATTTGTTTGTTTCTGATATATATATTTTTCACTTTGCTATTAATTCTGGGATGACATGATATCTCGTTGCTGTTTTGATTTGTATCTCCCTAATGGCTAGTGATTGTGAGCAGTTCTTCATGTTTGTTGGTTGCCTAAATGCTTTCTTTGGTGAAGTACATGTTCATATCCTTTGCCTATATTTAAATTTGATTGTCTACTTTTTATTGAGCTGTTGAATCATTCTACACATTTTAGACAGCAGGCCCTTGTATGTCATTGTCAAAAGTTTTTTCCCAATCTGTTGATTCTCTTTTAACACTTCTGGTGAAATCTTTTGATGCACATAAGTGTCTAATTTTTAAGAAGTCCCAGTCAACAGAAGTGTTTTTTTAGTTATGTTTCATAGTGGATTTTTGCTATGTATCAGATACCCTAAGTTCGTTCCTATTATTTCATTAATGATCTTTATAGTGCTACTATTTATATTTAGGTCTTTAATCCATGTTGAGTTTGTTTTTGCATATGGTGTGAGATATGGGTCTTGTTTCCTTCTTCTGCAATTGGATTTCCAGTTTTGCCAGCACCGTTTGTTGAAGCATCTCTCTCTTCCTCATTTAATTTGTTTCGGCCCCTTTCTGAAGATCAACTGAATGTAGATGGATGGATTTACTTTTGGGTTTTCACTGACCTATGAATCTTTTGTTATACCAGTACCAGGCTGTATTGATTACTGTGGCTGTGCAGGAGATTTTCGTCCTTCTTTTTTAGTAATGCTTTGCTTATCTGGAGTCTCCTTCATCTTTTCCTTACCCATAAATTTTCCATGTAAAGTTAGTGGTCCATTTTTCCATATCTTTAAAGAATGATATTGAAAACAAAATTGGGGTTGCATTATTTTCATAGATTGCTTTGGGTAGTATTGACATTTTCACAATGTTGACCCTTCCTATCCATGAGCATTGTATTTTTTTATATTTTTGTAGGTATCTTTTGGCTTCTGGTACTAGTGTTTTGTAGTTTTCTTTGTATAGGTCTTCAGTTTCTCTGGTTAAATTTATTTCTATGTATTTTTAATCTTTTGGATGGCTATTGTAAATAGTATTGTTTTCCTGATTTCCTTTTCAGAGCTTTCTTTATTAGTGTAAAATAATCCAACTGTTATTTTATATGTTGATCTTGTACCCTGATACTTTGCTGAATCTTTCAGTGAATCCTGATAATTTTCTTGTGGAGTCTTTGGTAATTTCTAAGTATAGGATCACATCATCTGCAAATAGAGAGAGTTTTACTTCTTTGATATTTTGGATGCCTCTAATTTCCCTTTCTTACCTTGTAACTCTGACTAAGGAGTCCTGGTGTGGTATAGGATAAGCACTGCAAGGTTGCCCATTCAAACAGACTAGCTACTCTTTGTAAATGCTATATTGTTGTTGCTATTAAGTACCTTTAAGTCAGTTCCAACTTATAACAACAATGTATGAAGTTTCTGAGAAGCAGCTGATGGATTTGAACTGCCGACCTTGTGGATAGCAGTCCAGTGGGTACCCTATAGCACTATACCAGTACTCCTACATAGGGTGGTTATGAGTTTGAACTGACTTAATGTCACTTGACAATATCTACAAAACTTCTAGCATGATATTGAATGGTGGTGGTGGTATGCCGTGGAGTCAATTTTGACTCACACAACCCCGCATAGGGTTTCCAAAGCTGTAAATCTTTATTGGAACATATAGCGTCATCATTTTCCAGCTGAGCGACTGGTAGTTTCAAACTTCTGACTGTGAAATTAGCAGCCCAACTTGTAACCACTATGCTACCAGAGCTCCTTTCGAAATTGAATAGGAGTGGTGATAAAAGCCATCCTTGTCTGGTTCCTGTTTATAGGGGAAAGCTTTCAGCTTCTTTCCATTGACAGTGATATTGGATGTTGGTTTTACATGGGGGTGGTGGTGTGCCAAGGAGTCGATTCCAACTCACAGTGAATCTGCATAGTGTTTCTGAAGGTGCAAGTCTTTATGGGAGCAGAAAGTCTCATCTTTTTCCAGTGGAATAGCTGGTAGTATTCCTAGAAATTTGTCCATTTCTTCTAGAGTTTCATATTTGTTGGATTACTATACTTCATAGTATTGAGTTATTATTCTTTGAATTTCTGTAGGTTCTGTTGTGACATCACTGATATGATTTCTTTTCTGTGTTATTTGCCTGTTCACCTTCTTTTTTGTTATATTTACCAGTAGTTTGTTAATAAACATAACTTTCATATGCACTGTGAGACCGAAACATTCATGTGATTTGCTTTATTGAAATATTCACTTTATTGTGGTGGTCTGGAACCATCAATGTGGAAATTTTCCAAATTGTGTTCCTTAGAATATTGATTCCATACTATGAGACACCCTCTATCTTTATTTACCCCAAATTTGAAAGGGCAACATGATTAAATGACTTTGAGAAACACTTGACTAAAAAAGTTACAAACAAATATCTTTAAACTTTTCCTTTCAGAACTTACCATAGATTTTAACATGCTCTTTTCCCTGAAATTGTATTTAAATTCATTCATTCATATATTTTCCTACCCCACTCTCACGTCTTTTCCCTAAAGCATCTACTAATAAATCAAAACAAACCCAACGTCTCTACATCAATTCCAACTGATGGTGACCCTATGTAGGGTTTGTAAGATTGTAAACCTTTACAGGAATAGACAGCCTTGTCTTTCTCACCATTTAATGACTCCTAAGTTTGAATCACCAACTTTCCAGTTAGTAGTCCAATGCCTAACCCACAATGTAAGCAAAATTCATTAAAGCATCTAAGGGAACTTAGCTGCTGCCAAAGTTGTTGTTGTCCGTAAGTGCCATCAAGTCAGTTCTGACCCATACCAACCTTGTACAGGGTTTCCAAGGAGTGGCTAGTGAGTTTGAACTGCCAACCTATGCCAAACAGCACCCCCCAGTACTCCAAGCTACTAACAATAAACACAATTTAACTTGGAATACACTGAACAAATGTGATGATTTTAATTTATGAAGTTTTAAAGCCTCAGAAACTCTACACAGGGTCTCTATGAGTCGGAACTGACTCGACGGCACTTCAAAACAACAACAACAAATTAGTATAGTGTAAAGGTCTTATATTACCTTGGTTTGGTGGAAAAGCATCAATGTCTGTCTAACCAAGGTATTAACCTATTTTCTTCACAGCAAATATCACCATGTGGCATACTGAATTTTTAAAATTTATTGTCTGTAAGAACAATCAACAAGTGATGCATGGAGTAGATTGGAATCATTGCAATAAAACAATGGTGTAAAGGCGATGCTTTCCCAGGTAAACTATCACTCAGTTCACATTTAAAAAAAAAAAAAAAAAGAACAATCAAGACAGAGCATGATGTAACATGACGTAATGATGAGATAATGTTGATAACAGAGTAGACACACAGGGTATAACAAGGATAGGACAAAGAATCCTGGTGGCATAATGGTTTGGCTCTTGACTGTGAACTGACAGACTAGTGATTTGAGCCCACCCAACAGCTTTGTGGGAAAAGACCTGAAAATCAGCTACCATAAACAGATTCCAAAAAAAACATAAACCTACTGCCATAGGGTCAATTCCGACTCTATGGGTTCCTGTATAGTGTTTCCAAGGCTGTCAATCTTTACCAGAGCAGAAAACGTCATCTTTATCCCACGCAGGTTTCAATTCCTGACCTTGCTGGTAGCAGCAGTCGTGGTCTTAGCCTATAGCACCATCAGGATGGCTATCCATGGAGACTGCGGTCTAGAAAGTCCTATGGGTCAACTCTACTCTATCGCTCAGGGTCATTTTGAGTCCACATCAACAGGGTGTCAGCCAACAACAACAGAGCTAGAAATTACCTAAAGAAACATGCATTCTCTTTTGTCCTTTTGAAGGTTAGACAATTCTGAGGCCTGGAAAAATAAGTTCAGAGAGTCATGAAGTAGCTGAGCAGACAATAACAGTCCCTTTACCTACAACACCCCCATTCTACTGCTCCTTCCAGAAATAGTAAGAGCTGTTGACATCTGAAACTCAAGAGTGAGTATTGTTATATCACTCAACAGACAATACAGTTTCCCCTTAATAACCAAAATCTATTTTTATCAGAGCAAAACATTAATCCATCGGGCTACATGAAATGCTATCAACATTTTGAAAAATAAAGCCAAGTAAATCACACACACACACAAAACCCCAAAAAAACAAAAAAATCTCATGTGCTGTGCCAACTGGCAAAATTGTATCTCACTCAGGTTGAATTTCTTAGGGGATGCCATATAATGTTTATACTCAGTCAAACTTGACAGATTTCTTTTGATAAGTTTTCATTCATTAATTGCTCTGGAAGTGACAGACACTGCCTGTCCCACTGGAAATTTGTAACAACTGAGTACACAGATACTTGGAACACAGTATTAAATTATTTGTGCAGTTTCTGATGCTCAGTTGGAAAATAAAAAGAAACATGAAAACTGGTTGTTTTGTGATACACAGTAAAGCCCAAGGACACAATGAGAGTTGCCCAACTCTTTGTAGCATACAAATCTATTGGAAATTAATTCTAAAACTTTTCTCTCTTAATGGATTCCTTTCTTCGTATCTTTTAGCCAACTGCAAAGATGCTTATTTGCTACTTTTAAGCAATTTTCAAATTAAGGTACTGTTAAATGTTAAAATATTTGAGTATTCTACCTGACTTCATAGTAACCTTAGGCATTTCCCCAGGGTTATCTTTCAGAGCAGAGCTCAGCGGCTCCATAGGATAAGCACTGGACCGCAAATCACAAGATGCATGGTTCGAGCCTGTCAGCTACTCTACAGAAGAAAAATGAGGCTTTTTTCTCCTGCAAAGATTTAAAAACTTGGAAACCTGATACAGACTTGCTATGAGTTGGACTAGGCTTGATGGTATACAGCAACAACAATGTTTCAGAGCAGCACCAAATTTATGGCAGGTATCCTGGGCAAGGGCAGACCTCTCTCAAGAGATGATACATCCACATACTTTGGAATGTGCTAAGTGAGATACGGGAACCTAATTTTTACTCATTTGGCAGTAAAAAGCCCATCTGAGTTAGTCAACTGAAATACAAATAATTATAGACAATATCCCAAATGGATTATCCTTCCAAAACTATATAATCCCTCCCTTAAAATGTAAGACTTTTCCCTTAATCAGCCACTCAACCTGGTTTGTTAGAGTTTCTTTCACCACCCTTAAACTCTTTTCTTCATTTGCCTAGACTGAGCTTCGTATCAAATCGGTCCATGGTACCTTTGCTTGTAGACTGTTGTTGCTGGTCATCATCAAGTTGGTCCGGACTCAGAGTGACCATATACAACTAAATAGAACTACCTCAGAGGATTTTCTAGGCTGAAATCTTTACAGAAGCAGATTGCCAGATCTTCCTTCTTAGGAGCTGCTACAAGGGTTTGAATTGTCAACTCTTCTGGTTAGCAGTCGAGCACTAAAGCTCTGTGTCACCAGTACTAGCAGAATAACCAATTAATAAACATCATTTAAAGAACTCTAGCTTTGTTTTGTTTTTTTTTTCCAATCTGACAGTAACTATTGAGTAAATTCACCCAGTGATCACAGTCCTCTGGGTGGATTCTCATAACTTGTTCCTGACAATGGCTCGTTAATTTCTAGGTTACATTATTCTTTCCAGATGATATTGTACTTCGTTGTATTCTGAGTCCTATTCTAGGAGTAGCAAAGGTGACAATTTTTTTAAGTGTCTTTTTATTTTATGAATCCTTGAAGGTTTAAATTTGAAAGGAACCTTAGGTCAACTCCTTCGGCTTCACAGATGAGAATATTAGAGTCCGCAGAATTACATGGCTGGATCACAATCACACACTTGGTAAGTGGCAGAGGTGGGCCTACTGAGTAGTTTCAGTATTCAGAAGAGCTGGTTCTATTTGGATTTCAGATTAACCTTTCATAATTCATAATTCATTTCAGAGCTAGAAGAGGTCAACTTCTCTTATTTGTAAAATGAGGAAGTGAGATAGATGTTCTTTAAATCGACCAGAATTAAAATTCCATGATTTTATATGCATCCAACTTTTTCATGTAATAAATGAAGAAAGTGAGATCCAAAAAGACCTACTAACTTGCAAAGGATTACACATACTAGCAGTTTGCCAGTTATGAACATCTGATTTACAACTCATAGTTCTGAACCAATCTCCATAAAGCCTATTATATTAAAATTTTCACATACATGCAATGGTTCATAACAAATGGTCATGTAGTACTTTGGAACATACATCAAAACACTGATATTATTATTACTATTGTTGTTGTTGTTGTAAAGTGCCATGGAGTCAGTTCCGACCCACAGTGACCCTGAACAGGGTTTCCGAGGCTGTAAATCTTTACGGGAGCAGAAAGCCTCATTTTTCTCCCGCAGAACAGCTTTCGAACTGCTGACCTTGCGGTTCGCAGCCCAATTCGTAACCAATGAGCATTATGTTAAAGACATTTTAGTGTATTTATAAGTGTCCCATTAATTTTTTATATTTAATGTTTATATACTAAGGCAAACACTTGACTAACTTACATTAGATGATAACTTTTCTGATTTATGTACACAGTCCACTTAAAGACAGACTTAGTAACTGAACTACTTGCATGTATATGTTATTGATGTGGTTAGTTGTTATATCTGACTCATAGTTAACATTGCCCAGTTCTATACCATCTTTATGATCATTGGTATATTTGAGTCAATTGGTGGGTAGATATTAAAACATTACTAATTTGATTAAGTTGTGTTTTGTTGTTGTTAGGTGCCATCGAATTGGTTTTGATTCATAGCAACCCTATGCAAAACATAAGGAAATACTGCCAGGTTCTGCATGATCCTCACAATTATTATTACATTTGAGCCTATTGCTGGTGCCACCATGTTGGTCCATCTTGTTAGGGGTCTTCTTCTTATTTTGTTGACCCTCCACTTTACCAAGAATTATGTTCTTCTCCAGGAAGTGGTCACTCCTGATAACAAAGTTTCACCATCCTAGCTTCTAAGGAGCATTCTGGCTGTACTTCATCCAAAACAAATTTGTTTATTCTTCTGTCACTCCACGGTATTTACAATATTCTTTGCTAACACCATATTTCAAATGCATTGATTCTTCTAAGGTCTTTGGTATTGACTACTCAAATTTCATATGCATTTACGGTGATTGAAAATACCATGGTTTGGGTCAGGCCCACCTTAGTCTTCGAACTGCCATATTTACATTTGAACACTTTAAAGAAATCTTGTGCAGTATATTTGCTGAATGCAATATGTCATGTGATATCTTGACTACTGCTTTCATGAGCATTGATTATGGATCCAAGCAAAATGAAGTCTCTGACAACTTTAATCCTTTCTCCAATCATCATGATGTTATTTATTTGTCCAGTTGTGAAGATTTTCACTTTCTCTACATTGAGATGCCATCCATACTGAAGGCTGTAGTCTTTGATCTTCTTAAATATTTCAAGTTCTCTTCACTTTCAGCAAGAAGATTGTGTCATCTGCATATTGCAGGTTGTTACTGCGTCTTCCTTTAATCTTGATGCAACATACTTCTTCACATAATCCAGCTTCTCAGATTATTTGTTCAGTAATAATTAGTATAGTGAAAGGATTCAACTCTGGCACACACCTTTCCTGATTTAAGCAATTCAGTATTCTTTTGGTTCTGGTCAAATGATTGCTTGTTGGTCTATGTACAGGTTCTTCCTGAGCACAGTTAAGTTTTCTGGAATACCTATTTTTCACAATGTTGTCCATAGTTTGTTATATAATTCACACTGTTATATACAAAGAAGATAATAAAATTAAGTCAGAAAGCCAGGATTCTAGTCCTTATATTGTAACCAATTTTGGTTTTGATAAATTATTTTAATCGGATGAGAGTTAGTCTCCTCATTTTTAGTTTTATCAAAACCTATCCCACTTTCACAGTAGTATGAGTGTGAATTTAAACTGAGGTGCAATTCTAAGACAGTGGATATGAAAACTGTATTTTAAGTGATTTTACAAATGAAATGGACTATTAGAATGAACCCTGAGGTGCAAAGGGTCCATTTGTTTTTCAAATATTTCCCAAGCATCCACTGCTTATAAAAACACTGACTTTGGTACTTTCCAGTCATGTCTGTAGCCCTTTAATGGTGTTCTTGAGCATGGCTTACAACCCTCTCCACCTCCTTTATGTGTTATTTCTTATTTTCTGGCCTATATGTTACTTGTCAAATTGGATGTTTTTCTGGGGTGTAGATTTTCTTTTTAATGAAGGTAAAAGTTAAGAGATTTATAATAAAAAAGCAATCTACTACAGTGCTTTGACAGTGAAAAATATGGGTATATGATGAATAGAGAATCAAATTCATACAAACTTTCAAGGTAAACAGAAAAGCTGTAACAAAGTGTTCTATGTGCAGCTGATTGCTTTGAAGATATACTCTCAGATCTTCTATGGTAGATATTGGCTCTCCTTTACTCTCAAAAATGTATCAGAAAAAAGTCTGAGAAATATTGCATAGGTCTGGAGGTAGTAAACTTTTCATACTCTAAGGGAAGAAAACATACATTTTGAAAAAGAAGTCCATCCTTTTGTTGACATACTGAGACTCTGGTGTAATGGCTGTAAAGTAACGGCACACAATTTGTACAAGTGTATGTGTGTGTGTGTGTGTGTGTGTGTGTATTTTATCATTTCCTTAACTTTCAAAAGCTGTGCAAATCAAATAAATATATGGATGTTGAGGTGTTTTTTTTTTTTTTTTTTTTTGAGTCAGAAACAGAGTAGTTCTCAAATATCAGACCTGAGGAAGAATCTTGGCAATGTAAAGTTAATGTCCAATGTATGTGGTTCTCACTCTCAAGTGAACTCCAGAATCATGGGAAGGGTTTGTTATATCAGAATTTTGGGACCTGCCCAAGAATTTCTGGTTCAGGAGCTCTGAAGTGGAGACTGATAACTTGCATTTGTAGCAAGCTCTTGGGTGACAGACATGGTTTGAGCATTGGTGACCTAAAGGTTGGTGGTTGGAACCTACCCAGTGGGACTGTGGAAGAAAAGACCTGGTGATCTGCTTCCATATAAATGTGGCTGTTAACTGCCAATGAGTCGGTTGTGACTCACAGACCCTGTATAGGGATTCCAACAAGTGGCTGGTAAGTTCAAACTGCTAACTATATGGTTCAAACCAACCTTGCAGACCAATGCTTTATCCCACAGTGCCACACCATGACTCCTTCCATAAAGATTAAAGCCAAGAAACCCTAAGGAGAAGCTGAATGTAGTAACACATCTAGTTGACATGAAGCAGAATCGACTTGATAGCAACAAGTTCCTAGGTGCCACAGCTAGTCAAGATGACACTTGGAGAAATATTGCTTTAAAAGATCTGAATAGAGAGGAATGGATAAACCAAATATGGTATAGACATACACTGGGATGTTATTCAGCTACAAAGAAAACTGAAGTCCTGATGCTTGATACATATCACAACCTGGATGAATCTAGGAAAACATTTTGCTACATGAAATTCATATGTAGCAAATATGGCAGGGCCCCACTTATAGGGAAATAATATCAGCCATCCCTGGATGGTCCAAATGGTGAAGGCACAGGACTGCTAACTGGAAGGGTATGCCAGTCATTGTCAAGTACTGTAGATTCTAATTCCACAACGTGTTTTAAGTACATGTATGTCTCACTGTTATATGTGATTGGTCTAATAGCATTCTGCCTTATTGCCAACTTAGTTCCATTGCTATTCCAGACCAACCGACACATCCCTTTCTGATGAATCCCATTTGAATCTCATCCCTTCATTATGCAAAAGTCCTTCACAAGTAAACTACATCACACCTAGTGTTCAACAGTATAGTGCTTGGCTGCTAACTAAAAGGTTACTGGTTTGAACCCAGCTCTAAAGGGGTAAGAAGACCTGGCAATATGCTTCCATGAAGATTACAGGCAAGAAAACCCAGATGGGTAGTTCAACTCTGTCATGATTTCTCTCTGAGCAGGAGTGGTCTCCACGGCACCAAACAACAAATGTGCAACACTTCCCATTACAGGACTCCAAGTTGGATCTTAGCTTTGTACTTTTCTTTCTGTTTAAATTCATATTCTGGCAACTGTTTCTCAAGCTAGGTACTGCAAAACTCTAGAGAAGACAAATCAGTGAATAATGTATTCATTCAATATATATTTATTCCCTCAGAGCTCACCTTTAGAGGCAAAGATAAAGCAGAGTAGGAGAGCTCTGCCCTCCCATCTTGGCTTCAAGCAGATAGTGGTTTTCTTTTTTATGATTTGCACTTGACCACACAATTGTATTTCAAGAAGGGTTTGTACTGCTAAGTAGGGTCACTTAAGGTAAAGTAGAAAATTGCTCACCCAGACCCTGATGTGTTCTGTGCTTTTAATCTCCCTGCACTTGCTATGCATTGTTGCTTCCCAGAATTCCCTTCCAAGTTTCTGTTATCTGTCACAGCCAATACCTTTTGCCTAGAGCTGTTTTCCCACACGACAAATATGTGGTCTCTCCACAACAACCAAGTGGGCACTTGTTTCTTTTCTGCCTCATAAGACTAGCGCATTACTTTGCATATGAAAATTTTGTTTTTCCTATGTTAGAATGGTTTGGTTGCTTGTCTCTTCTCTGTTTACCAGACGGATGGGTCCTTGGGGACTGGAGTACATGGTGATTCCTTTGTGCCTCTCACATTCTGTAACACTCTTGTCCTTCACGTTCTGCAGACAACTCAGTAAACATCTGTTGAATTGGACTGAAATTCCAAATGTCAGAAGTTTTCTGGAGCAATAACATCATTATTGAACTCCAGGTTAACATGCTAGAAAGAAAGATGCCATGTGGAAAGAAGATGGTACAATCAGACCACTGATAGCAAATCAAAATCACTGAAATCAGAGAACAAAACAATCTGTATTACTAGAATCCAGTATTTTAAAATCAGTATGTCAGAACACTTCCTTCCTCCCCACTTGCTTTCCTGATTCTATGACATACTTCTAGTAAGTTTACAAAATGGCAAAAAAAAAAAAAAACCCAAAAAACAAACAAACTGGTTCGTAGTATTTCAAATATCTAGTGAACAAGAAAGTCTCAGCAATCACAAAGAAATAAGAATGCAGGTTTGGAGCTGATACAACATTCACTTAGGATAAAGTATATATGTTAATGAGATTACTTGATTGATTAGATGTATCAGTGTAGCCAGGCTGAATTTTAGCTACTCCAAGGTCTTCCCTGGTCTCAGTAGGATCTCTCCATGAACCACCAAGATAGAATTGCTTCCAATGAGACAGTTTTCACCTTCTACCTTTACATAATGCTATGCTTTCCAAGTGCATTAACATAATCATGACTTTAAAGTATTTACATTTTCCAAAACATTCTCACAATCGTTAAATCATTCTTCTTCTCCAACAATTTTGGGGGGGGGGAAAGAAAAGGACTTGAAGTACTTACTGATAAAAATCAAAGACTACTATGCTTCAATACAAAAAAATCTCACAATTGGACCAATAAATATCATACTAAATGGATCTCCAATGAACACTCACGGGAGAAGCAGTCAAAATATCAAAAGACACTCATGATGTAAGCATAATCCTCATACCAAAACCACAGAAGAGCATCACTAAAAAAGAAAATTATACATCAATATGCCTTTTGAAAATATATGAAAACATATTCAGCCAATAGAATTCAACAGCATATCAAAAATATAATAATCACGACCAAGTGGGATTCATACCAGTGATGCAATGTTGGTACAGTATTAGTTAGCAATCTATATAATCTACTATAGAAATTAAAAAAAAGGGAAAGAGCCAGATGATCATATCTATTGATGCAGAAAAGGAAAGTCCAACACATATTCTAGACAAAAGTACTAAACAATGTAGGAATTGAAGGGAAATTCCTCAGTATAATTAAGAGCATATTTACAAAACCAACAGCCAACATCATTCTCAATGGAGAGAAACTGAAAGCCTTCCCTTTGCGACAGGATGCCCTTTATCACCACTCTTGTTCAGTACTGTTTGGAAATCTTAGCCAGAGCTATAAGACAAGATAGGGAAATTGTTGTTGTTAGTGTCATTGAGTCGATTCCAACTCATAGGACCCTGTATAGGGTTTCAAAGGAGCAGCTAGTGAGTTTGAACTGCTAACCTTGCCGTTCAAACCTTCAGTTCCAATGCTTCAGCCTACAGAGCCAAACCAGAAAGGCATCCAAATTGGCAAAGAAGAAGTAAAACTGTATTTTCAGATGATATGATCCTGTAAATAGACAGAAATCCCAAAGAAACAGCAAAAAATTATTGGAACTTACTGGAAGTTTCAGTAAAGTGGCAGGGTACAAGATCAATATACAAAAATCAGTTGTATTCCTCTGTACTAATAAAGACAACTCTGAAAAGGAAATTAGGAAAACAATACCATTTACAATTGCCACCAAAAGGATGAAATACTCACCAGAGAATAAATCTAACCAGCGAAACAAAAGACCTATACAATGAAAGCTAGAAAACGCTACTACAAGAAAACAAAAGAGATTTACAAAATGGAAAAACATACCAATTTCATAAACAGGAAGACTTAATATTTTGAAAATATCCATACTACCCCAAACAAGTTACATATATAACAATCCCAATCCATGTTCCAACAACATTCTTTAAAGAGATGGAAACAACCATCAAGAACTTTAAATGGAAAGGAAAAAGACCTCAGATAAGCAAAGAACTGGTTAAGAAGAAGAACAAAGTTGGAGGCATTTCACTTCCAGATTTCAAATTTTACTACACAGACACAGTGCTCAAAATAGCTTGGTATGATACAATGAAAGATACTTAGATAAATGAAACAGAATTGAGAACCCAGAAGTACATATATCCAAATATAGTCAACTGATTTTTGACAAAGGGCCAAGATATATTACATGAGGAATAGACAGTCTCTTCAACAAATAGTGCTGGGCAAACTGGAGATGGATTTGCAAAAGAATGAAACAAGAGCCATATATCACATCATACACAAAAACAAGTGCAATATGGATTAAAGACCTAATGTAAATCCCAGAACTGTAAAGGTCAGCAATGAAAAAACAGGGACAAACTTGGAGACTCTAATACATGGCAAACATAGACTATAAAACATGACAAAACACACACAAACAACAGAAGACAAAATAGATGACTGAGACATACTAAAAATTAGGAATTTAAGTGTATCAAAAGATTTCACCAACAATGTAAAAAGGGAGCCCACAGACTGGGAAAACAATTTTTACAACACCAATACATCAGAAAAGGGACTAATCGCTAAAATTAGAGGACACTACACAACCTTTAAAATAACCTAATTAAAAATGGGCACAGTGCTTACTATTATAAAATAGACTTTTAAGTCAAATAGTCATGAATATTGGGAATTATGCTTACAAAAAGCTTGTAATCTCATCTTCTGCCTGTATCTGTTTGGATTAGCTAAAAGGGGAATTAGAATTCGCCCAGGGAAATAGATAGACTTCTTGTTAACCTTTGTAGAGTATGGGACCTTAGGTGAAATCCTGAGCCCCATCCAGAACCTTCTGAGGTGGGACATTCCTGCTTAAAAAGACATGCACATCAACCCAAGAAGACTAGAAGAACAGAAGATATTTATTGAAAGAGAAGCCATCAGAAAAAAAAGCAGACTGTTTGACTTAGAATATCAAGCAAGCTGTTTGCCTTGGAAACATCAAGGCAAGAAAAGTCAGGCCATGAGGGAAATTCCCTTTCTGAGACTGAAAGTCAAATGGAGGCCACAAGCAGTGTAGTATGCTCACTGGTGACCACCTGGCCTACTTGTGAGTGGAAGTGTGGGAAATGCAACAATGAAGGCATGGGCTGAGTTTGACTATTTTCCATTGACACCCAATGACCTTGCGATGTGAGAGAGAAGAGGAAGGGCTGGCTGGTCTGAAGTTTACAAAAAACTATGTGAACCCCCAAGCCCATGGACAATGACCTAGCTACTGGGGCCTAGAACAGAAAGTGAAGCCTCCAGCTGGTCTGAAGTGTGGGAAGGCATGTAAACTTCGAAACTCAAAGGTAGTTCCAATTTGACTTAGCTTAGATGGCTAGCTGACTAGAACTTCACCAGATGAAGATGAAGAAGTTTGATAATGTAAGCAAGTGTAAATTGCTACATTTTGATGAGCTGGACCTTTGCTTATAGATGTTGGTACTCAAAATTCCAACTGAAATGGAAGGATTTGTCATCTCAAGGATCAAGCTTGTTTCCTCTATGAACTGGGTTGATTGTTGTTGTTGAGTGCTGTCGAGTTGGTTCTGACCCATAGCGATCCTATATAGGGTTTCTGAGGAGCAGTTGGTAAGCTTGAACCACTGACCTTGAAGTTCAAACAGCTTTGCAGTCTGGTGTATTAGCCTACAGCACACCACTGGGTTGATAGGGATGTGCAAGTTAGACATTAGTCTATAAAAAATGGGGGTCTATGAAGGCACCAAGTGGCTGGCTTATAAGCTTTCATGAATGTGCTTAGTTTCAGAATGAGTGGGGTAAAGTACAATCTCCACTGAACAGTTTCCCCATTTTCTAGATGGATCCGGAGAAAGGGGATGGGGGATGATGGGGATAGGATTTTATGATTTACTTGTGAGCAATTGTTAGCAGGATTAGTCACAATTGCCACAACTGGAATTTTAGAAGATATATATAACTAAAGTAGGGAATAGTTAATCTTTCTTTTCAATAACAGAGAACCCCAGAACCATCAACAAAAAGATCATGAGTGAAGCGTGAGATTCTACATAGAGAAGTGGAGACAGCAAAGACCATGGCAGGGGCGACGACATAGAGAGATAGAGCAGCTGAGGACTCTAAGCCCACGGATTTAGAAGGGCTGAAAAATGTGATTTAAATGGACAATTAAATGTATATATATATTTTTGTTTTGTATATGTACATCAAATATTTTTGCTTTGTTCATTTGTGAAAAATAAGATATAAAAGGGAAGCCATAGGGTGGAAGCAGGGTAGCTGGTGTTATAGGGAGGGGGGTGTGATCTTTGAAATGAAACAAAATTTATGATTGGTTAGAAGTAAAGCTGATGATCTTGTCTATTTACTTTCATTCAATTTATAGAGAAAAGTTTTAAAATTAATTAAAAAAATAAGTATTGCATTTGGTAAATCTGTTGCACAAGACCTCTTTAAAGTGTTTAAGAGCAAAGATATCAGTTTGAGGACTCATCTGTGTCTGACGCGAGCCATGTTATTTTCATTTACCTTATATGTATGTGAAACTTGGACAATAAATAAGGAAGACTGTAGAAGAATCCATTCACTTGAATTATAGTGTTGGGGAAGAATATGAAAAGTACCCTGGACCGCCAGAAGAACAAACGAATTTGTCTTGAAAGAAGGGCAGCAGAATGCTCTTAGAGGCCAGACGGCGAGAATCTCATACTTTGGCCATGTTGTCAGGAGGGACCAGTCCCTGGAGAAGGACATCATGTTTGGTAAAGTAGAGGGTCAGCAAAAGAGAGGAAAACCCCCCAATGAGATGGACTGATACAGTGGCAGCAACAATGGGCTCAAGCAAAACCTCAATTGTGAGGAAGGTGCACACCCTGGTAGTATTTCCACAGGTCACTAGCAGTGGGAACTGATTCACTCACATACTGGACAGAAAGGGAAAGTGAGATACATTTTTGGTTTTAGATATTATCTAATTTTTATTGTTTTGTTTTGTTTTTTACTTAGAGCAACCTCATGTAAGGCTGCCCTACAGAGTTTTCTAGCCTGTTAATTTTAGGGAAGGAACTCTGGTTGTACAATGGTTAGACACTCAACTGTTAATGAAAAGGTCAGAAGATCAAACCCAATAGCTGCTCTACAGGGGGAAGTAAGACCTAAACAGCTGACCCCCAAATGTTTACAGCCTAGGAAACCCTATGTTGTTGTTGTTGTTGTTTTAATTTGTGATATGGGTCTCCATACGTCCTAATGGATTCAATAATACACAAAAATAACACTACGAGTGAGTTTGAACCATTAACCTTCTCACTAGCAAGCAATCACTTAACAATGACATCATCGAAACCAAACCTCAAATTAAATCCATTGCTGTTGAGTTGAATTTTGACTCATAGCTACCCTTTACAATATAGTCGAACTGACCCCTATGGTTTTCAAGGCTTTAAATCTCTACGGAAGCCGACTTTCACATTTTTTCTCCTGTGGAGTGACTGGTGGTTTTGAACCACCTAACTTTCAATTAGCGGCTTGGAGCCTAACTATGGCACCACCAGAACTTTCATTACGCTACCATGACTCCTTAATGAGAAATATAGGAAAGCCAAATGACCTACTCCAAGATCACAGCGAGAGCCAGTGATTTGGGATTAAAACAGACATCACTGAGACCATGGAACAGATTTATTTTCCTATGTTAGAAGCCATCTCCTCTGCAGCTGTCAGCTTCAGAGGCAGTGACTTGGTGATACTGTGATATGAGGGGTGATTATCATGAGGAATGTACCTGGTTCTGTCCTGAAATACTACAGCAAGGATGGTGAGAGGGATGATGGTAATTTAGCTTGCCTTTGCATGCCACCATACTTAACCCAATATTTGCTACTCAGGAGATACGTAGAGTCTTAGGGAACTCTATGTGATCAGCTAAATGCTGAAATAGCAGCGTGCACATGTCACTTGTATCATCAGCATGAAAGACATATCCTAATAAAAGGCTGCACAAATCATAATTAATTGAATCTGTGCTTTCTGTTGCAGCACAATCAAAATCTGCCTTATTACTTTAAGCTAAGGAATGGCTGGGGAGAAACAGAAAAAAATAAGAGAATTGTTCATTGTGTGAACTGACATGGTGCCTTAGGAATGATGAAAATTTTTGAGTAAATGCTAGAAAATGTCAATTAAATGATAATTATTTACATTTTTTAAAGGATTCAAGCAGTCAGATAATGAACTGAGCAAGCTTTCAAGCAACATAATGAACTCCCACACAAGTCAGGAATATACAACCTTTTCACCAAATTATTAAACAAACCTACACCCTCCTCAATTAAAGACAGGACGTGAAATTCAGACATCTGACATTTATATCCTGAGCACACATAAACTCTTCAACGAATTTGCCAAGAAATTATCAATCTTCATTATAACCCAAGATGTCCACGCCCTGCCCCCCACTTTTCCTACATCTTGCCAATGTGCAAGTGACATCAATAACAGAACATTTAGTCTGATGGTCTATGAAAAATGGAAACATCTTTCCCTAAAGAAGACATTTTTGTCCTCTGATACAGAATATTTAAAAACAAAAAATACTTGCATTGATTGTCATGGTCCAGTTCTGCTTTGAGATGTGGATTGAATCAGATGTAAAACTGATCATCCCTGAGTTTGAATTTATTACTTAGTTATTTTCCTCTTCCTTAGGTCTCCTGATATCTAATCTATCTTTTCCTGGACCCTTGGATGTAGGGAGAAGAAGGAATCATGAAATAGACTTATGATATTATTTCACCCCTCAACACACAGAGATTGGTCCAGTAAGGGTCATAGGACGCAAACTAGGCCAATCAAGCTTTTGAAAATTCAAGGTAGCGAAGAGGGCCTTTTTGGTCTCTGCTGGTGTGATGCTGTGGGTTAAAGCAATGGACTACAGAAGTTCGTTTGAACTGCGATGTCAGTGGTTCAAGTTCACCAGACACTCCTTGTAAACTCTATACAGGGTTGCCATGGGTTGGAACAGAATTAATGGCACTTAACAACAACAACAGCATCAAGATTTGTAGGTTGTGAGCATAGACTGCTCTCAGTCCACGCTTACTATGCTACCAGCTGGGTTGAGGGGATGAAGCTGACTCAGAGCCAATAGACAGAGGGAGTGACTACATACAGATGGTGTTTGAGATGTTGGTAAAAACCAACTCTGAGGGACCATTCTTGATCTTCATGAAAATTTTTTTTGGTTTTAATTAATAAATCAATTCTTTTTCTTTGTCCCCAAGTAGATAGTGAATTTCTGTTCCCTGAAATAACAAGTGTCTTAAGTAACATAAACCTTTTGTCATTTCTTTCTTCCTTGCTAGAGACTTACCATACTGCACCCTTAATCTCTGCCTCATAAGTCCAGGTCAGCATGTTGTTGTTCTTAGCTGCCATCGAGTCAATTCTGACCCATAGTGACCCTATGTACAACAGAGTGAAACATCACTCAGTCCTGCAACATCCTCACAACTGCTGCTAATTAAGGCCATTGTTGCTATCAATGTGCCAAGCCAAAACATCTCATTGGGGTCTTCCTCTTTTTTGCTGTCCCTCCACTTACTCTGGGCAGAATAGCCTTTGAGAATTATTTGCATATTTGCATCTCCCATGCGCTTACTACCACATATTCACCTTTTCTTTTTAACAATTGTCTTAGCAATGACTCTTGTAACTCTTTCAAGATAGCAAAGAAATTAAAGACTTGCAACAAAAACATCAACGTCAGTGTAAAATGTCAAATCGAAAAAACCATCTTTACCTGACTTTTAAGCAAATTGGTGTGCTGTTTTGTTTCTTTTACATAAGTATCTTCACCTCAGATATTTTAAGAAAATCTTCTATAATTGGTCATATATCTACTCTAATATTTGGAGTTAGACATATCTGGTCTTGTCAACCTAACTTGTCTAAGACTCAGTTTTATCTTCTGAAAAGTAGGGACGAAAGTTCATAGGCTGCTAGACAGTGAAGTGCAATACATCAAACAAAATGTTAATTACGATTAGCACAGTGAGCAGCACTCAATAATGTGCTGGATGCAAGGTTGGTTTGAACAGCAAGTCCAGTGGTTCAAGCTCACGATCCACTCTTCAGAAACCCTATACTGGTCGCTACAAGTTGGAATCGACTCAAAGGCACTTAACAATAACAACAACAAATTTTATTATTGATAAGGCAAAGGTTAAATTGAATTTTTTGATAAGTTATATATTTTTTAAAGTCTATTCTGAAGAGCTATTCTAAAGCCTCTACTTAACAGACCAGGTCAGGATTTATGATTAACACAGCTACGTTGACATCTTAAAACCTGTTGCCATGCCATCAGTTGGGATTCATAGCAACCACAGGATAAAGTAGAAATGCCCCCACAGGGACTCCAAGGCCATAATCTTTACGTGGAGCAGGCTGCCCCCATCCCACCCCACTCCTCCCCACTTCCCAGCAGCTGGTGAGTTCAGAGCATTTAACCACTACACTGCCAAGTTCTTTCACGGACATCTTAACTTTGTATAATACTTCATTTTTCTGTAATCAAGAATAAACAAATCTGTGTTGGAAGAAATACAGCCAGAATGTTCCTTACAAATCAGGATGACAAAACTTTTTCTCTCATATTTCGGATATGTTATCAGGAGGGACCAGTCCCTGGAGAAGGACATCATGTTCAGTGAAGTGGAAGGTCAGCAAACTAGAAGAAGACCCCCAACAGCATGAACTGGCACAGTAGCAACACTTCCGGGTCATAGGGACCCTATGACCCATGCCATGCTCACAATTATTGGTAGACTTAACCTCATTGCTGCTGCCACATCTTGCTGGAGAATCTTCCTCTTTTTTACTGATCCTCCACTTTACCAAGCATGATGACTGACTATAGGTTTGGTTTTTTAGTTTTGGTAGCTGAAAAGGAGGTATTTTGTATCTAACTTTGTGATCAATCTCACTAAGTATCAATTTTCTCAGATATAAAGAAAAGGTACCACCATCTCATCTAATATGCTCACAGTGGTGTCACCAGGGTTGGTGTCAACCAGTGAAGTCCAATGGTGTTGCCCCCCCACTTCCCCCGAGGGTCCCCTCCTATATCACAACATACAGAATCTTTAGTAATGTTTATTACCCATTTTAATCACAGAATAATAAGTGATAAATAAAGTTGTGCATTACTTAAAATTTTTCTTATCTTACATGAATGCTGACAACAAAATTGGAGTCTTGGTGTGGTACTGCAGGACAGTGTGCTGGACCACAAGGTTGGTTAGAACTGCAAGCTCAACAGTTCAAACCCACCAGCTGCTTCTCGGAAATTCTATACAGGGTCACTATGAGTCAGAACTCACTCAAGAGCACTTAACAATAACAACAACAAAATTGGAGTCCTGGTGTAGTACTGTAGGGTAAGGATGGACTGCTAACCACAAGGTCAGCAGTTCAAATCCACCAGCTGTTCCATAGAAATCTTATACCATGTCACTATGAGTTGGAACTGACTCAGTGGCTCTTAACAGCAACAGCACAATAGTTTTGTAGATCTTTCTACATTGAAGTACAACATTTATCATTGAAGTTGTGGTGTGGTGCTGTAGGATCAGCACTGCACTGTGGATATAAGTCAGCAGTTCAAATCCACAAGCTGCTTCTCCAGAACCCAACAGGAATTAGTAAGTGCTGTTGAGTCAGCTCTGACTCACAGCGACCCTGTATAGGGTTTCTGAGAAGCAGCTGGTGGGTTTGAACCACAATCTTTACAGGGCTTTATCTTACATAAGGAAACTCTATACAGGTTTCACAATGAGTCAGAACTGACCCAAGGGCACTCAACAACAACAAATTACATCATCATTAGTATCTTGGCAGAAGCCTTTAAAAACATCTTCTCCTCCTTTTCCTTTAATTACTATTTAATCTTCAAAATAGTAATTGAAATCAGTTCACAAATACTAATTGCCAAATATTGTTGCTAAAACACTAGAAACTTTCACAAAATCAGTGATTAACGAAACACCAGCAGAAATGAAAACAACAGCGCAAGCTTACAGACCATGTGGACAAAGTCAGGTGTTTTCAAATGTCATTGTGATTAGGGATTAACGACAGCACATTAGAGCTTTAAAAAGTAAATTATCATAGTTTCAGCCTCGTAGTTATTTTGAATCATCCTGTTGTGGTGTTGTAGGATAAGCACTGGATTGCTAACCCACAAGGTCGTTGGTTCAAACCCACCAGCTGCTCCTTGGAAGTCCAATACAGGGGCAGTTTGACCTTCCAGCTGTTCCGCGGGAGAAAGATGAGGCTTTCTGCTCCCATAAAGATTTCCAGCCTCAGAAACCCTGTATAGGGTCCCTATGAATCGGAATTGACTCCACGACACAAAATAAATGAGTCAGAGCAGACTCAATGGCACTTATCAACAGCAACGCAAGCTGGGGTTATGGAAAACGTTTTTGTTGTCATGACAATTACAGCACTATCTTTATACAAAATAATGTATTTCTCCTGAAATACTGCCCAAACATTTGTCATTCTGATGTCATCCTCTCTGACAGCATTACCTGATGGGGTCTGAAATTCCCCCACTCTCCTCATGATGCCACTGCAGATTGCAGACCAAATGAAATCATACATGGGAAAACAACGTATTAATCAATGAGACAAGCGAAGTTAAGGGATCATCATTGAAGGGGAATTAGAAATAGATTTCAACTTGATTATTATCCATTGTCCCTGATTTAATTTGAACCCACAGTGACCCTTTAGGACAGAACAGAACTGCCCCGTAGGTCTTCCAAGGCTGTGATCTTTGCAGAAGTAGACTCCTGCTTCTTTCTTTTGAGGAGTGGCTGGTGGATTCCAAGTGGTGACCTTTAGCTTAGCAGTCAAGCAGTTAACCACACCTTCCCCAGAGCTCCTTTCCTAGTCCTGCTTAATTGGCTTTGGTTACCTGAAATGCTGTGTGAGGGTTATGAGGATGCAGTAAGATGCAGAGGAAAGAGTTGTAATTGATTTACGATGACTGTCAGGGTTCCAAGAGAGGGTACTGGAGACACACGTACCAATATTTAAGGCACTGTTCATGCATAAATGGATAGTGGCTAAATCGGGAGAAAATGCATATGAAGATGCATATGATCTTAGGCATAATTTTTCATCACTCTGTGCCTAAGAATTTGCTTCTGTAAAATGTGGATATTATTTTACTAAACTCAGTGTGTTGTCACAAAGACTAAATTAAATAATGTATGCAAAAAAAAAAAAAAGCTCACTAAACTGCAGAGTAACATCAAGTACAGATGGATTAATATTATTATTGCATAAAAAAATCACACATGCAACCAGAGCTTACTCACAGAA
Organism: Chrysochloris asiatica; assembly: GCF_000296735.1. Classification (NCBI taxonomy): domain Eukaryota; kingdom Metazoa; phylum Chordata; class Mammalia; order Afrosoricida; family Chrysochloridae; genus Chrysochloris; species Chrysochloris asiatica. The sequence continues at coordinate 5,919,763 of NW_006408639.1, read as the reverse complement.
AGAATTTCGTTTATGTGGATGCAAATAAAAGTTAATTATCCCTCTGTAATTGTGGCAAAACAATGCAAATCTGATGTTCTTAAATGAATGCTAGTAAAAATACATTTTAAGTACCTTCAATTTCTAGCTTTGTGCCTGTCACTTAAAATTGGCTAAATGTTTGACAGATGTTCAATAATTGACCCAGCTTATCTTCCACTCTCAGGCTCCTCTCCAACTCAATTGCCAGCATTTCTCGTTGCTATAGCAACTGTAAACATTAATGATTATTTCAATATGCCAAGGGGATTTAAACATATTCTTGAGTTAAAAGTGCCCCCAAAGGGGGGTGTGGGGGGAGAGGAAGGGAGGGAATCTATCCATCTCAGGCAAGATGGAAAATATATGATTTAAATTCCCTAGCTATTACATGTATTATTACTAAACACACAAACCTATTTCTACAGTTTCGCATAAGTAATGATTTTTTTCCTCCCAACTGACTAACAAAAAAGGAGTTGGGGGGGGGGCGGGATTGAGAAAGTCAGCATTCTCCAATATAACGACGAAATAAATACATAAATAGATAAGAGAAAATACAGGGAGGGGCTTGAAAGAAACCGTTTAAGTCACATGATACAGAGCATCGTGTCACATGACCAGGATGCACGATTCAGTCTTGCTGCTTACAAGCCTCAATGGTTTCAAGAATAAAGTAGCATGATGATAACATCTGTTCTAACCACCTGTGTCCCCTTTAAAAGTAAAATCTACAAAATACTTGTGGCCATTACTGTCAATCGTGAGGAAGTTCTTACCCTTGGAAGAAACTGAAAATGCACGGAATGACATTAGTGCTTAGAACAGATATTGTAAGCTTGTGGTCCATAAACCAGATCCAGAGCACAGTTCTGTTCACTTCACATGCTCACTGCAAAACGTTTAAAAAGTCAAAGATTTCCTACAATACAATCCAGATTTATGGTTTCTCTTGAAAACCCGTAAGACCTAGAAATATTGGGCCTGTCTCTGTCTCTTCAAGGCAGTAATTGACTTCAGGTGAGTAATGATTCACCTGTTTGGAGGAGGCATGCGAATTTCCACCTGATCTGCTTTATCTTACGCGATTACATTCTCACCTGCCTGGCTCTTGGACTCTCGAAATTGTGAACCCTGGCTGAACCCCTTTCATCCATTACATGCATTCTTACAGCAATCCTCCATGCTTACATCAATCTTAACCATTTTGTATCCTTCAGTCTTCTTGTGAGAAGCAAAGGGCATCCAACATCTGTGCTCAGCTTCCTTGGACAAGCAATGAATAATAGCTTCTGCTCTCACTGGGGGTGGCTTATACTCCTGGGGTCCAGTACACTGATGACAGTAAGTTAAAATGAAAACTAAGAAGCTAGAAGAAGCTAACAAAATCTTGTCTTTCTGAATGTCTAGTTCTCAATCATTCATTCATCAAATATTTAGTGCATGCCAACGATATGTTGGCAGTTTTCCAGGCATAAGGGATACTGCAAGTATATATTCTGCAGATATCTGGGATATTGTTCTGGGGAAACCAAGTTTCCTCAATCCTTCTCAGGTTTCCATGATAGTAGATCACATGGTTGGTGGTGTGTACCTCCTAGGTCTTCAGATAATAAATTGCCTTGGAAAGAATTGATCAACAATGAAAAGTTTGCAAAGAGATGCTTAAAGCCCAAAGTGTGCTAAGAAGTCTGCCCAGGATATTTTCCCCAAAAGACTTTCGCTTTTCTAAAGCTCAAATTGAATGCTACCACCACATCCCTTTCTTACCATTTAAGCCGGGAGAGTTTGGAGTATTACAAAATAATTGGGTTTGGTTCCCAACCAATGAAACTCATGCACAGCTATCACCTGGCTGTCAGTGGAGGCTGGTGTGTTGTTATGATGCCAAACAGGTTTCAGTGCAGCTTTCATACCAACATGAACTAGGAAGAAAGGTCTGGTGCACTTCTTCTGGAAATCAGTCCATAAAAACTCTAGGGATAATAGTTCAATTACAACCCATCATGGGTATGGCACGGGACGAGACAGTACTTCATTTCACTGTATACGGGTTTGAGATGATTGGGAGGTAACTTACCAGCAACTAATAATAACAACTACTAACTGCAATGTCAGCAGTTCAAACTTACCAGCTGCTCCTTGGAAATCCTATAATGGGTTGCTATGATTTGGAATTGACTCAATGGTACTTAACAACAGCAATACGAAGAATAGCAAAATAAATGATACTACCATGCTACCATGCTAGATGGAGTCCTGGTATGGCGTTGTGGGTTAATGTGCCAGACTGCAAAACTGTTTAAACTGCAAGGTTGGTGGTTTAAGCTCACCAGCTGCTCCTCAGAAACCCTATACAGGGTCGCTATGGGTCAGAACCGACCTGATGGCACTAAACAACAAAAACCACCATGCTAGATCTGCCAATTGTTATCTGGGCAATCTTGGGCAAGTCATTCTAATCATCTGAGTCATTCTGGAAGTCAATCACTTGCATTCAGAGCCTGGTGCTGGGGTTTGTTGTTATTGTTGTTAGGTGCAGTCGAGTCGGTTCCGACCCATAACAACCCTGTTCAGGGTTTCCAAGGCTGTGAATCTTTACGGGAGCAGAAAGCCTCATCTTTCTCCCACGGAGCAGTTGGTAGTTTTGAACTGCTGACCTAAAAGTTCTCAGCCCAATTCGTAACCACTACGCTACCAGAGCTCCACGGTGCTAGGAGTTAGGTAGACTATTGTTGTCTAGAGCATCTCCATAGCTGACACTGTCTGATGCATGGTAATGAAGATTCAGGAGAGGAGCAGAGGATGAAATGAGAAAGAAGCTCTGAGTATAAGCATTCAAGGTTCAGCTGCTATTTCCTAAGCAGTCAGATGCTAGCACAATATGTATTTGCACAAGACAAGACTAAAATGGCATCAACTCAATGGCTTGGTTATCCTGCACAAGAGAGCCTTCGGTGACACTCAAGGCTGATGCCGGAGCATAGCTATTTTCACTAGTCTCACAAATACAGTGAAGTCACTTCCTGAAGTGTTGACTTTGGCTATAAAGGACAACAAAAACACATCCAAGTTTCGCATTCCCGCAGCCCTTCAGATCCCAAATTACCAGGTGAACTTTGATTAGCTGACCTGCTTTAATCATGCATGACCCTGGGGGCACTTGTTCAGCATGCTGCAGGACTTTGCACATTCTTGCTCTTTATATACATTTTAAGCAAGACCTAGTAAGCAAGGGGTGACCTTAGTCTTTGGCTGACTCTGCTTGTGGATAATTACAGGCGGCCCTTGTTGACCTCTACGGGGATGGGGCCGAGGCCATACTGTGGCTACTAGAGGAAACTGCCAAGTTTATTTCTTGAAACATTTGCCATTTTTCCTCCTGAGTATGAAAAAAATGACTGAGATACGGACGGTACAATAAAAAGAGTCAGACTAGATAACTGTGGTCAATAAGTTAAGAGTAGATAAGAACAAGACTGATAATAATAAAAAATATAATAATAAAATAGGATTATTTAAAGTGTCCCCTGGCAAACTGGTTCAACTTGATACGTGATAAAGCGCATGGACAAGTGTGTTAAGGAGATTATTTTTGTTGTAGTACTTTGGAATTGGGACACTGTATAGGGATTAATGTGCCTTGGACTGCAGAGCCGTTTGAATTGCAAGGTCGGTGGTTCAAGCTCACCTGTCACTCCTCGGAAACCCTATACAGGGTTGCTATGGGTCAGAACCAACTCGAAGGCACTTAACAACAACAACAACATAGGGTCTCTGAAGCTATCAGTCTTTGAGGTAGCAGAGCTGTTGTTAGGAGCCATTGAGTCAATTCCAACTCATAGTGACTATATACACAACAGAACACAACACTGCCTGGTCCTGTGCCAACTTCACAACCATTTTTACACCTGAGCCCATTGCCGTTGTCACCGTGCCAATCTTGTTGGGGGTCTTCCACTTTTTTCTCTGACCCTCCATATTACCAAACACGATATCCTTTTCCAGGGACTTGTCCCTTCTGGTAATATGTCTAAAGTATGATAGATGATGTCTGGCCATCCTGGCTTTCAAGGAGCACTCTGGCTGTACTTCCGCCAACACAGATTGGTTCTTTGGGCAATCTATGATACTTGGAATATTCTCCTCCAACACCATAACTCAAATGCATCAATTTTTTTATAGTCTTCCTTATTCACTGTCCAACTTTCACATACATGGAAGTTATTGAAAATACCATGGCTTGGGTCAGGCACATCTAGCCAACTGACATCTTTGCAGAGAGTCCTATCTTCTCCCACAGAACAGCTGATGGACTCAAACTGCAAATGTTGTGGTTTGTAGTCCAGCGCTTATCCAACAGAACCACCACACTACTGCTATGTTTTGGAAATACTGGATTGAACAAAGTTGAACAAATTTTTTTGCCACAGGACTTCTCAGAGTTTGGGCGATGCATCCCTCCAAGGGGAAAAATTTGTATGCAGCACTCCCCAAGATCAATCAGGAAACTTTCCCACCCCCTTTATATGGCATAAGAGTTGTATACTGGAGGTATTAAAAAATGCCATCTCTATTGTCCTGATATTACAGTGATTTCTGTTGTTGTTATTAAGTGCTATTGAGTAGGTTCTGACTCATACTGACCCTGTATAGGGTTTCTGAGGAGCAGCTGGTGGATTTTAACTGTCAATATGATCTTGTGGTTAGCAGTGTAGTGCTTACCCTGTAGTAAGTGTCACAGCAGGACCCCATTAATTAAAATATATGACTAATTCGGTGGTCCTTGTTGTTAGTGTCTGTTGATTCATGTCTACCCTAAGCACAACAGAACAAAATACTACATTGGTTGTGAGCCATTCTCATGATGGGTGGTGAATCTGAGGCACATCTTCCACACTGGACAATATTCTATTATGATGGTTTTCAATGACTGATTATTGAAAATAAATCACCAGGTCTTTCTTCCTAGTGTGTCTTAGGCTGGGCACTCTTCTAAAACCTGCTCGGTATCAAAATAATAAGCAATGCTGCCAAAGGTACATTACCTGGTCTCCTGCAGAGAATTCTACCACTGAAATGCCACTGCCCCTGTTTCTGTTAGGGGTTACGTGCCACTGAATTGTCTCTAAGTCATAATGATCCTATATACAACATAATGAAACCCTATCTGATCCATCTGGCAATATTCTCACAATTGTTATATTTGAACCTCCTGTTCTAGCTACTGTGTCAATCCATTTTGTTGAGGTTCTTTCTCATTTTTGCTGAAGATCCACTTTACCAAACCTTTGAATTGCAAGGTTGAAGGTTCAAGCTCACCAGAGGCTCCTTGGAAACCCTACATAGGGTCGCTATGGGTAGGAATTGACTCGACGGTACTTAACAACAACAACAACTTTTTTGAACTTTGCTGTTATTGCTAGTGTGAGATGATAGCTCATTGTTGTTTTGATTTGCATCTCACTAATAGATAGTGATTGTGAACATTTCTTCATATCTTTGTTGGCTGCCCAAATCTCTTACTTGGTGAAGCGTCTGTTCATGACCTGTGCCCATTTTTTTATTAGGGTTATTTGTCTTTTTCTTATAGAGGTGTTGTAGTTTCCCATATATTTTAGAAATTAGTCCCTTTTCTGATGTGTTATTGCAAAAGATTTTTTTCCCATTCTGTGGGTTTCCTTTTTACTCTTTTGGAGAAGTCTTTTGATGCACATATGTTTTTAAGCTCTTGTATGTCCCGATCATCTATTTTGTCTTTGTTTGTTTGTGTAATTTTCACAATGTTTGGTAGTCTGTGTGTGCCCTGTATTAGAGCCCTCACATTTGTCCCTATTTTGTCATTGATGGCCTTCATAATTCTAGGATTCACGTTTAGGTCTTTAATGCATGCTGAGCTGCTTTTTGTGCATGGTGTGAGCTAAACATTTTATTTCAATCTTTTGCATATCACTTTCCAGTTCTACCAGCACCATCTGTTAAACAGACCATCTCATCCCCATGCAATATACTTAGGCCCTTTGTCGAAAATCAGCTGGCTGTATGTGGATGAGTTACTTTCTGGATTCTCAATTCTGTTCCATTGATTTATGTATCTTTCATTGTTCTAGTACCAAGTTGTTTTGACCACTGTAGCCATGTAGTAAAATTTTAAATCAGGGAATCAGAGGCTTCCAACTTTATTCTTCTTCTTAAGTAGTGTTTTGCTTATCCTGGGTCTCTTTCCTTTCCATATAAAGTTTGTAATTGTTTTTCCCATCTCTTTGAAGAATGCTGTTGGAATCTGGATTGGGATTCTGACATTTATTTTTTAAAAGCCAAGCTATAAAAAATATAAATGCGCAGTACAGAAAAAGAGAACTAAAGAGGCATTATAGCATAATAATTAAGATTCTGAGCTTAAGTATGAGGCAGAACTTATGTAATTCAGTTTCAAGTCATTAACAGTCCTCATGTGTAAAACCTCACGGGCAAAATGGGCATAACGGTACTTACCTTCAAGAATGGTTTACAAGAAAATGAAAATCCAAGAAGAATATGTAAACAATAAATCTAGCAGGAAACTCACAAGAAAGAACACAAAAATCATGAATTCAACAAAGAAAGACAAACAGAAC
>NW_006408639.1:5882863-5893602 GCF_000296735.1 Chrysochloris asiatica | reverse complement strand
TTTCTAACTCATAGAGGTGCTATATAGGGTTTTTGAAGGAGCAGATGTTGGGTTTAAACCATCTACCACGAAATTAGCAGTCCAATGCTTACAAGAACAAAATTCTTAAGATGGTTTCAACAATATTCCTTAAAATTTTTTTAAAAATGTTGACTGGTCAATATTTTCTCTTCATCAAAGTTCTCTTGAAAAATGATAAGGGAGCTAGCTTTGGAATTTTTGTTTGTATGTTTCAACTGGATTAGTAACAATTCCTGTTTTCATATTGTATTTTTTGATGTGAACCAGTGAAACTTAATGGCTTGCTTTCAACACTTGTGGTCAGCTTCTTACTGTGATAGAAATGTTTAGATCCTGTTACTAAGACTAAGTCTCCTATGGAACATTTTCTGCAGTGAAATGTGTTAATATTGTGGCCAGTGGAGGAAGGAGATTCTTATAAATGCCTATGCTGTTGTGAGCATGAAACACTTCCAATAACTGTGATGCATGGCCACCCTTTGTTTATGCTTTTCTTTTCTCATGGTCTATATTTTTCCTACAAGGGAGCTACAAAAAGCTAATGGGAAAATTCTATTATCTTTTCATTTCATTTTCTACCAATTTTTGAAGCCCCCTCATACCATAACAAAAACTAAAAAAATTTCTCCAAAAAGCCTTGAAGAAATAACCAAACCCCTAAGTCATTGGCTAGCTGTAGATTTTATGTTGGGCACAGAATGGAGGTTAATTAAGTTCATTTAATCTTTACAGGGCTACAAAATACATCCCTAGACTTGATCTCCATATCACTGTAAATGAGAGTATATGAATATTAAAAATTAAATAATCCCAAATCTCTTATAAATTCCTGGTTTGGTGCTGTGGGATAGCGCACTAGACCGCAAGATCAGTTTGAACTGCAAGGTCGGCAGTTCAAACTCATCTCGGAAACCCTATACAGGGTCACTATGTGTTGGAATCAACTTGATAGCACTTAATAACAACAATTCTTTTACATTTACAAATGAATTCCATATCACACTACATTTACTTGGTAGTGGTGGTTGATGGTTGCCGTCAAGTCAGTTCTGGCTCATGGTGACCCATGTGTGCAGAGTAGAATTTCTTCATAGAGTTTTCAATGTTGTTATCAATCATAAGATTCCCGAGACTGCTGTACAAGGTTCCTCTGGGTATGTTCAAACTGCCTTTAGTTAGAGTGATGGAGGTGGTGTGCTGTGGAGTCGGTTCCCACTCATAGAAACCCTTCATAGGGTTTCTGAGGCTGTAGATCTTTACAGGAACAGAAAGTCTCATCTTTCTCCCACGGAACAGCTGGTAGTTTCAAACTGCTGACTATGAGATTAGCAGCCCTACTTGTAACCACTACACCACCAGAGATCTTTGGAGTACTTAACGTTTGCTCCACCCAGGGACTCAAAGTTGTATTTAAAATACAAACAAAAAAAACGGAAAAACAAACTCAGTGCTATCCATTCAGTTCTGACTCAGCGCAGTGCTCTATAGAGCTTCCAAGACTGTAAAGTTCTAGGAGTGTAGAAAGCCTCATCTTTCTCCTGTGGAGTGGCTGGTAAGTTTCAGCTGCCAACTTTGTGGTTATCAGACCAGTACTTATACTACAAAGCCATCCAGGCTCTATGGTTGTGTTGGGGTTGGCAAAATAAAGCTAACTGAGTAATTTCTGGAAATGGCAAAGTCATAGTATGAAGCAATTCCAACTAGAATTGTTTGTTGTTGTTGTTGTTGTTGTTGTTGTTGTTGTTAAGTGCTGTCGAGCAAGTCAGTTCCATCTCATAGTGACCCTGTATACAGGGGTGGGGAACATCTTTCCTAAGGGCCATCTAAGCCTCATGAAATCATTTGGTCTGGCTCTGCCAAGGTAATCACAGTTCCAGCCATCATGTTTTTGTTATTATTAAGTGCCACAGCTGGTGTGGCACTGTGGGTTAATGCGCCAGACTGCAAAGCCATTTGAATTGCAAGGTTGGCAGTTCAAGCTCACCAGCTGCTCCTCGGAAACCCTATACAGGGTCGTTATGGGTCGGAACTGACTCAACAGCACTTCACAACAACAACAAGTGCCATAGAGTCAGTTCTGACTCATAGCAACCCTGTATATGGTTCTGAGGCTGTAAATCTTTGCAGGAGCACAAAGTCTCAACTTTCTCCAAGGGTAAGTTAATTTTTGGTTTGACCAAATACTGCAGGTTAATTTTTAGGTTGATAATTTTGTATAGCCCAAAAAGGATGTTATAAATTTGGGCAGAAAAATGGTTTCCCATCCCTGCAGGTTTCCTAAGGAGTGTCTGGTGGGTTTGAACCACCAACCTTATGGTTGAAACCAACTTTACAGTCCAGTGCTTGTCCTACAGTACCACACCAGGACTCTTAACTGCACTGGTAATCTTTGTGCTATATGTTAATACCCTGATGCTTCCCAAAGTTGGAATTGAAGTCTACATCCACCCAGATGTAAGTTGAAAAAACCCCCAAACCTCAAGTCTTCTGTCCTTTGATTCAATTTCCTAAACAATTCAAGCAAAAAAAAGATATGTTGGCCAAAATTCTAGAAGAAATAACATCACTTCTTATATTTATTGGGGATTTATTCCAGTGATGAGACTGGTTGTCAATTCTTTATAATTTTTGAAAGAGCCTTTATATTTTTTCTCTCACTCTTTGTTTTTAAGCAATAAAGAGTGGAAAAGAGAAAAAGTGAGGAAAAAAATGGGGCTCCTTGTATACAGAAGACCTGGTGTCGTGCTGTCGGATAAGTATCGAACTGCAAAATTTATTGTTGTTGTTGTTGTTAGGTGCCATCACATCAGTACTAACTCATAGCGACCCTATGCACAACAAAAAGAATCACTGCCCAGTCCTGGGCCAAGCTCACAATTGCTGTCACACTTGAGCCCACTGATGCTGCCACTGCAAGACAGGCGGTTCAAATCTAATAGCTGCTCCTTGGAAACCCTATAGAGGGTCACTATGAGTAGGAACCAATAGATGGCACAGAATAGCAACAGCATCTTGGAAGCTCCTCCAGACATGAGACACATAAGCAGTAAGTGTCATACCCTTTTCAGCTAGAAGCATGCAACAGAATCATTGAAAGAGATTTTTCAATTGACTTCAGGCAAGCTTTTAACTTTATGGATGGAGGTTAAAAAACTAATTGCTCAAATACAAGAACTCAAGTCCTCTATATTTTGGTCTTAAAACTCTCCCTCTAGTATTCCCATTTATAAATCAAGAGATGAAATTCTAAAAAAACCCGAAAAAACAAAAAAACTAGACTTGTAGCTTTTCTTCATTTTTTTTTGTAAATTAATAAAAGGAAGAGAAAGATGTCTGGTAACATTGGGCCCATAATCCAATAAAGCAGTTCCTAGCTTTGTTACCTTGGAAAATTGACAATGGTGATGTATCAACTACGTGAGCAAGCAATGATGTTCTTGGTAAAAATGGTCCATGACTGGTAACTGAATCCGGTTTGTTTTTGTTGTTAAGTCCCGTTGAGTCAACCCATAGAGACCCTGTATAGGCTTTTCCAAGGAGTGACTGGTGAGCTTGAACCGCTGACCTTGAGATTCAAAGGACTTTGCAGTCTGGCACATTAACCCACAGCGCCACTGACCTTGAGATTCAAAGGACTTTGCAGTCTGGCACATTAACCCACAGCGCCACACCAGGACTCCAGCTTAGAGGACTGCACATGAATTATGACTGTATGTGGGACCATCACATTGTGCTTCCTTGAATGTAGATGTGACCTGGTGGGGACTTAGACCTTTATATCTAATAGAATTGTTGCAAGAGAACTTGGCTCCTATTTAAAACTTCTAAGTCAGGAGGTCCCACACTTATCTGTGTGGGTCTCAATTATTTGCTCTTGAATTATCATTTGGGTTAAAAAAAAAAAAAAAAAAGTCTTTGGAATGATTCTGGATTCTTCCCAGGTCTCCATCTGAAGAGAGGACCTGGAGGTGTTCTGCTGGTGAGCTCTGTGTCTTGTCCTAAGTGTACTGGATTCCAAATGGGATGGGATCCATGCTAATCCTAAGAGTTTGGTTGTCGAGTTGATCCTTGTAAACACCCCTAGAGGGCAGTGTAAAAACAATCAGCTGCCCTTTAGAGGGTATGCAGGCTCTAGAGTTCATCAGAGTGGTCACCATTTCTTGTCATCTCCTATGTGGATAGCTCCAATTCAGATTTAGACTGGACCCTGAAATCTTTAAGCCTCTCTTATAGATTCTGGGTTGTTGTTGTTGTTGTTGTTATGTGCCGTGGAGTCAGTTCATTCTGGGTAGGGCAGTTTATACCTCTAGTAACTTGGCAAGTGACATACCAAGGGAAGTATTGATCTTCTCAGTATTTATAAGTTTTATTGCTGGAGTTGTTAAGTGCCGTCTATTTGGTTCGGACTCACAGAGACCCTGTTTATGGTTTCCAGTGAGCTGTTGGTGGGTTTGAACCATAAACCTTGTGGTTCATAGTCCAGTGCTGATCCTACAGTTGTAAAAATCATTCACCTACCGGATTCACCGTATTTCTATTTTAATTCTCTGCTGTCTTTTCTTTTATTGGACAAAAAGAAAACCTGTTATCCTGGCCCAGTGTGCTTCCAATTTTCATTTACTAGTTCCCAGATTTTATCTGCACGTAAAGGTGAGTAACAGAATTGGTGTTGTTGTTAAGTACTGTGGAGTCACTTCTGACTCATAGTGACCCTACACGGGGGTTTCCAAGGCTGCAAATCTTTACGGGAGCAGAAAGCCTCATCTTTCTCCTGTAGAACAGCTGGTAGTTTCGAACTGCCAACCTTGAGGTCAGCAGCCCGATCAATTACTACTACAATATCCAGCTATAATATTAAAGGTGATTTTTATTTACTTCAGAGAATTATTTTTAACAATTAATTGGTTATTAGGTCTTGAAAACAAATTTCACTGCCTTATCTTAGGATAATTCCTGTGCAGATAGGGAGGGAAAAAAAATATTTTCAAAATAATTGGACTCTACTTCCAAGAAGTCACTATAACAATTATAAATACAAGCTTTCAAAAAAAAATTAGTATGTGTTTATAGCGTGTGTGTGAATTGTTTTTACCTTGCCACAGACTGTCACCAAGCAAAAGAAAGACAAAGCACTAACATTGTAGTCATCATTTCATCTTTCCAGAAACTTCATTTGAGAGCACCATCTACCTGCTTTTGTTTTTATGAAGTCTCTGTGAGTTACAGATATCTTTTCTCTGATGATAGGGCTAGTTGCACAGAAAAAGGAACCACAGAAAAAGGAACGCAGGCAATGCTGGGGAGGAAACTCACAGTTTACGTGGGGACAGTCCATTATTAATGGGGAAAGTCACAGGGTACTTAGTGCATGGATGTCATATTTTCTAACTTTCATACAGTCCCCTTGGGAAGCAGACTGACAGATGTGTTGAAGGTAGAACTGCAAGTGGAGCAGACAGTCAGCAGGGGATCATTAATCTGTTTCAAGAACCAGGGCTCCTGGTTGATTAAGTGGTAACAGTTTACAAGAGACATGCATAAATTATACAACCCAGGGTCAACACCCAAAATTCTTGTTAATTTTTATTTTTAACAAGGCAAAAGATCTGAACAGCAAATATCTATGTATTCTTTATTTTCCAACTATCTGTTATTTTACATCCATGACATTCAAATAACAGTAAAAATCAATTACCTACTTTCTGACTATTTTGTGCACTAGTGACACAGTTGTTGTTGTTGTTAAATGCCATGCAGTTGGTCGGACCCATAGCGACCCTGTATAGGGTTTCTAAGGAGCAACTGGTGAGCTTGAACCACCAACCTTGCAACTCAAACAGCTTTGTAGTCTGGTGCGTTAACCCACAGCACCACACCAGGACTCCAGTGACGTGGTAAGGAATGCCTAGGTTTGAAATAAAATGATCCTGTCTAGAGCTCATATGTCAACTTGGCAGGGCCATGTGCTGTAAGTTTGAAAGTTATATAATGATGAAGCTGTCCTCCATTTTGTAATCCAGTGTGGTCATCCTCAATTTGCATAACAACAATCTTTGGCACCTACTCAACTGTAGAGTGGGAGTATTCTTACTTTTTGGTTACAAATGCTTACAAATTTAATATTTCTCATACTTCCATTCTATAAAAGCAAACTGATTATTCAATTAACTTTCCATGGGCTGTTTCATTTAGCTCTGTGTACAATGGTGACTTGAAGAAACCTTTTGTTTTCTTGTAACTCACTTTAAAGATGTTTGTACAGAACAAAGATGAGACCTTTCAAAGTTGAGGATTAACTTTAGTTTTACCTAGTTCTATCTTTTAAGGAGCTCTGGTAGCGTAGTGGTTTACGAGTTGGGCTGCTAACCTAAAGGTCAGCAATTTGAACCTACCAGTTGTTCTGCAGGAGAAAGATGAGGCTTGCTGTTTCCATAAAGATTTACAGCCTCAAAAACCCTATGTTGAGTTGCTCTGAGTTGGAACTGATTCTACATCATACCACCACCACCACCATCATTTAACGTCATCACTTACTCATCTGTCAGTTTGTCATACTGTGGTGGTCTGTCTGTTTGCTGTAATGCTGGAAGCTATGCCATGGTGTTTTAAACACCAGCAGGGTCACCCATTGTGGACAGTTGTCAGATGAGCTTCCACACTAAGACATACTAGGAGGAAGGAGAAGACAGACTACTTAAATATATTTAGTCACTGAAACCCTCATGAATATCAGTGGAACACTGTCAGAAAGCACAAGAATATTGAATTTTGAAATATGATGAACACCAAAATACTGTCAATGGGCTCAAGCATAGCAACAATTGTGAGGTTGGGGTAGGACCGGGCAGTGTTTCATTCTGTTGAACATCGGTCTACTATGAGTTGGTACTGACTAGGTGGCACCTAACAACAACAACATCTTTTAACTGGGAGCACAGTGGCTCTGTACGACAAGCACCAGACTATGAGCCACAAGGCCAGCAGCTTGAGCCTCCTAGACACTCCATGGGAGAAAAATGAGACTTTCTGTCATAGCAAAGATTTACAGCCTCACAAAGTCAATCAATACAGGGTCGCTGAGACCAAATCGACTCAGTGGCACTTAACAACAACAACCTTTTAGCTAGCCTATTTATAGTTATTCTGAAATTTTCAGTATTGCCACATAAAAATTTATAGACATTAAGCCTTATGAATCTACTCTGATAGTAAATCAGGGAAAGGCTATGTGGCTTGCTGAATGAAGCTGTTAGTGGCCTAGAAACCTGGCTGAATAGCATTTTCTGATTTACTCTCTCATGCTCAGGCCTGAACCTCTGAATTTAATTCAAACTTGATTCTTACTTTATGAGCTATCAGAAATGCTAGTAGGTAACGAGATAACCTGTGTTAATTGAATTTTTCTTTTTTTTGCTTTTAAAGACTGCTGTTGAGTACATAGGATTGTTCTGTAAATGTGAGGGTCTACCAGTAGGATGCAAATTTGGTATTGCATGTGCTACAAAATAAAATATATTTCAGATCACAGCTCGCTTGCAGTCTTTGGAACATGGACTCTCCCTTTCCTCTCCATATTTAATATGCAGAATTTTAGTGACAAACACCATATTTCCCCAGCTGAGATAAGCAAAGGAATGAAAATAGAAGCTATGTCAACTGAAATTTAAAGTTTCGTAACCTGAAAATGAACTAGGCATTTTAGTATAATGTAGTCCCCCGCAAGCAAGTCTCTTAACTAGGCTACCGTGCCATTTGGGATTGGAGTGTTTGTATGTATATTTCATTCACTCCCTACAGAAAGTTGAGTTGTCTATTGCTGAGTGCAGATTTAATGCACAGCACTGAACATTTGCCCCAGTAACACGGTGAGGGGCAGCCACTGGAGACCTGAAGCAGCTCCAGGCATGGAGTGAAGCAGATTACTGCCAATCCAGGCATTTTTAGTGAAACCCATCTCTTCAAGCAGGGGAGCAGGGACAACTATTTTAACCTGAATATCTGAAGTGAGATTCAAATGAATAGTAAGTGATAAAAAGCTCAGTACATTACAAGACACCCATGTGTCCAGACATCATGGAAACTCCTCCAAGTAATACAAACGTGTTCTTCTCCCCAAAAGCTCCTGCACAATTTTTTTTTTTGAGGAAGAGGTAAATTAACAACAGAGAATTATGCAAAATCCAACCTGCAAGTAACCATTAACAACACTTATCCATCTGTTTGCCTTTTAAAATTTGTTATCTTTTTGTTGTGGAAATTTTCAAACATACAGAAATTACGAAAGTAGAGAGAACAGTATCATAAACCTCAAGTGTGTCATCATACAACTTCAATAGTTATCAACACTCTTTCCATCTTATTTGTCTCAGTCTGTATGGTGTTGGCTGTTATTAAACAGGTTATAATGCTTTTGTTTTATCTTTAGTTTTTAATTTGGTTTTTATATTTTTAATCAGTAACATGGATGGCATTTACATATACATGAGTCCTGGTGTGGTGCTGTGTGTTAATGCTCCAGACTGCAAAGCCATTTGAACTGCAAAGTCAGTGGTTCAAGCTCACCAGTCACTCCTTGGAAACCCTATACAGGGTCGCTATGGGTCGGAACGGACCCAATGGCGCTACATATATATATGCAGGTATTTATGCACTTTTTGAGTTGCTTATATTTTTAGAACTTCTATTGTGCCAGTGTTTAATTAAGGTGAAATTCTTTTAACATGAAAGTAACCATTTTAAACTCAACAATTCAGTGCACAGCCTCAATGTTATGTAAATAACCATTCCATTTATCCACCTCTGAGGCATTTCCATTCCCTCAGATGAAAAGCATGTACCCATTAAGCAGTCTCTCCCTATTCTTGCTGTCTCCTTAGCTGTTGGAAGTCAACCAATCTATTTTCTGTCTAAGAATTTGCCTATTCTGCATACTTAATACAAATAGAATCATACAGAGGATACCTTTCTTATCTGGCTTGTTTCATGGGCCATCCATATTATAGCATGTTGTTGTTGTTGTTAAGTGCACCGAGTCAGTTCCAACCCATAGCAGCCCTGTATAGGGTTCCCGAGGAGCATCTGGTGAGCTTGAACCGCTGACCTTGCAGTTCAAACTGACTTTGCAGTCTAGCGCATTAACCCACAGTGCCACAGCAGGACTCCATCATAGCATGCAGTTGTACTTCATTCCTTTAAACATCTGAATAATAGTCCATCATAAGCAGATATCACAGTTTGTATTCATCACTAGATGGCTATTTGGGTTGCTAAAATCTCTTGCCTATTGTGACCAGTAGAGCTATGAACATGTACAAGTACTAGTTTGAGAACAAGTTTTCAGTTATTTGGGTAATGCGATGGACTGCAAGATGGAGAGTTCAAACTCACCAGCTGCTCCTTGAAAATTCTATCTACACAGGGTCACTGTGGATCAAAACTGATGTGATGACACTTAACAACAACAATACTTAAAAGTAGAAATGTTGGATTATATGGTAACTTCTATTTTTAACTTTTAACAAAATGGTCAAAGAAAAGTAGTAATATCCCACCAGCAACGGACTGGAAATGGTGGTGACTGGTTGCCTATGAGTCTGTTTCTGACTCACAGTGACCCTGTATAGGTTTTCTGAGGCTATGAATCTTTACTAGAGCAGAAAGCCTTTTCTTTCTCCGAAAGTGACAGATAGAGTTCAACTATTTGACCTAGCAGTTAGCAGCCTAGTTCATAATCAGTACGATACTACCAGGACACTAGTGTTTTGATTTCTTTAGATCATAATCAACACTTGATATTTTCCATTAAAAACCAAATATAATATATATATATATATATTTGAGAGAGAGAGAGAGAGTCCTGATGTGGTGCTAACTGTTCCTCTGAAACCCTATACAGGGTCACTGTGCGTTGGAACTGACTTGACAACAATTAATAACAACAATATAATAGCCATTTTGTTGTTGTTGTTAAGTGCTATGGAGTCGGTTCTCACCCATAGTAACCCTGTAGAGGATTTCTAAGGAGCAGATGGTGGTTTTGAACCTCTGACTTTGCGGTTAAAACTGACCTGGGGGTCCAGAATGGTATCCTGCAGTGCCACACCAGGACTCCAAGCCATTTTAGTAGGTGTGAAAAAACAGCTGCATTCTAATGGTTCTCATTTGCATTCTCTAATGATTATTGATGCTAAGTACAGTTTCAAATGCATATTGATCATTTTTGTATTTTCTTTGGTGAAATGTCTTTAAGTCCTAGAACAATTTTTTAATAGAGATATTTGTCTTGCTGGGTTGTAAGAGTTCTTTATCCGTTCTGGAGACTAGACTCCTATCAGATATAGTTGTATGATTTGTAAACTTTTTTCACATTCGGTTGGTAGGTGTCATTGAGTTGGTACTGACTGAAATCGACCTTCTGATAGCACAACAGAATGAAACACACTGTCCAGTCCTTTGCCAACCTAACAACAATTGCTATTCTTGAGCTCAATGTTGCGTCCACTGTACCAATCCATGTCATTAGGCTTTTTCCTCTTTTTCAATGGCCTTCACTTTAATACGCATGACGTCTTTCTCTAAGGACGGGTCCCTCCTGATAATATGTCCGAAGCATGAGAGAAGAAGGCTAGCCATCCTGGCATCCACGTACATTCTGGCTCTACTTCTTTCAACACAGATTTGTTTGTTCTTTTGGTAGTCCATGGTATTTTTAATATTCT
>NW_006408639.1:5840294-5857062 GCF_000296735.1 Chrysochloris asiatica | reverse complement strand
TCCCGTAAAGATTTACACCCTCGGAAACCCTGTACAGGGTCGCTATGGGTCGGAACCGACTCGATGGCACATAACAACAACAACAACATTGTTGATCACATAGGCATCTTTTTGCAGGTTTTGAATCGTTTCCAATGCTGTGTCTATCCTATTTGATTGTTCCTGGAGAATTTTTTTTACTTCTTCTTTTTTTTCCTTGACCCCTTTTCGGATTATTTGAATTTGTTTCCATATCATTCTTCTGAATTCCCTCTCAGGCATATCCAAAACTCGCTCCTCCTCCTCTATGAAGGCTTTGTCTGTCTCCAGTCCAATTGCGTCAGGTCCTTTCTTCTGTTTTTGGACATGCTGTGATAAAATTGATTGTTTCTTATTGGTCATGGTTATTGTTTTATTATTATTATTATTGTTATTAATGTGGTCAGGAGATGGTCTTCCCTTTTCATCTGTAAATCGTAGCAAATGTTGTTGGGTCTCATGTAAGTGGTGGAGTATTACGTTGTAGCTTAGCTATATGGCGACGATTGCTATTTCTTCTTATGGGACGTAGGAAGGATAAGTTCCCTCCTCCAGGAGTGATGTGTATTCAACAAGAACTCTAAGTGCGTGGGTGCACTGTACCAGATGATTTTTATTGGGATCTCATGCCAGGGCCTTTCTTACACCCTCCAGAATTCCTCACACTCTCTGTGCATGGGTGAGCTGCACCCAGCTGATTTTTATTGGGGTCTCAAGCCAGGGAGGGAAGATTTGGGGTGGGAGGAAGTTATATCACCTCTGGCCCTTCTGGGAGATGCAGCTGTCCAAGCGGGCCAGCCCTGGTCCTGCTTTCTAAACTCTGCAGTCTCAGGAGTGACCCGCAGTCTCTGCAGGAAAAAGTCCCAAAATACTCACTTTTCTTTATCCTTTTTAAAATGTTTTTTCAAAAATGTGAGCCCAGGAGAGATTATGATAGCCCAAAAGCTGTGGGACTGGTATATGAACACTCTCTTTGTGAGATCCCACTGCTAGCTAGGAGTGGGGGCAGGAGGCTTAGTTGCAGGGACAGATGGGAGATGATGGGTGATGTTAAGAAGCCGCCACAGCCTTTCTTACACTCTTCAGAGTTCCTCACACTCCGTGCGTAGGTGAGCTGCACCCGGCCGATTTTTATTGGGGTCTCAAGCCAGGGAGGAGAGACTTGGGGTGGGAGGAAGTTGTATCGCCTCTGGCCTTTCTGGGAGATGCCACTTTCTATAAGGGTCAGCCCTGGCCCTGCCTTCTGACCTCTGCTGTCACGGGAGTGATCTGCAGTCTCAGCAGGAAAGAGTCTCAAAATACTCGCTTTTCTTTATCCTTGTTAGTGCAGTTTCTCAAAAATGTGATCCCAGGAGAGATTATGATAGTCCAAAAGCCATGGGACCGGTATATGAACGCCTGCTTTGTAAGATCCCACTGCTAGCTAGGAGTGGGGGTAGGGGGCTTAGCTGCAGCGACAGTTGGGGGATGATGGGTGACGTTAAGAAGCTGCTGCAGCCTTTCTTACACTCTCCAGAGTTCCTCACACTCTGTGCGTGGGTGAGCTGCACCTGGCCGATTTTTACTGGGGCCTCAAGCCCGAGCGGAGAGACTTGGGGTGGGAGGAAGTTGTACTGCCTCTGGCCCTTCTGGGAAATGTCACTTTCTATATAGGCCAGCCCTGGCCCCGCCTTCCAAACTCTGCTGTCGCTGTCACGGGAGCGCCCGCGGTCCCCGCAGGAAAGAGTCCCAAATTACGCGCTTTTCTTTATCCTTGTTAGTGTGGTTTCTCAAAAATGTGAGCCCAGGAGAGATTATGATAGTCCAAAAGCTGTGGGAGTGGTCTATGAATGTTTCCTTTGTGAGATCCCACTCGTTTTTCAGCCGTAGCAAGTCCCTACCTATTCTTGCTGTCCTGCCGTACCGGAAGTCAGGAGCTTACCTTTTACTGTCAGTAGTAGAACCTCTTCAGAATCATCAGTCTCTCATTTATCTAGTCTTTACCCACTGAACACCTTTGACTTTAATTATTGGAGAAGATAAGGTATGTCTGAAGTAAGTTACTTGGGAATCAAAGGAGATCTACCTCAGTCGTGATAAAGCAACAAAGACTTAGGATCCTAAGTTCACTACATATGTTGGCTAATTGTTTTTACAACCAGTACTCGATGTGGCCTACCCCATTCCTGTCCACATACAGAATGAGATGAAGAAAGTGGAAAGATTTCATTTCCATCTGCATGTCCAAGTCCAACCATGTTTCCATCGTGGCCAGAAAAGGAGAGCTTAACAGACTCTTATTATAATGGATTCTTCTGATAGTTTTTCACAAGAATTAAGTGGTAAGTAATGAGTCCCTGAGTTGTGTAGACAGTTAAAAGCTCCTGGTGTGGTGCTATAGGATTACAGCTGGACTGTGGACCATAAGGTAGCAGTTCAAACCCACCAGCATCTCCTCGAAAACCCTATACGAGGTCACTATAAGAAGAAAGCAACTTGACAGCACTTAACAACGATCCCAAAAGATGGCGGCTTGAACCTACACAGAAGCCTCTTAGAAGACAGGACTGCAATATGCTTCCAAAACTTACAGCCTAGAAAACCCTAGGGAGTATTTACTCTACACATATGAGGTCTCCATAAGTCAGATTCGACAAAGTGGCAATGACAAAGTGATAGTTAAATCATTACTATTGATGCTAAGTGACACTGGGTTGGTTCTGACTCACAGTGACCCTTTATAGGGTTTCCAAGGAACAGCTGGTACTTAACAGTCCAGTGCCTAGCCTACAATGCTACACTAGAACTCGACTAAACTCATCTTTGTTGTTCTTGTTATTTTCAGGTGCTGTCAAGTCACTTCTGATTCATAGCGACCTTGCATAGGGTTTCAGTGGAACAGCTGGTGGGTTTTAATCACCCACCTTGCGACTCAAACTGACCTTATGGTCCAATGCTTATACTACAGTGTTACACCAGGGTTTGTAAATGGTTTCACAGCCATTTACAAACCTCACCTTTTTTTTACTGCTGTCGCATTGGTTCTGACCCTGTATAGGGTTTCCACATAGTGGTCGGTGGGTTTGAACCTCTAACCTTCTGGTTAGCAGTCCAGAGCTTATCTCCTATGGCGTCACACCAGGACTCCTTACTGCTACATAAATATACAGCATCCTTTAGCCAATTAAAAAAACAAAAACACCCCAAAACACAGAAACCCTCAGCATTACTTTAGCAATCTTTTAAAACTACTTACTCTTTTCTAGGCCAACTTGATGCCTTTCTTTTTGTAAGGAAATTAAATGGAGCCTAGACACATATCGTACACACTAAATAGACAATGAGAAAATAAAGGATTACGCAGGGTTAGGTCTGTGGGGAGGCAGTTGCTGGAGTTAACCTCAACTGTCATGTTCTGTCTTTAAGAAGCAATTTTCAAATATTGGGAGAATGGCTGAATCAGCAATTGATAAAACCACAATGCCAGAGCACGACCAGTTTATGTTAATAATAGATGTAAATTCCAAGTGAATGTTTTAAAGGATATATTTGAAAGCTATTTGCCTACTTAAAGTTGTTGTATGAACGTAATCAACAATCATAGATCTGCAAAGGCAAGCAGTTTTGGGTTTTTTTGACTTACCTTTGATTCCAAACTTAAGTAAATAAAAAAATCAAAACTAGTCTAGTTCATAAAATCAGAAATGTTTGTCATTTTTTAATAGTGCCAATTGTGCTACATTTATTAGATCATTTAATCCTTGTGATGTGTTTGAAAGGTCTCCAGGACAAAGATTAATTTAATTTGTCTGGTTCTATATTGTCTCAGGATTTGGCTGAGAATCACAGTGGAAACTAAGATTTGAAGAAGGAAGGGAGGTATACTACAACGTAAATGAGAGGGAAAAGAGGCCATGTGCTCGATTCATAGGCGCTGCTTCCTGAGGAAGGCAGTGAGCTGTCCAAATCAGTAACACACTGAGGATTCAGCCCAACTGATACCTTAGGGCGTCTGATACGATGGGTGGGTGTAAATAATTAGACTTTCTAAATAGCAACAACACTTACAATGGTGTGTTACGGTTCACGGCTTGGATCTGGGTCAATTGGGTGCTGGATGAACTGTGGGTGAGACATGAGAGTAAGAGATAAGATGAATGTTTAGACTGTAGTGGGATAGATTTGGATTGGGAGCAAATCTTTGTTTTAGAAAGGCAAATAAGGAAGACCCTGAAAATCTAATTCTGTAACACAGTTATACCGTTTTTGTTAAATGACATGTAGGCAGTTCCAATTCATAGCAACCATGTGTACAATTTCTGAGGAGCGGCTGTAACCCTTTGGTGAGAAGTACAGTGCTTATCCTTCACACTACACCAGGATTCTACCCAGTTATATAGAACCAGTAAAAGAAACTGGAAGACGAATGGGTATAAGACGAGAAGCAGGCCTTAGAGGCTGCAGCTTGATTATATCACGGATGCTTTGAGAATTAGTCTGTACATGCGCATTTTTAAAGATTCATCTTGGTCCAATGACTTGTCAGCCAAATTTGGACAAATTGAGAGACTGGGTAAACCTGAAACTGAAGGTGACGTCTTGATGCCAGGAGCTGAGTAGGGAGGTAAAAATAGAAGTCATATGAGGAAATAGGGCACAGAGAAGTGACATACTTTGTCCAAGACTACATAGTAATATGAAAGCTAGAACAAGAATGTTGTGGCCTAGTTTCATGCTTTTACCTCTGTCCTCAAGGAAACACAAAATGTTCCTGTTGAAATAACTATGCAGTGGAATGGCATGATAGATTCCTTTTTGGACTCTTATTATAATCTCTACATTGTTGTTGTTCAGTGCTGTCGAGCTGACTCCGACTCATAGCTATCCGATATAGGGTTTCCAAGGAGCAGCTGGTGAACCTGAATGACCAACATTGCGGTTCAAACCGATACTGGAATCCAGCACATTAACCCACATGTTGTTGTTGTTGTTAAGTGCCATCGAGTCAATTCCAACCCATAGCAACCCTGTATAGGGTTTCCAAGGAGCGACTGGTGAGCTTGAACCACCGACCTGGCAGTTCAAACGACTTTGTGGTCTGATGCATTAACCCACAGCGCCACATCTGCACTCCATTAACCTGCATAGACATGTCAAAATCAAACCAAATGAGGGAGCCTTGGAAAGGTTTGCAAATGTAGAAGTTTGGTTGGGTTGAAACCTGCAAGAGTTTGTCATACAGAGACACAAGCTTTCCACCTTGGCTACAGATCAGCAGCACCAGGAGTATTTTTAGGTTCCTTGTAGATGACTGTGTCACAAATGATTTGTGCTTGCTTTATATTAACCTAATATTTGGCGATTTGAATCTATCCACTGGGTGACCGGAGGACAGGTCTGATGGTCTGCTTCCAAAAGGATTATTGCAAAGAAAACTCTATGGATGGAGCAGTCTACTGTGTAACACACGAGCTTGCCCTGAGTCAGAATCGACTTCATGACAAAGGATTTGGATTTGGGTAATTTAAAAAATACAAATGTCCAAATACTCTCGCTCAATAAAATCAGATCTAATTGATATGTGGTGGGCCTCAAAGAATCACAGGTATAGAGAGGACTGTACTTATTTCTACTCTGTTGGTCTGTCTGTAAAGAGAGGACACACTCTAGGCAAAACAAGTCTTGACCTTGCCATTGATTAGAGTGTGACCGTGTGTAACCTCTTTACTTCGATTTCTTTATCTGTAAAACACATGCTCTTACTTCTTGTAGGGTTATTGTGAGGATAAAAAAGATATTACAATGCAAACAAACACTTTATAAATGCCATCAAGACCTCTATTGCAGATGCTCTGTTAAAAGATCCTGGGGTGTGATGCTGTGTGAATTACATACAATGGCAATGGGACTGAGTGCTGTAAATTCGGTGTAAAAACATCTAAAGATGACAGTTGTAGCTAGTGTCTCTCAAACTCATGATAAAGGAAATAATCTCAGAATAAGAATCGGGTCATTTTCTTATTTATACTTCAGTAAGCCACACTTTCACTAATAATAATATTAGAAGAGAAGTGGTGCTGATGCACACATTTTACTATTAAATCTTGACTCAAACACTTAAAAATAAGAATGCACTATGATGACCAAATTTAAAACGCCACTTTTGAATATAAATGCCTGAGAAAAAGTTAGTTTGTTCTTTGCTCAAGTACAAAGGAACCTAAAAAGACTCCAATTGTTGCTGCTAATAAGTAGCCAGATCATCTCCCTGATTATCAACATTGTAGAAAATCAAAGGTAAATCTTTTATTTTAAATATGAAGGTGACATAAGTAATAGTCATTCTTTGGACTTGGGTGATATGTCCATCAAAGCTCTCCATCTCAGCAGGGTGGGATCTCAGCTGGTTTGCGAAAAGGTGATCAGAGTGGATGTATCTTATATCAGGTACAGAATCAAAATGAACTATTTATTTTTTAACTTTTTATTGTGAACTGGGTGAACGTGTAACAAAAGATCAATTTTCAATCCCACAGCTCATAAACATTTTGTTTTATATCACTGATTGCAATCCCTATAATATAGTATCACTATCCCACTTCCTCCCTACGGTTCCTGTTTCCATTCCTTTCTTTCCTAACCCTTCTGAACTCATTCCTCAGATAAATGCTGCAACTTTGATCTCTAGTGGTTGACTATTTTAAGGTGTGCACACCACCCTAGTGTTACTGTCCCCCCTAAACAGTTATCTATTGTTTGACTGAAAATTGAGTCTTGGGGGTGAGGGGTTCATTTTTAGACTTGAAAGGTAATAAGGTTCATAGCCTCAGGGGTTCCACCAGCCTCGATCGGACCCGTAAGCCTGGTCTTTCTTAATGATTTTGAGTTTTGTTCTATATTTTTCTCCCCCTCTATCCAGGACCTTCTAATGTGATTTCTTTCAGAGCAGTTGGTAGTGGTAGCTGAGCACGTCTCAGGGTTCATGTGGTCCATTAGGCTAGTAGACAAATTTCAAATAGAGTTTCCTCAAACAATAGTGTTTGAGATCCTGACCCAGGATTTACAAAATCAGAATATCCTTGGGAAAAGGCTGGCTATCTGTACCTGTAATAATTGAAGATTCGCAAGCCAACTGAAGTCCTAAGCTTGATCTGTGGGTCCCACACACACACCTCAACAGAGGGTAATAGAATCAGATCTAGGTCTTAGCTTCTCCAACTTTAATATGCATACAAATCATATGGGGATCTTACTGAAACCCAGGGAGGGGCTTGAGATTCTGCCTTTTTAGCAGACTGCCAGTAATAAGCTCTTTGTTTGGTAGCTAGTGGTTACGAATTAGGTTGCTAACCTCAAGGTCAGCAGTTTGAAAGATGCCACTTTCTGCTCCTGTAAAGACTTACAGCCTTAGAAACTTAACTTGTTGTTAAGTGCTGTCGAGTCAATTCTGACCCATAGCAACCCTGTATACGGTTTCTGAGGAGCAGCTGGTGATCTTGAACCACTGACCTTGCAGTTCAAATGGTTTTGCAATCTGGTGCATTAACCCACAACACCACACCCGGACTCCTGTACAGTGTCGCTATGAGTTGGAACTGATGCCACAAGACACCACCACCACCAGTAGCCAGGATTTTGGTGACATATAAGAGAAAGGTAGGAAGAAAAAACACCCTTTTGGAACTATTTTTCAGCATTTCATGTTGAATAACCAGCCAATTTCAGGAAAAGTGAGAGAGGCATACTGAAATGCTGCTGCTGTGGGCCATCGAGTTGGTTCTGACTAATAGCGACCATGTATAGGGGTTCTGGGAGTCCTGATGTGGCACTGTGGGCTAATGCGTCAGACTGCAAAGCCATTTGAATTACAAGGTTGGCGGTTCAAGCTCACCAGTCGCTCCTTGGAAACCCTATACAGGGTCAGTATGGGTTGGAATTGACTCGACAGCACTTAAGCACAACAATAGGGTTTCTGAGGCTGTAAAGCTTTATGAGAGCAGAAAGCTTCCTCTTTCTCTTATGGAGCAGCTGGTGAATTCAAACTGTTTACCTTTCCGTTAGGAGCCGAATTCATAACCAACTCACTACGCTAGCAGGGCTCCAGATATCAAACTACCTTCGTTCTATTTCTATTTAATGAGAACTTGGTTAAAGATCATTAATTCCTGGCTAGATCCTGGAGTTGGTGGAACACAAGGTAAAAATGTTGGACCTCAATAACCTCTGTATTTATTAACATGGGAGAACATCAAGGAAAACCAAAGCCCCTCACCGTGTTTTATACCACTGAAATCTACACTGGTGTTTGTGTCAAGATTTAATAGTAAAATCCATGCAACAACATCACATTTGAACTAGGATATATAAATCAAGTGACGAAAAAGATGCTATACATACATAAGGATTGGTCCAGCACTAGAAATACCTGCTGACTGAAATGCTTTTCAAAATAGATTAATTGCTGCTCCTTATTGTGGAACCCTAAGAAGGTCTGACACTGCACAGCTTTTGAAACAGGACATGTAGCATCCCTTACAATGGATTTCATACCATTACTCAGTACCCCACTGGTATAATAAAAGGCTGACTCATTTCTGTTACTCTGCATGATCTGTTACAATTGAAATGGGAAACCATATGTTGGGACTAAAATGCTCAGTGAGCCTAGTAGCTTACGATGATTCTGTTATTAATTTCCAGGTACACCCAGCCTGGAAAAGCAGTCAGAAAATATATGCTGTACAGTCTATAGTAGAGGGATTCAGGTAAACGAGGGAATTTCATCTCGTATTATTAACTCCCCTGACCCACACTGATGGACATCTGACATCTGAGATGCTCTCCTCTAATCATGAAGATCCTATTTGTTATTTTCTTCCAAATCTCCTTGCTGTGACTGCTTTTCCCACCATGCTACTGTGCATATGGCTTCTAAAAGAGCTCATGATGAGAGTATTTATTTCCTTGTCTTTTACCATCAAAAATGTCAGGGATGTCAGCGGAGCTCAACAAACAGGGATTCAGATTGCTGTCTGCAGAGACGAGCCTATTTTCACTAGATAGCTACAGAAATTTTTAATATACTTCTCTGTGGGAAGGGGAAACTATTCAGGAACCTCATTGTGTACCAGCACAGCATCACTTCATGTGTTTTGCTTACCCTAAGATATCATGATATCAGGAAGTAGTGCTGGTCCTTAAATTTAATATACCTACAAGATTCAAGATTCATCTTGACAGTGGTTGCCATGTAATGAAAGTTTAATGCAATGAAAGTAGCCTGCAGAAAAAAATTAGCCAAATTTTCAATTCTAATTTTGATCAGGTTTCATGTTATCAAGAGAAGCGTGGGTGTGAGTGAAGGCTACCTTAATTTAAATAAGTGTATTTCTATTATGAAGGGGTTTACTGGCATAAAGGACAGGTCTTCAAAAATGCAAACATATTGGAAAGAAAAGGTAGTCTTTCCTGAGTAATAATTCCATAATGATGGAAATAACAAACATGAGAGAGAGTTTCTTTAATTTCTTCACTTTATAGATAAGCAGAATGAGGCACAGAGAACTTGAAGATAATGACCTAACATAAGAAAGGACTGAAATAAAGCCAGGCCCAGAACCCATACCCAGGATTCCAAATCTGTACCGCTGACACCGCCTTTAGAGGGAAATGAACTCATAAAGAGTAAGCCCACTTCCTGGAGTCCTCATGGGATGCTGTAGGATAAGCACTGGACTGTTTATCAAACCCTCCAGTGGCTCCTTGTAAACGTATTAGAGGGTCAATTCACTATGAGTCAGAAATGACTTGATGGTACTTAACAACAACAAAAATCAGAACCAACCCATTTCTCATAACACAAACCTCTGAAATCAAACCAGTTTTCTCTGCTGGTCTTTAAAAACTGGACCAGTAGACATCAGTTACCATTACATTGATTCTGACTCATGGACACCCCAGTAGAATTATTAGCTATAGGGCTCCAGTGGCTGATTCTGTTGGCAATAGATTACCAGGCATTTCTTTCATGGAACCGCTGGGGAGACTTGAACCTCCAACCCTTTAGTTAGCAGCTGAGCATGTTAACTGTTTGTATCACCCAGAGACCAGATTTCTAACAATCCCATGTCCTTGGTTCAGACCTGGAGAAGTGTCTGCTTTTCCTTTACAGATATCTTGCTTGAAGGGCAAACCTTTGACTGAATTGCCTAATTGTTATTCTGTGCTAGAAATTCCAGCTGGGATATTAGATGAGATAAGAAACAAGTTACAACTTTCAAATACAGGGCAAAAAATTAAAGGGTGTTTTCCTATTTTAAGTTTTAAAAAACGTTGGCTTTTAAACTCCTGTTTAAAGCTAAAGAAATAAAGGTAGACAATAATGAGGATTTGTTGGTGTTGTTAAGTGCCGTCGAGTCAGTTCTGATTCATAGCGACCCTGCATAGGGTTTCACAGGAGTGATGGATACGTTTGAACCACCAACCTTGAAGTTCAAAGTGACCTTGTGGTCTACTGCTTGATCCTACAGCACCACACCAGGACTCTAGTAATGAGGATATAAGTTATAAAACTAAACGTTTGCCTCTTAATTTCTAAGAGGCAAACTATTCAATTTTGTCGTCACAATCCTTGGTACAATCTTAATAAATATCACTGGGTTAATCCACTGGACTGCAAAGTTGGTTTGAACCTCAAGGTCGGCAATTCAAGCTCACCAGCTGCTCCTCGGAAACCCTATACAACAATTCAAGCTCACCAGCTGCTCCTCAGAAACCCTATAGCTGCCTAGTCTGCAGCTAACCACGGGGATGGTGCAGCACCAAGCAGTGTTCCTTTCTGTTTTGCATGGGGTGTCACCAGTCAGGTACTGACTCAACATTAACAACAACGAAGGAAGCCTCTACGTGATTGAGCCTATTTTGGACAGCCATCTTCATAACTTCATAGTTTAGAGATTGCTATTCATTTTAGCAGACACTACTAAGAAACTCTGGTAGCGTAGTGGTTACGAATCGGACTGCTAACCTCAAGGTCAGTTCAAAACTACCAGCTGTTCCGTGGGAGAAAGATGAGGCTTTCTGCTCCCGTTAAGATTTTTAGCGTCGGGAACCCTGTACAGGGTCGCTATGAGTCTGAACCGACTCCACAGCACATAACAACAACAACAATGATGGTCAAAATGAGCTCTGGAAGTGTAGTGGTTATGAAACGGGCTGCTATCCTCAGGGTCAGCAGTTCGAAACTACCGGCTGTTCCTGTGGGAGAAAGAAGAGGTTTTCTGCTCTCATTAAGATTTACAGCCTCGGAAACCCTGCACAGGGTCGCTATGAGTCGGAACCGACTCCACGGCACACAGCCACCACCACAGCCAATAATTACTTGCACAACGTCTCTCCACATGCTTCCTTACTGACATAGTTAAGTTTTTTTTTTTTTTTTCCAGATACATGATGTATCTGTTTTAAAATGCTTGATTTCTCAGTCTCTCTTGCCACTCAGAGTGATCAATGAAATGTAGGCAGTACCGCATCTTCTTACTTCTTCCCTTCTGGATAGCAAATGCAATGCCTTAACCATGTTGTTGTTGCTAAATGCTGTTAAGTTGGTTTCAACCCACAGTGACCCTGTATAGGATTTCTGAGGAGTACCTGGTGGGTTTGAATCACCAACCTTTTGGTTAGCAATCCAGTGTTTATCCTACAGCACCACACCAGGACTCCACATTAGCCATTATTGTTGTATGCTACTGAGTCAGTTTTGACTCATAGTGACTCTGTATAGGGTTTCGGGGGAGCAACTGGCGGGTTTGAACCACTTATCCTGTGGTTCACAGTCTAGTGCTTATTCTACAGTGTCACACTAGGATTACATGCTAAAGACCCCAGAGAAGTATACAAGAAAAGTATGGGTCCCCGAAGACACCTCAAGAAGTTTTTGTCAGCTTTATACAGCTTGTCTTTGAAAATCTAGACTGTGAGAACCACAGACTCCAATATGTTTAAGCAGGATTAGCTGGGGTTGTCGTTATTTGTAGGCCAATGCATTCATTTCTAAATGAATGATATAGTCATTAAGAGTTTTCACTAAGTGGTCCTGGATTCTATGGTGAAGAGGAGATTTTTGGTTCTGGTCCTTCTCAGACTAACATAAAGATGAAATGAGTGATCTATGAGTAGATGCATGGATAGACACACAGGATGAATAGGTATGGGAGGGAGAGGGGAAGTATACCCACAAATATCCTCAGTTTGGCTGAGGATACTTGCTGCAAACAGCAATATTTGGAGCATCCAGGAGGCAAAATGATGAAAACTTCTTAGACATTCCCAAACACCTTGAGTCAACGACTTGCTGTATCTGGGGGCTCAAGACCATAGTCTAAGGGGACACCATGGTCAACTATATAACATAGTCCACAAGACACTGTTCTACATCCTACTCTGGTGAATAATGACGAGGATCTAAAAAGTTCATGTGTAACCATGTAAGGTGCCATTATTGATCTCTCCATGTTTTTAAAAAAGAATGATGAAAACTGAAGATGCTTGCAATCAATCAATCCAATGGTCCCATGGAACATGTGAACATCAGTTTTCAAGAATCTTAGACCAGAAGAACTACATGGTGCCCAGCTACCAAAACCAACTGCTCTGAAAGGGATCACATTAGAAGGTCCCAGATAGAGTGGGAGACAATGTAAAACAAAACTCAAAATTATAAAGAAAGACCAGGCTTATTGATCAGAAAGACACTAGAGGAACCCAAGACTGTGGCCCTTGACCACCCTTCAGATTTGGAATGGAACTCACCCCCATGGCCCAATTTTCAACCAAGCAGTAGATGGGTATTTGGGGCAGACAACACTAGTAAGGTATTCTCACCATGGAATGGTCAACCATTCAAGATGAAAGGGAAAACACCTAAGGATAAAGTTCAGAAGGGTGAGGAAAGAGGGCGAAATGGAGATAAAAACCACAGGGAGAAAGCAGGGTGACTCTGTTACATGGAGGGGATTACAGTCATTGAGCTGAATCAAAGCGTATAATTTGTTGAATGCAGAGCTGGTGAGCTGCTCTGTAAACCTTCATGCATTTCACAGTAAAATGTTTAAAAGAAAAACAGGTTAAATGAAGCAGGACCATCTTTGTTTTTATTTTAATTATGGTAAAATATGAGGGGGTTTCAAAAAGTTCATGGAAAAATTCCATCATCGAATAACTCCCATTTTCCCATGAACATACTAAACCCCCCTTGTGCAACATGACACCTTTCAGTGGTAATCATTACACTCAAGCGTACGCAGTGGCTCCATGCGATAAACAAGGTCAACGGTTCAAACACATCAGTCACTCCAAGGAAGAAACATGCAGCTTTCTGCTCCCACAATGATTTAAAGCCTCGGAAACCCTATACAGGGTCCCTGTGAGTTGAAACCAACTCACCATCACTTAATGGCAACAATTATATTCACAAGATTTTACAGCTATTGGCATTGCCTATTCCCAGACTTGATTTTTAATTCCCACATAGAAATTCTGAGGGTCATTTTTTAACCCAATAAAGTTGTTAAGACTTACTAGGGAGCAGTTCTCTTCTGTCTTGTAAGGTAACTATGAGTCAGATCAATTCAATGACAGTGGCTTTAGCTGTACAGCCTTAAGAAATAACCGGATTCTGACTTTGATGGACTCAGATGCCTTGTGCCACGTAAACAGCAGCAGAATGGAACGTTTACACAATCTGATATTTTCCTATCCACAGTGGTTCTTCCTCTACACGAATGACTTTGAAAATCGCTACACATGACATTGCCCTAGCAGTTGGTGTCAAGAAGGAGAACATTCAGCAAGAAAAACAGCCATCAGTGAACTGTGTGCAAACCAGTGATTACCTCCAGCATGGGGTGGGGGGCCACACAGTAGCACCATCCCTTGGCCTTGACGGACGGACACAGTGCTTCGAGTCTTTGTTTTAAAGTTTTCAAGATCTGTTGGGAGAAACAAAGGGAAAGGGGTTTACACATTAAACTCCTAAAATGTTAGGGAATAATATCATTATTTCAGAAGAAGACAGCTGTGTGCTGATAAAAAACTTTTGCAGCACCTTTTTAGTATTGACCCCTTCTTTCTTAAACGGCTCTGTTTAAGTTGCCACGTGTGGCTATTCAAGTTTAAATTAATGTGTTATTTTTAAATTAAAAATCTGTTCTTCATTCATGTAGCCATATTTCAAGTGCTCAGTGGATACACATGGCTTATAGCTACTGTACTGGACAGTACACATGTAGAACATTTCCATCATCCAAAATTCTATTGGACAGTCCAGGTCTAAATGAAGAAACTGAGGTTGAAATATGGGAAGTGATCTGCAGAAGAGCTGTCTGTAATTAAGTACAGTTGTTGTTGTTAAGTGCTGTCGAGTCACTTCTGACTCATAATCACGATGCAAATTCATGTTTCCTGACATTTTACAAACCAGTCTATTAAATGCCATTCTATTTCTCTCTATATGAATAGGATATTATGCTGTCTGTCTTCTTTGAACTCAGCAGTGATGTTTCAGATGGAACAGACTTCGGCATATTCAATGGGCATCAGGTGAAGCTAGAACAGGATTCTTTTTCTCATTAAGAAAATGGTCTGTGAAGCATTCGGAGGGTAGATAATGAGAGATTTAAAAAAACAAAAACAAAACTTTATTGCAGAATTCAAAATTTAAACCATTATTCCTCAAGTTAACACTGAACCAGACTTGACTGTCACTTGTTTTGTATACTGGTTCTTACTGTAAGTCTTCTATGTTTTGGCAAAGGTTTCCAGTTCAATCTCCAGAGTTGCATGAAAGACTAAAAGCTGACAAACAACAGAATTTAAGTCTTAACTGGGGGAACCCAACCTCAGTTTCTGACTATTAGAAGAACAGAAAAAAAAAAAGGACAGTGAAATTAAGTCTATGAAATGTGTTCTCTTGTTCCAGGCCTCTGTTTCTTCCTTTTAAAGTTTATGAATGTATTCAATTCTACAGGATTTGGAAATTAAGAATATGTAACATGAATGTGATGTTTCATATTACAAACGTTTATTTGGTTGTTGTTGTTAGGGGCCGTTGAGTCTGTTCCGACTCACAGTGACCACATGCACTAAAGAACAAAGCAATACCCGGTACTGTGATGTTTGAGTCCGTTACTGCTGTGTTAATCTGTCTCGTTGGAGGTCCTTCTTCTTTATTACTGAACCTCCACTTCAGCAAACATGATGTTGTCTTTCTCTAGGGTCTGGTACCTCCTAACAACATGTCTGAAGTATGAGAGATGAAGTTTCACCATCTTCTAAGGAGCATTCTAGCTGTATGTCTTCCAACACAGATTTGTTTGCTCTTTTACAGCCTATAGTAATTTTAATATTCTTCACCAAAACTATAATTCATATACATCTAAACTTCAGAGGTCTTTATTCATTGTCCAACCTTCACATGTTTATGAGGCAATTGATTATACCCTGGCTTGGGTCAGGGTGTAATCAATTGCTCCCTTACACCTCAAACTGATATCTCTGCTCTTGAACACTTCACACTTTTACAGCAACTTTGTCTAATACAATGTTTTTGTTATTAAGTGCTGTTGAGTCAATTCTGACTCATAGTGACCCTGTATAGGGTTTCCAAGGAGCAGCTGGTGAGCCTAAACCTGTGACCTTGGAGTTCAAACGATTTTTCATCCTGATGTATTAGCCCACAACATCACATCAGGACCCCACCTAATACAATACATTGTTATATTTCTTTTTTTGAGGGGGCTTTTAATATGTTCTTTCTTTTTTAAAATTTTTATTGTGAATTGAGTGAAAGTTTACAGGTCAGATGTCAGTTTTACATTCAACAAATTATATACTTTGTTTCATTACATGACACAAAATCCCCACCATGTACCATCAGTTAACAGTATTTCTCTATATTCATTTTAGCTTTAAAAAAAACAAAACAAAACCAAAACAAACACTCAGACGTTTTGTAACAAAAGGAGGGGAGTGATTGATTTTGCAGCCCAGGGACCATCAAGGGAGAAGAGTGGAGTGTGGGACCTTATTCAGAGAAGCAGTGACACCAGATATGGAGGCAGAGACGATGATGTGGAGAGATGAAGCGGCTGGGGACTGTGGACTCAGGGAGAGAGAGGGTCCGTGTGCTGATGGCCGAGGGGTAGGCTTCGGGGGTATACCCTTTGGTTGTTTGATGATGCATGCAGGGGACTGTAATCATTGCAATGAAAGTAAATAAGATAGGATGAATGTAAAGCTAATGTTCTCCCATGTAAACTGTCACATAATTCACAATAAAAACCACCACCACAACAAAATAAATTAAAAAAAAACAAAAACCAACACAAAAAAAACAACAAAAAACACTCAGGCATATATAATAATTAACACCACCAAAGAGCACATTCTGCAAGCCCGCCTCCTGGACACAGGCTCTCAGTCCCTCTTTCCATGAATCTAGAGTCCTCAGCTGCTCCCTGTCTCCATGTTCCCATCTCTGCCACCATCTCTGGTGTCGCTGCTTCTCTGGATAAGATGCCACATTCCACTTGTGCTCTTTTCCCTTGATAGTCCTAGGGTCCTCTGTTTCTGGACTATAAGATTAGCTACTCCTCCATTTTTGTTACAAAACTTTTACCTTTATGATTGTGAAAGTCTGAATTAGTCAAGATAACAATACTGAATCTTAAGAATCTTACCCCATCTCTTTTTACCACACACATCAAGACAAGAT
>NW_006408639.1:5821196-5838449 GCF_000296735.1 Chrysochloris asiatica | reverse complement strand
CAGATAGTTGTCTTCTGAATTTAGGTAGCCAGTGTCTAAGTTGCTAGTCCCTATCTAGCCTGTATAGAGAGGGGATAGCATTGATATTTGATGTGAAGACTCTTTCCCTCTCTGTTAGTATTTTGAGCTACTACCTCCATGAGAAGTGGCCAAGTTCATCAAATTGTAGCAATTTACACTCATTTCCTTTATCAAAAATTGTTTTCTTTTTATCTTCCCCTAGTTGAGTTCTGACTATCAAGCCATATTGTTTTGTTTTCTTGACTGCAGTTTCCATGTTGATTGTGGATCCAAGCAAATTGAATGAAGTCTTTGATAACTTCAATCTTTCCTCCATTTATCACGAGGATCTTTATTTTCTTTTCATTGAGATGCAACCCATACTGAAGGCTGTAGTCTTTGATCTTCATAGGTTAGTATTTTAAGTCCTTTCTTCTTCTAGCACGCAAGATTGTATTATATGCATATTGCAGGTTGCTAATGAGACTTTTTCAAATCCTGATGTCATGTTCTTCTTCACATAATCCAGTGTCTTGGATGGCTTGCTCAGTACACAGATTAAGTAAGTACACAGATTAAATAAGTATGGTGAAAGGATACAACCCTGTTATTAAATCATTAAATATCCCCTTGTTCTGTTCAAATGTCGCTGTTGTTTCTAGGTACCATCAAGCTGATACCAACTCATAACAACCCTGTGCCAGCAGATGAAAACACTGCCTAGTCCTGGGTGAAACTCACAATCATTGCTATATTTGAGTCTATTGATGCTGTGGTCTTTGATCTTCATCAAATAGAGTAAACAGAGTCAAACAAATAATTAGAGTCAAATAATACAGTCAAATAAATAAATGGAATCAATAGAGTTGATAAAAAGACTACACTTGCATTTCAACATATCTGAGATTGAAAGCCATCGCTGCCATTTATTAGCCATGCTGATGAGTCTCAATTTCCTCAAGAGTAAAATTAGGCTAATTATGCTTTATCTTAAAATGTGAATCATGGACAAAGATTGAATGAGATATTATTTGAAAGGCACAAGGTCTTTCTTACTACTGAGTTGTTGGTCGAGTTGGCCTGTGACTTGTGACAACCTCTTACATGATGGGCCTGGGCCTCCTCAATCCATAGGGTTTTCACTAACTGATGTCTCAGAAGCAGGTTGTCAGGCCTTGGTTAAGGTAAACCACCTGAATTTGGATGTTCAGCTGATATCCGTCCAGCATGATAGCAACCCTCAAGCCTCCACTGACAGGTGGGTTGTGAATGCAAATGAAGTGGCTTAGACAGGAGTTGAATCAAGGTCTCCTACCTGTCACATGAACAACCTACCACTGAATCACCACTGCCCCCACTAGTAGGAGTGCTCAATCTATAAAGAGCCTTCAAAAATGGCATGGAAAAAATCCATTTTTCACAGATTTTTGAAGCTCCCTTTTATGTCTATTCCAACCATTGAGGAGCACTATAGTCCAGTAGCAAATTATGGCCTAAGCTTCCCTTTGAAAAAGGAAATTCTCAAGTATTTAAAATGCATTCTAAAGGGTGGCTAAAGACGTTAATCACAGGGCACTATGTATAGGCACATGTTTAGTAAAAGATTGCATGCTCAAAATTAGTCTTTTCAGATATAACTATCCATGCAGATTCTAATTAGTAACAACACAATAATTTCCCAAATCAAAGCACTTTGTGTACATTGGGTATTTTTTGACCAAGTTTTCCCAGAAATATTCCCATGTACATTATTTGATTTAAAGTCAATTTATCTTCACATCCTTGGTACTAGGTAATGATCAGTAACAGCAGGGATTATGAGACAGTTAGAATACATGATGCATGATGCACTATCACCCTGCCCTAAACACTAATGGAAATAATAGCATCTACTTACAAAATGTTTTGAGGTCAGGCCTTGCAGCAAGTACTTCTTTTGTATGATCTTATTTAATTCTATGGTAGTTTAGAGTCCCAATTCAAAGAAGATGGAACTGAAGCTCAGAGAGGTTCATCATCTTCTCTACACATCTAGGACGTGGCAGGAACAAGGAGACAAACTGCAAAGTTGGTATCTCACTCCAAAGTTCTGGCTCTGAAGCACCAGAACCTATAGCTTCCTCAATGACTTAGTGAAGCTAGTAAAAAAGAACACTCAAGACATTTACTCAAAATCTTAGAGACAAAAGAAAAAAGAAAAAGAAAATGCACTGAATAAAGATTGAGCTTGTCAATGAATATGTATGGAAATCTACTTCTCAATGCACAGTAAGCTGTGTCAGTAGATGATACTACAAATCTTCTACTCCTATGCAATTCTTTGTTGGTGAGCATTGAGGTATTTTAAACATAAGGTGCAAAGAATGATGTTTAACAATAGGCAGAAAATAAAAACTCTATTAAAGAGCATAGTTTTTGCATTGCTAAGTGGGTAGATAAACAATTATGTGGGTTAGTATTATCTTCAGTTCTGTGTGCTGTTGTTGTTGTTAAGTGCCGTGGAGTCGGTTCCGACCCATAGCGACCCTGTACAGGGTTTCCAAGGCTGTACATCTTTATGGGAACAGAAAGCCTCATCTTTCTCTCACAGAGTGGCTGGTAGTTTCAAACTGCTGACCTTGAGGTTTGCAGCCCGATTCGTAACCACTACACTACCAGAGCTCTGTGTAGTCCATTATTTAAGAAATGGATGGATACATAATGGATACGCACTATGATGAATTAATATCGTATTATGGTTTCTAAAAACAGCTTGTATTTCTATCTGTGTATATAGTGTGATTTATAGATTGAACATACATCAGCCAGTCTGATACTGCGGTGGCCGGCATTGCCAAAATACTAAAAGTCCCAGAACAGTAAGGTCACTCAGAGTAGACAGGCCACAGGAAAGCTTCCTGACAAAGACAGGCTAGGAGGCAAAGCCTAGCAATTTACTTTCAATAATTATCCAATGAAATCTCCATGAGCACAACAGAATACTATATGAGCTAGAGGGCTGGAAAATGAATGCTGGCACTTGGAAAGC
Organism: Chrysochloris asiatica; assembly: GCF_000296735.1. Taxonomy (NCBI): domain Eukaryota; kingdom Metazoa; phylum Chordata; class Mammalia; order Afrosoricida; family Chrysochloridae; genus Chrysochloris; species Chrysochloris asiatica. The sequence goes on along the minus strand of NW_006408639.1, from coordinate 5,835,421 downwards.
ATTAAAAAATACAGAGTGTTTGCCACAATGAACACGACCAAACCAACAATTGTGAAGATGAAGCAAGACCATGACATGTTTTGTTCTGTTGTATGTGCAATCACCAAAAGGCAAAGATGATGCGACGGGAAAGTAAATAGGTATACTTTTTCGTGTTAGTTTTAATGGTCAGCATTTTACATTTTTCTTGAAATCCTGTGTTAAGAAATGGACAATTCTGTGGCAGATGTGTTTTCATATCATATGCTTATGTGAAAACAACATCCTTTGTTCTCCTGTGCCATATGATATCAGCATTTCATTTTGAATGAGATTAGAAAATATGCTGTTGTATTGAGAACGGGGAGCTTATTGAATGCATATACGTAGTGATTTAGCAGGTAAATTCCTAGGGGAGCAAAAGTGCACAAAGGTCTTCAAGCTGTAATATGCGATAAATAATAAAAAGCTTTGGTATAGGAAAACATTCAGAATTCAAACCACAGGGTAAATAATAGAATGAGGGGAGAAAAGTCCCTATATATTTCCTGTCTGAAAAGTTATTAAATGTTTACAGTTGGGAAACACGCTGCTTACAATAAATACCTGGGAAGAGTGTAGGGAAAACAAAATGTAGAGAGTCCAGGATATTTTTTTGAGAGGTACTAACATTAAATAAGTAAGAAAGAGGCATTTATTTAGGCCATCTTAAGGAACTATGCATCATACACATGAACAGGAAGAACTGAGGCCATTCACAGGGCGAGATGACTGAGACAAGCAAGGTTCAAGGGTCACACTCAGCTTTGTGTCACCTATTATAGTAACTCACGAGGTCACACTACCTTCTCACCCCTTTCATCGACCTCTTCCTGTACCAGACCATACAAATTCCTTAACAATGCCTATTATTGATTTTCATCATCAAGTAAGGTGTGATGCATGCAATATTTCTTAGATTATATGAATACTAACAACAAACTCAAGTCCTGTTGTGACACTGTAGGATGAGCATTGAACTGCTAACCACAAGGTCGGTGATCCAAACTCACCATCTGCTCCTCGGAAACTCTATACAGAACTGACTTGATGGTGCTTAGCAACAACAAAACTATTCTGTAAAATGTTTCTACACTGAATGTAAACATTAGTAATTATAACATAATTAGTAACTGAGCCTTTTTAGAATTTTCTCTTTTTTCTTTAATTACTATTTCATTCTTAAAACAGCTATGGATACAGGTTCACAAATATGAATTACTATAATAACAAACTAAAGCACCAGAAAATTTGACAACATCAGGGAGTATAAAAACACTGGAACCAATGGGAACAATAGTTCATGCTTGCAACGTGTACTTTACAAAGATGTAATTTACAGCATCTTTGTAAAAGTGGGCAATATTTGCAACGCTGACCAAAGTAAATTGTTGTTGTTGTTAAGTGCCATTGAGTTAGTGCTGACTCATAGCGACCCTGCATAGGGTTTCCAAGGAGCAGCAAGTAGATTTGAACCATTAACTTTGTGGTTACCAGTCCAACGTTTATCCTACAAAGCCACAAAGTTCAAAAAGTAAATTAGCCTAGAATTTAAGCCTTGTAGCTATATTGATTGATACATGTAAGCTGGGCTTATGGAAAGTGTTTTTATTGTTGTAACCAACTGCAAGGATAGTTTTGCCAAAAAAATTCTGCTGAAACACTGCACAAAAATTGAATAGACAGTCATTTGGGTGCCACCCATTCTGGTTGTGTAATTCGGTGTGGTTCATCCCCCAACTCCAAAATCCCTAGTGATGCTACTGATGAGGGTATCCAGAATCTAGTTTTAAAATAGCTAGGAAATGTAAAGAAGTTAATGGTGTCTACCATGGTTTGTTAAGAATACGGTTAAAGGATGACGAAAGGAAAAGAAAAAACAGGACAGTATACAATGATAATGAAAGTAAAATAATACCATTTTACTTTTGCTTCACTCGGGTAGACCTGGTCTCTATTAACTCTCACAAGGTGGATTTAGAATAAGAAATGTCCAGCACTGGTTCCCTTTGTTATTGCTTCTTCCAATTTTGGTGAAAAGAAGTAATCAATAAGGAAGTCAATATCAAATTGAAAAAATGGTGAAGCAATACATTTGTTATGAACATGATTTTCATAATGACGATCGTATCATTTACAAAAGAAAAGGATCTTTTTAGAGAGCAACTTTAAAACACAACAACAACAACATTATTGGACAGTATATTTAAAATCATGTCCTGAATTGCTGTTGTTTGCTCCCTGAGTACATGCATGTGTGAATACATATTTACATGGCTTCTTGATTTATAGAGCTTCATACAGAAAATATATCTAAATTTACAACATCTTCCAAAGTCATATTTTCGGCAATCTTTCCATTCAGGAAGAAGGAATACTCCATTAGGGAGATTGGCAGGGTTAACTGGGTTTCCCCAAGAAAGAGCAAGAATTGTATAATGACTAAATTCCCAAGTTTTGAGACAGAAGGATCTGAATACAGCCTCAGCACTTTTTATGACATAGCTGTATTATGATGCTGACTTATTTAATATCCTTGAACTTCAGTTTCTCCATCTCTAATAAATGTCAAGACAATAACTGCTATCTCACATAGCTTCTTGAACTTTAAGATCATGGGTGCAAAACAATTAGCATAATGCCTGGACCAAAATCAGTAATCAATCAATGGTGGTACTATCATAATCATGGCGTCCTGGTGCAGCACTATGGCACAAGTACTGGACTGTTAACCACAATGTCAGGGATTCAGACCCACCATCTACACCTTATAAATCCTATGTAGGGTCGCTAAGATCTGAACTAGCACTTAACAACAATAACAAATATCATGATAATTTCTGAGAATCAAAGAAAAAAGTCTACAGCATTTTCATAAAACAGTAAAAACAAATATTTGCTTACATTCTTAAATGGATCAAAACATGCCTTTTAAACAGATAAAAGACAAAAGATTAAATTGTTTACTGAGCATCAAGTTAAAACTTTTTTCATACTGAGTACTGAATGGAAATGATATATGTATCATACACAAATGTTGTTGTTGTTGTAGTTAAGTGCCACCAAGCTGGTTCAGACCCACAGCAACACTGTGTAGGGTATCCGAAGAGTGGCTGGTGAGCTTGAACTGCTGACCTTGACGGTCAAATTGACTTTGCAGTCCAGTGCATTAACCCTTAACCCATAGTGTCACACCAGGACTCCATACATGCATGAATATATATATATAGTTGCACATATGTTGTCGTTAAGTGCTGTCGAGTTGGCGCCAACTCATAGCAACCCTGTATATAGGTGTTCTGAGGAGCAGCTGGTGGGTTTCAACCCCTGATCTTGTGGCTCAAAATGACCTTGTGGTCCAGTGCGTTACTCTTCAGTGACACACCAGGACTTATATAGAGGTTATAAACATACAGAAGTTTATAAACGCAAACTGTTACACACCTAAAGACACATGTGGTATTTTGTTGTTTCATTCTTCAGCAAATGTATTTTGAATTTCTCTTTTGTGACAAATTGTATTAATCATTTTATCTTGAGAATTAAGTAAACGAATAAAAAATAAATTTCTACTAAAGACCTGACATTCATTAAATCCAATTTCTTGGCAGTTTAAATAACTTTAAACTGATTCTTCGTGGTGGTTTGACATTGAAAAGCAAAGAAAATCTCTTTCCCTGTAGATCTTTATTTTTGTTGTTAAGTGCAGATGAGTCAGTTCCAACTCATAGCGACCTTGTACAGAGTTTTCATGAGCAGTTGATGTATTTGAACTGCTGACCTTGTGGATTGCAGTCCAGTGCTGATCCTACAGTGCCATACCAGGTGTTGCAGTTGTTAAGTGCCATCAAGTAGGTTCTGACTCATAGCAACCCTGTATAGGGTTCCCAAGGAGCAGCTGGTGGGATTGAACTGCTGACCTTGTGGCTCACAGTCCAATCCTAAAGCCTGATACCAGAAGTCAGAGAAGTAACAACAGCAACAAAAAATGCCTTATGGATATTTGTCATCTAATTTACATTAAATTTACAAGTTAGATATTCATGAGAATGGTTTCTGAACTTGTTTTTTATAGTCTTGATGCTGCTGCTTTGGACATCACAGAAAATTCTAAGAGCATTAATTTCAATCTAAATTGAATAAAGCTTTGGAGCTCTCCCTGGTGCTGAATCTTACTCTCACAACCTTCTTCTTTCAACAGTCCAAATATTTTTCTCACACATTTTAATCATAGCGGAAGAAGCTCTATAATTAAGGGATTGCTCTTAAATTAGCAGAACAACATACCAAAAAACAACCAAACAATCAAACACAAAGAAACCAAACACATTGCCATCAAACTGATTCCAACCCATAGAGACCTGTAAGGTCAGTGGTTCAAACCCACCAGGTGTTCCTCAGAAACTCCTCATTATGAGTCGGAACAGACTCAACAGCACTTAGCAAAAACCATCTTTATAAAAGCAAACTACTATATCTTTCTCCTGCAGAGTGACTGGTAGGTTTGAATCACCATTCTTTTGGTGAACCCCACTCCCTGACCTCTCATGTTAACCATGGCACTGCCAGTACTTATTAGAAATGGCATATTAAATTTTAAAAATGTATGCAGAAATTACCTTGGTATTACTACCAGTGAAAAGTAAATTATTTTGATCTGTTTTCTCCTAACAAGTAAGAGCAGTTGTGGATTATTTGAATGTAGGTTTTGAGTAAACCCAAAAGGAAACAAAAAGAAATTTAAACTAATAAAATAACAAGAAAATGCAACGTAGGACTTAGAAAGCTTGAGAAATGATTAGTGATTAAAAAAATAGAATGGGGACAGGTATGTGGAGATTGCCAACGGCAATTTGCTTAGGGTCAGTCAGTAATTCTGTATCTAGCAAAGTAGGAGTTTAATCTTTTATTTCCTGGCTTTCACCGTATTGTTATATCACCATTTGCTTCTAGAACAAAACCTAGACATAAACTAAAGATAGCAATATCAATGTTATGGGTTAAGGAGGTTTCTTTGACAACCTTAGCAATTTAGCCACCTCTAAGTGGAAGACGGGAGTCCTGGTGTGGCGTTGTGGGTTAATGCACTAGACTGCAAAGCCATTTGAACTGCAAGGTCGGTGGTTCAAGATCACCAGCAGCTTCTCGGAAACCCTATGCAGTGTCGCTATGGGTCAGAATCGACTCGATGGCATTTAACAATAACAACAACAAGTGGATGAATGTAGAGCTGGTTCCAATTACCAAATATGAAGAGCACAACTTCTTACTTTGCATGCATTCACTCATTGAATTCTCACAATAATCTCTGTGAGACTATTATTACTAGTCCCACTTTACAGAAAAAGGAATTAACATCTATGACCCTGTTGTGGCTGGTAAGTGTTGTGGAGTCAGTTCCAGCTTTCAGTGGCCTGTAAAGGGTTTCTGAGCCTGTAAATCTTTGCAGGAGCTGAATGCCTCATCTTTCTTCCATGGAGCAACTAGTAAGCTTGAATCACAAACCTTGTGGTATGCCATATAGTGCTTAGCCCACAGAGCCACCACACTTCTCTCTATGATCATGGAGGTGGTAGTGGTGGTGTGCCGTGGAGTTGGTTCCAATTCATAGCAACCCTGCATAGGATTTCTGAGGCTATAGATCTTTATGGGAGCAGAAAGCCTCATGTTTCTCCTGCAGAACAGCTGGTAGTTTTTAATTGCTGATTTTTAGGTTAGCAGTCCGACTCTAACAGGACTAGCATATGGCAGAGCTTGGCTAAGAATCCTGGTCTTCCAGACCCAGAAACCTATACAATTAACATTTATACTTTATTGATTCCAAGAATAGCCCTGAGACCATATTTGTTGGTTGTCTGACTATTTGAAAGTCTTACACATTTCACCTCCACTGTGTGGTACTGTGGGTTAATGTGCTGGACTGCAAAGTCAGTTTGAACTGCAAGGTTGGTGGTTGAAGCTCACCAGTCATTCCTTGGAAACCCTCTAGAGGGTCGCTATGGGTTGGAACCAACTCGACGGCAGATAATAACAACAACAACATTATTGTCTTGGTGTGGTGCTGTGGGAAAATGTGCCAGACTGCAAAGCTGTTTGAACTGCAAGGTCGGTGGTTTAAGCTCATCAGTTGTTCCTCAGAAACCCTATACAGGGTCGCTATGGGTTGGAACCGACTCAATGGCACTTAACAACAACTACAACAATTATTGTCTTGACTTACAAGAAAATAAATGTTGTTTTGCTACCCCTTTTACTGTATGTATCTAACTTTCCTGAGAGGTATTTTTATGCCTCCTATCAGTTCCTTTCTCTTTCCTCATTTCTTTGACATGCTCTATTTTATCTCAACCTTTGTGCTGTTTAAGAAGTCAAAGTACAAGTCAATTTAAAATGTTTTGAGTTTCCCTGTGCGTTCCATAAAAATGGCCATCTAGCTAACTCACGGGGTTACAGCGATTAGTGAGAGATGACATCGTAAATAATGTTGTTCTCCTTTGGAGACAAGTGCCCTAAAATATAAGCTATTATTACCAGCATTTTTCTCTTCAGGAGCTCATCGTTTTTCACGTGTCATCCTGACTCAGGGGTGTTAATGGTTACGCAGCTGCATTCTCTATCTTTGGGTTTATACTTACACAACACTAAGAGAAACAAAGGGCTTAGAAAAACATTTGACCTTCTAAATTTTAGGGTAAATTATGGAATCTACACTGTGCTCTACAAATGCCCTTTGGAGACCTCTGCTGACAACCCCACCTGCATCCTCTACTCTGCTATCTCTTACTCATTATATTACAATTACCATACTTTTCTTCCTGTTCTTCATACACCCTAAGGCTAGCCTTGTCTTAGGACCTTTGTCCTTGCTGTTCATTCTGCCAAGACATATTTTCCCCATTCTTTCTGTATGGCTGGCTTATGGTGTTCATTCTCCAGGATTCAATTCAAATGTCACTTCTTCAATTGAACATTTCCTGAGTGTTTGGCTGAAGTCAGTTACCACCTACTCCAATTACTCTCTCTCACCAAAAACAAAACACCCCCAAATTAAACCCATTGACATCTAGTTGATGCTGATTCCCCGTGTCCCCATGAGCATTAACAGGGTAGAATTGATCAAGAGGGTTTCCTTGGTTGTAATAGTTGAGGATGTAAATCTTTAGGTTTGTCTTTTGTGGTACCAATGGGTAGGTCTGAATCAACCTTTAGGTTATCACCTAAGGGTAACCCAATTTTAGCACCCATGGACCTATGCTGTTGATCATATTACCTCCTTATTGTCTCTTTCACAGAACTATCATCATCTGTAAGGAGCTCTGGTAGCATAGTGGTTATGAATTGGGTTGTGAACCGCAAGGTCAGCAGTTTGAAACTACCAGCTGCTACACAGGAGAAAGATGAGACTTTCTGCTCCTGTAAAGATTTACAGCCTTGGAAACCCTGTACAGGGTCACTATGAGTTGGAACCAACTACATAGCACACAGCCACCACCACATCATCATCTGCAATTATTTTCTTCATTTACGTGTTTTCTGGCTTCTTGCTTCTTGCCAACCTCCAAAATGAAAGCTCAATGCAGACAGGAATCTTATTGATCTTTGTCAGACTGTAGCCCAGGGCTCCAAACACTGATACATCTGAGATATTTCATTAGTAATGGTAGAGTACCACTCTCCTTCCTGGATCACACACACAGAGAGCAGTAGGACTTGTATTCTGTCCGCTCCTCACTTTACAGTTTCCTAGCATCTTAGCTACAAATGTGGAGGTCTACTTCAGATCAACACTCAGGGAAGGCTTTTCTGAGGAGGTGGCATTTGAACTGAATTCTGTGATGTGTGCTCAATGGCCAAGAACGTTCTAGAAGACAACTTTAAGAACCCTTCTCTAATCAAGGGCATTGAACTACCTGTTGTTGCTATCAACCATCGAATAGATGCCCCATTTAACATGAAAGTTCAGAGATACACTAAAACTGTAATGCAACCAACATATGAAAAAAGGTGCTTCACAAAATAAAGTATCCCTTACACACTCACACACAAATACACAGAGAAAGAGAGAGGAAATCAATAAGATAAAAACAATAAACGTCATGCAAATCACATGGGCCAGTTATCTGTGCTCAGGGTGTGTTGTCAGCCAGTCAGCGATATAGGTATCTGTTCTTCCTCCAAGTCTGAGAATTTTACAATGTGAAACACTTAAAATCATTATACGCTTGACAGCAAGAAATATGACTCTTCATTTCATTTTGATTGGATAGCTTTTCTTCTCCCCACTGAAAATTACCAAGTTGTAATTCATTATATCAGTCTTCTTAAAAAAAAAAAAAAAATTAAACAAAGGGCAACCCTACAGGGCAAATCAGATATATTCAAGTTGCACTCAAATAAATAGTCTCAGAAAAAAAAAAAAAAAAAAAAGGCTGAAAAGGCATGTATCAAGACACCACCATCAAGTAAATAATCTAAACACGAAACCTTGGAAATTTATTACTGGATGGAGATATATGGGCTGTAGATCATGATCAAACCCAAGAGACTACAAATCAACTAGCTACAAAATCAGCCACGAAAAAACCCTGCTTGAAAGTGAAAGAAATGTCTTTATCACAAATGTTTTCATCTCCTTTATTTTCTTTTGGGAACCTCTCAGAGATAGGAGCCTAGGAAATGAACTCGCAATCTAATTTGCCTAACATTTAAAGGTACTAGTGGACACTATCTCTCTGGAAGGAGGGGAAGTTTTGCACTTCCTGTTCAGAAACATAACTTGCTATATGCTCGTGGACTTTTTCTTAATTCTCTCCAAGTCAGCAGACTTACTATAAACGGGAAGGGAGAACTTATCAGTACCTCCTGAAGCCCATGCTCTGCAGAAAAGTTTTGCTTTTAGGAACAAACAAACGGCTTCTCACTACTTCCTTGGTTTTGGATTTCCACACTAATAAAATTGGGATTGGTGACTCAAAAAGAGAAGTGGCAGTCTTGCTTAAAATCCTTTCTCCTAAGAAACAGGGCACACTTTATCATACAGACATTTCAGGGAAATCAAAGGAGTTAGAACTGACAGACCCATGTAAGCGCGGGCTCAGAAAAGGGGTGCCTCTTTTCCTTTTTTTAAGTATAAAACATTTCTCAGGATACTAGATGCTGAATTAGCTGTTGACTGGTTAAAAAATTTAAGGGCATAAGAAAAAGTCTTCTGTATGTAGATGAAATTCCCAGATGAAGAGCAGCTGTTATTTATGTTGCATTTAAGTTGCTTCAGCAACTTTAACCATATATTTTTATCTCATTTAATTACAGTTTTGAAAATAAAACCATCATCAAATATACATGGAAGTGATGTGTTTATTCATCATCTACTTAGACTGTACTATGGGTGCTGTTTTACCATTCTCATTTTTACTTGGAAGAATCAGAGATAAGGTTGCACTGTGGTTAAAACTGCCAATTTTCAGAAATGTCAACACTTTTGTTCATGGCTCTTAGTATGCACCCAAAGGGAGATGACAACTAATAAGTACTCATTCAATACCTACAATATGTCTACTATGATTACCTAGTGAGAGCACAGTGGCTCCCTAGGATAAGCACTGGACTGTGAACTACAACGTCAGTGGTTCAAGACCACCAGCTACTCTGTGGGAGAAAGATGAGGTTTTCTGGTCCAGCACAGATTTTAACAGCCTGGGAAACCCCTATACAGGGTCACTATGAGTCAGAACCGACTTGAAAGTAGTTAACAACAACATGACTACCTGTTAGCCACTTTTTTAGGCATTGAGTATAAAGTTGAAAACAAAACAAACACCTCTCTTAGGAAGATGTTAATGTGTATTATATAGACCACAAACAAACCAAGTATATGACACAGAATGTCTCTGATGATAATAACCACTAATGAGAAATAAGAAAACAGATATAGGATATTGCGATTATAACTTTAAAAAACAAGCCAGTGGCTGTGGAGTCAATTCCAAAACATGGTGCCCCCATGTGTGTCAGAGTAGAATTGGGCTCCATGAGCTTTTCAATGGATGATCTTTTGGGGGTTAGATCACTAGGCATTCCTCCTGAGCTACTTCTGCTTGGACTTGCACCTCCAGCCTTTTCCAGTGGCCAACTGAACGTGCTAACCCTGCGTTCCACCCAGGGACTATTATAACATTGAAAGAGGGAAGATAATACAAAACTAGAGGCTCTTCACTTCCTATTTCTAAAGGTAGGAGAATAAATTATTCTCCCGTTGCCAACCCAACTCTCAGCCTCTATCACAACACCTCAGAAGGGCACAAAGTGGTGCCAAGTGACACAGCAGTCTTGATTTAGTTTTGTACTTTCTTATTTATAGCTGAAGTTGAAATCATCTTAGTTCATGTAACACCTGAGGAAACTAATAAGTATTTTCAACTTACATTTAAATGCTTCAAACAGTTCCACAGCAAAACAGAACAAACTTCTAAATAACTGAAGAAATGGGAGAAACAACTTAGGAAATACACCAAATATGCACTGATTTGTAAAAGATGACAATAATCAACCTAGTATTGTGATCATTTGTGTATTAGGTTTGGATGGAGCTAACTGTTTTCTACCTCAGAAATTCTTCAGAGTCTGCAAACTCCAGAGTTGGAAGGATGTTACCATTCTTTCTCCATTCTGCCCTCCCTGTTACACCTTTCCTTTTTTCTTTCGCTTCATCAATATTACTTACACTATAGTCACGAATCAGGTCGCTAAACTCAAGGTCAGCAGTTCAAAACTACCAACTGTTCCATGGGAGAAAGATGAGGCTTTCTGCTCCCATAAAGATTTACAACCTCAGAAACCCTGTACAGGGACGCTATAAGTCGGAACCGATTCCACATCACAAGATGACTGTCATTTATGAGAGACGCTGTGGAGAACATGAACATGCATTAAACATGATCTCAGACCTCAACATGCTTTTAATCTTGATTGGACAGTCACAAAAGCAAGTTAAAAATTAAATAATCAATACTATAAGAGTGGTAGCAACTGTTATGGGAGTAATAAAAAAGTACTTTTTGCTGGGACTGGACCACACAACCCACATTCCACTGACACAAATGATGGGTACGGCACACAACAAAGATGAAAGGATGTGGGTCTTAGTTTGAACCTGTGTCACCCATGACTTGATGTCTGTTGCTCCTTATGTCAGCTTCATTCCCAGCCCTGTCCATTTTCCCCACAGTCTCTACTGCAGGTTGAGTGTACACAGCGCTCACAACTTGAGCAGGCAAAGCCCTCACTCCATCAAGACCTACAACACCTTGTCTTCTTTCTAGCTGGAAAGCTCTTCTGCTGGATCTTGGCATTGCTGCCTGCTTCTCATCTTTCACATGGTGATTTTAAAATCTCCTTCTAGAGCTGCCCCTGAAGAGTTACCTTCTTTCCCTTTAACTTATTGTTCACTGCGTTTATATTCCTTACCGGAAATGTTTTATTCCTGTCTTTTTTTTTTTTTATCTTTTTTCTCCAACTCTAGCATATGATTCCAAAATTTCAGTTTATAACTAGAATTTAGCACAGTGCTGGGAACTTGGTAGACACTTAATAAATGTCATTTAAAAATATTTAACATTTTACTTCAAATTTAGATAAAATTTAGGTGATTCCAGAAATCATTTTATCCTGTTAGGCCACGTATCAGATACAATGATGACTGTGACATTATCCTAATACAAATAATGAATAATATAAATAATGATAATTTAACAATAGCAACAGTGGTAGCAATAATGACAATAACATTAATAGAAGTCACAGGAGTAGCAATAGCAATAACTAGGCAGATGGTAATAAGTTTAGAAAACACATTTTACTTGCATCTGGTCATTGAGTTGACAGCAATTTAAATAGAGAAAATTGTATGTATGAAGTGTATACTACAGAGAACAACAACTGAAAGTCAGAGAAGTTTAAAGATGTGTTAAAAGTTGTTATTATTGCAGTTAAATTAATTCCAACACATAGTTGCCTTGTAAAAGACTTCCAAGCAGTGGCTGGTAGGTTTGAACCAACGACATTGTGGTTAGCAATCCAGGGCTTACCCTATAGCACCACACCAGGACTACTGCTCAGAGTTAGACATCTAATAAATAATAATCCAGTACTAGAATCCAAGAACTTCTCAGTGGAGATTATAAATTCCTTAATGACAAGAATGCCATCTCATATTTCTTAAATCAAAAACTAAACCCATTGTCAATGAGGCAAATATTTCTTTTTTTTTTTTTTACGCTATTTTTAGGTGCAGTTGAGTCAGTTCCAACTCATAGTGACACAATACACAAGAGACGGAAACATTGCCTGATGCTGTGTCATCCCCACAATTGTTATATTTGAGCCCTTGGTGGCAGCCACTGGGTTAATCCATCTCATTGGGGACTTCCTCTTTTCCAAAGACTGTACTTTACCAAACCTTTTCCAGGAACTGACTCCTCCTCATAACGTGTCCAACTTATGTGAGACAAAGTCTCTCCATTCTCACTTCTAACGAGCATTCTGGATACACTTCTTCTAAAGCAGATCTGTTTGTTCTTTTGGAATTCCTTTGTACTTTCAATATTCTTTACCAACACCATAATTCAAATGTATTGATTCTTTTCAAGTCTTCTTTATCCATTGTTCAGCATTCACATTCATATGAGGTAAACAGAGATATCAAGGCTTGGGTTAGGTGTGCCTTAGTCCTCAAAGTGACTTATTTCCATTTTAACACTTTTACAAGTTTTTTTTTTGCAGCAGCAGATTTTCCTAAAACAAAACGTCCTGATTTTTTGGATGATGCTTCCATGAGAGTTATTGTGGATCCAAGTAAAATGAAATCTTTGACAACTTCAATATGTTCTCCATTTATCATGATGCTACTTGTTGATCCAGTTGTAAGGATTTTAATTTTCTTTACACTGATGTACAAGCCATACTGAATATTGTATCTTTGATCCAAATTAGTAAATACTTCAAGTCTTCCCTTCTAGCAAGTAAGGTAGTGTCATCTGCACATCACAGTTTATTAATGAGCTTTCCTCCAATCCTGATGCAGACTGTCTCTTGGCCTATGTACAGGTTCCTCAAGAACACAATTAAGTGTTCTGGAATTATCACTTTTCTCAATGTTATTCATAATTGTTAAGATCCACAAAATTTATCTACATGTTCTGATAGAGTGGACATGTCACAAAATTTTGTTCTCAATCATGATGAATATAGATATCTATTCAGAGCAATGAACAGAGGTATATATTAAATACAGACCCACCGTTGTTGAATGTCAATTTTCCTTTCTAAAAATGATATCCATTATTTTATTAAAATTCATGATCAAGAATGAAAATTGCCTTCTGAAACAGACATGCTGTGTCCTAGAGTGACAAGGAAGGCTGGGAAAATTCAGTGACCTTGTTCCACCATGTTATTAATATTGCTCTTCGTGATTAGTGTTAATTAGAATATTTAATTGATGTAATGTTTCACTTCCATCACAGCTGAGTGAGAGAACAGTTTTTCAAATAATGATCCCTAACAAAAGTATACTGATCCTAGGAAGTTCTATATGGGCAAATTGTGGCAAAGAGACAAAATTCACTGTAGTACAAAATGGGATGAAGACCAAGTTCATTCCTTCAATTCTCTCCCCATATAGTTATTAAGTATAGGTCAGATACTGCCGTAAGGGTTTGGGGCAAGCAAATAACAAAAGAAAGAAATCTCTCTTCTGTAGCACTTCTATCTGATCAGATGAGGCACAAATACAGTAAGCATAAAAACAAGTAAGTAAATGACATCGTATGTGAGAAGGACAGACAGCTGTAGGAAAAAGAAAGCAAAAAAACAGATCAGGACAAGAGGACCTAGGAAGGCTGGGGTGGAAGGAGGGGGACAATTTAAAAATGGACTTAGGGTAGTTAGTTCTCATTGAATAAGAGACATTTGAGCAAAGAATTGAAGAAGGCTAGGCATTTGCACAGGTGGACATTTAGGGGAAATCATTCCAGGTAGAAGAAACTCTTTCAAAGGCAAGCTATTAGGCATGTTCAAGGAAAAACAAGGAGGCAGATTTGGCTGGAGTGGAGTGGATGAAGGAGAGAGAAGTGACGAGCTGGTGGAGATTGTGAAGGGTTGGGGCTGGTGACCATGTAGGACCCTGTGGGCCTGTAAGTCAGGTCGGT
>NW_006408639.1:5805095-5820931 GCF_000296735.1 Chrysochloris asiatica | reverse complement strand
TACTTTAAATGAAAGGAGAAGTCACTCTAAGGTCCGAGCAGAGGATGAAGGAGATTTGATATTATGGTCTTCTTGTTATTCCACTCAATCGTGTTCCACCAAAATGACTGCCTACTACACAGTTGGCAGTTTGAGAAGAAATAATTGACACAAAGTTACATTAAGAAAAATCCCCAATGCCCAACGAGCTCTCCTTTTCTGGGGAGGTAGAAATTTACCCGATTTTAAAAAGACAAGAGCTTTAAAACTACTAACAAAGAAACAATTGCCATCAAGTTCATGGACTCAAGTGAATTCCATGCGAATCAGATTCGATTTTTGCTCCATATCAACGATTTTCTGGAAGTAGAAAGTCAGGTCTTTCTTCTGAGGAACCTTTGGATGAACTTTCAGTTAGCAACTGAGCGCATTTACCCATATGTGCCATGGAGGGACTCAAGATTTTTGATCTCTGTATAAATAATGTGCTATGAAATTATAGGAACAAACAAAACGATTAAAAAAATAGTTAAAAAGTAAAATCCTCAAAAGTACATGCATGTAGTCTTAACTTGAAAAGTATTAAGACTGCAAGGGGAGAAAAAGACATGAATAAAATGCCAAAGTAAGGGGATGCAAGATCAGAGACTATTTATTTAAATATTTAGTCACTGAAAACCTTATGAATAGCAGTGGAACACATTCAGCAGCAGAATATTAATATTGAAATATGATGAAGAGCACCAGAATACTGTCAGATAGAGTGCCAGAAGATGACTCCCTCAAGCTGGAAGTCACTCAAAATATAACTGGAAAAGAGTTGCCTCCTCAAAGCAGAGTTGATTGTAATGACACAAATGGAGTAAATCCTTCAGGACCTTCAGATGCTGATGGGACACAACTCAAAATGAAGAGAAACATCTGTAAACATCCATTAATAATCAGAACATGAAACATATGAAATACTGATCTAGGAAAATTATAAACTGTAAAAAAAAAAAAATTAAACAGAACACAAAAACATCAATATCCTAGACATTATTGAGTTGAAATGGACTGGTATTGGCTATTTGGAATCTGATAAGCACATGGTTTACTATGATGGGAATGAGATCCAAGAGGAATGGTGTAGCAATCATCAAAAATAAGAACATATCAAGATCTGTCTTGATGTACAACTATCTGTGACAGGACAATATCCATATGCCTACAAGGAAAACCACTTAATACCACTATTATTCAAATTTACTCACCAACCACCAAAGTCAGTGATGATGAAACTGAAGAATTCTATGAAATTCTTCAGTTTGAAATTGATCAAATATGCAATCGAGATGTATGGGTAATTACTGGAGATTGGGATGCAAAGGTTGAAACAAAGAAGGTCAGAAGTTGGAAAATATGGCCTTGGTGATAGAAATGACGCTGGAAATCACAGGTTAGAGTTTTGCAAGTCCAATGACTTCTTCAAAGCTATTACATTTTTAAAACAACATAAATAAAAGATGACTGTACACATGGACCTCACCAGACGGAACACACAAAAATCAAATTGACTACATCTCTGGAAAGAGACCGTGGAAAAGTTCCAAATCATCAGCTAAAACAAGGCTACAGCAGACAGTGGAACAGACCAACTTGCTCATAAGCAAGTTAAGGTTGAAGCTGAAGAAAATTAATACAAGTTTACAAGAGCTAAAAAATTACTTTGAACATTTCCCACCTGAATTTAGAAATCATCTGAAGAAGAGATTTGATGCATTAGACACCAAAGACTGAAGACCAGAAGTGTTGTGGGATGAAATTTAAGGTAGAATCCCCACTGAATAGTTTTCATCTTGTCTAGATGGGTCTGGTGAAAGGTGATGGAGATAAAATTATTATGGTTCAATACTGAGTAACTGTTATCATGACTAAATGTGATTGTCACAACTATAAAGGTAGAAGTTTTGTACTATAAAGGGGGGAGTGGTAAATCTTATATTCTGGGAATAAAGGACCCAAGGTCCATCAAGGGAGAAGAACATGCATGGAATGTGGGACCCTAACTAGAAAAGCAGAGACACCAGAGATGGAAGCAGAGATGGGCATGGAAAGATCGAGCAGCTGAGGACTCTAGACTCATGGAAAGAGAAAGGCTGTGTGCTGGCGGCCAGGAGGAAGGCTTGCAGAATGTGTCCTTTGGTTGGTAAAATGATTATATATTCCTAAGTGTTCTTATGAATATCAAAAAACAACAACAAAAAAATCCCCCCAAAAAACAAAAAAACAGAGGGAATAGAAGCAAATACTGTTAAACGATGACCCACGGAGGAGATTATAATCATTACAATGAAATGAAATATGATAGAATGAGTGCAAAATCCATGTTCTCCCATGTAAACCATCACTCAATTTACAAAAAAAAAAAAAAAAAAAAAGCTTTAAAAAACAATTTGATCAACTGAGAAGTAAATTACTAAATTGATTTTTTTTTTTTTAACTTGAACATGTTAGAATATTGTGATTTCAATAGAGGTAAGATTTTTTAGTACATTGAAAAAATTTGTATGTATCTTAGTTAACAGAAAAATAAAACAAAGATGTGTAGAGAGTCCTGGAGTAGTGCTGTGGATTAATGCACTGAACCTCAAAGTCGGTTTGAACTGCAAAGTAGGCAGGTTCAAGCTCACCAGTGGCTCTTCGGAAACTATACAGCGGCACTATGGGTCAGAACAGACTCGATGGTACTTAAACTACAAAAAGAGCAGGGAAAAACTGAAGTGGCTATTAGCCTTAATGTTCATATTACATTATAAGAAAGGATGAAAACTAATATATTTAATGTCCAACACAAAACTTTAGCAAAAAAAACAAAGAGAGGAAAGGAATGGTAAGAACAAAAAATCAATACAATAATATTTATTTTTTTAAGTTATGAGAGGTTCAAAAGGACAAAAACTGGTTCTTTGAAACTTTTGGTAAAATAAATGAATCTGTTGCACTATTGATCAAGAACAAGGGGGGGAAATATCATACAAGAAGAAAGCAAAAAAGGTAATTAAGAAGACAAGAAAGAAGGAAAAGACAAAACGGATGTCAGGGAGATTCTGAAAGTCATTCTCCAGCACAGATATGCTAAAGCAAATAAATGGAAGAAATGAGGAGGTAAAGAGTTTAACAGAAAATGTCAAAAGGCAGCTCGAGAAGACAGTCAAATATTATAATAAAATGTGTAAAGACCTGGAGTTAGAAACCTAAGGGAAGAACACGCTCAGTATTTCTTAGCCTCTACTTGAATGAAAGATACTTGGGGCACAATATTGAATGATGCAGAATGCATCAAAACAAGATGGAAGGAATACTTATAGTCATTCAGTCATTTCAAGAGGTAGCATATGATCAAAAGCCAATGATACTGAAGGAAAAAGTTCAATGTGCATTGAAGGAATTGGCAATGAACAAGGTATGGGAATTGATAGATTACAAGTTGAAATCTTTCAACGAACTGATGCAACACAGGAGGCATTCACTCGTCTATGCCAAGAAATTTGGAACACAACTACCTGGCAAACTGACTGGAATGAGGGATATCATTGCTGATGTCAGATGGATTGTGGCTGAAAGCAGAGAATCCCAGAAAGATGTTTATCTGTGCTTTATTGACTATGCATAGGCTTTGGATTTTGTGGATCATGACAAGCTATGGACAACATTTCAGAAAATGTGTATTCTTGAACACTTGATTGTGCTTATGAGCAACCCGTACATAGACTAAGATGTAGGTGTTTGAATAGAACAAGGGAACACTGAATGGTCTAAAATTAGAAAAGATGTGGGCCAGGGTTGTATTTTTTTTCACCAAATTTATTTATTTTGTATGCTGAGCAAATATTCCAAGAAGCTGGATTATATGAAGAAAATCATGGCATCAGGGTTAAAGGAAGACTCATAAACAACCTGTGATATATAGATGATACAACCTTGTTTGCTAAAAATTCAGAGGACATTAAAAAAACTTATTGAGGAAGACCAAAGACTTCAGTATGGGTTGCACCTCACTGTATAGAAAACATAAATCCTCACCACTGGACCAATAAACTACATCTATATAAATGGAACAAAGACTGAAGTTGTCAAAGACTTCATTTTGCTTGGATCGACCATCAACATCATGGAAACATCAATCAAGAAATCAAATGATGTATTGCATTAGGCAAATTCACTGCATACGACCTCTTTAAAGTGTTCAGGAGCAAAGATGTCTGTTTGAGGACTAAGGTGTGCCTGACCTAAGCAAAGGTATTTCCAATAAACTCATATGCATGTGGACATTGGACAGTGTATAAGGAAGACCACAGAAGAATTGATGCATTTGAGTAATGGTTTTGGAGGAGAATATTAAAAGTACCACAGACTGCAAAAAGAACAACCCAGTTGTGTTGTAAGTAGTACAGACAGAATGCTCTTGGAAGTCAGAATGAACAGACTTTGCCTCTCATACTTCAGACGTATTATCAGGAAGGACCAATTCCTGGAGAAGAATATCATCATGTTTGATAAAGTGGAGGGTTGGAGAAAAACAGGAAGACCCCCAACGAGATGGATTGGCACAATGGCAGCATCATGGACTCAAGTTTGGCAATGATTCTGAGGTTGGCACAGGACCAGGCAGTGTTTCATTCTGCTGTGCATAGGGTCGCTATGAGTTGGTACTGATTCAATGGCACCAAATTAACTAGCAAATTAAAGGGCAGATTAGAATTGTTCTATACAGTTTCTGAGAGTGTAAATGTTTATGGAAGCAGACAGCTTCATCTTTTTCCTCCAGAGTAGGTGGTGGGTTTGAACCACTAACCTTACAATTAATAGCCCAACACTTATCTAACTAAACTACTAGGGCTCCCTGGACTAAGTCTCACTAAACACACGCAGAGGCTCTTCCTCTGTGGTCTCTGAAGGGCTGATGCAACCTATCAAGCTCCAGAAACCTGTGGGTGGAGGGACCAGTTGTAGACTTTGGGCAGATGCAGTCCCAAGATGACTTGAGAGTGGAGCTTCCTTGGCCATCCTGATGAAATGAAATAAGGGAGGAGACCATTTGCTTGTGGAGTTTTCAGGTGTCTTGAGCTGAGCGTGAAGCTTCATGTAACTCACATACCTAACAGCTCTGTGAGACAGGATAGGTAATGGAAAACAGAATGCCAAGGATCTGCTGGAATACTACCAAGGAGGTACCCACTCCCAGAGCAAAAGAACAGAGATGAGTAATACATTAAGCTGCTAACCTCAAAGTCAGCAGTTCAAATCCACCAGCTGCTCTGTGGGAGAAACATGAGGCTTTCTGCTCCCATAAAGACCTATATATAATCTTGGAAACGCTATACAAGACTGCTATGAGTCTGAACCAATTCCACAGCACTTAACAGCAGCAGCTGTAGCAGTAGCAGCAAAACAAAGTAACAAAAACCCCAAACTAAAACAACCATACTGCGTTGTCACAAACTGATAGAAATGCATCCACACAAAAATGAAAAACATGAAGCTAGAAAGTTGAACTAGTAGTAAAGACTTTGTTGATACACTGGAATTGTATTGTTTCCCACAGAATACTCTTAATGAATAGTTGTTGTTGTTAAGTGCCGTCGAGTCGATTCCAACCCATAGCGACCCTGTATAGGGCTTCCGAGTAGCAGCTGGTGAGCTTGAACCACCCACCTTGCAGTTCAAAAGACTTTGCAGTCTGGCGCATTAACCCACAGTGCCACACCAGGGCTCCTAATAGATAGGATTACCTAAAAAAAAAGTTTGTGGTTAATTTACGAAGGCTGAAACTATACTGCCTATTTGGAGATTTGCAGAGGAGAGAGTTTGGAGTCCCTGGGTGGTTAAAGCAGTTAAAGATGCTCACCTTCGAATCATAGCTTGGAAGTTCACACCCACCCAGAGGCTCCTTGGAAGAAAAGCCTGATGATCTACTTCGAAAAAAATCAGCCTTTGAAAACCCCATGGAATACAGGTCTGCTCTGATACACACGGATCTCCACGAGTTGGAATAGACTTAATGTGTATTGTTCACTGGTTGAAGAGTTTAATTTGATTGAATACATCTTTTCCTAAATTTGAGTACTGAACACTTTTTGATGGAGATGTCCTTTAAAATAAATAAATAAATAATGTTTTACTGTGAATTATGTGATGGTTTACATGGGAGAACATTAGTTTTACATTCATCCTATCGTATATCATTTCATTGCCATAGTTACAATCCCCTCCATGCATCATCAACTAACCAAAGGGTATACCTTGCAAGCCTGCTCCACAGTCCTCAGCACACAGCCCTCTCCCTCTCTGGGTCTAAAGTCCCCAGCTGCTCCTTCTCTCCACATCATCGTCTCTGCCCCTATCTCTGGTGTCACTGCTTCTCTGGGTAGGATCCCGATCTCTGCCCTTCTCCCTTGATAGTCCCAGGGACCTCCACACCTAGTCTGCAAAGTCAATTACTCCCCTCCTTGCTACAAAATGTCTACCTTTACATTTTCAACCCTCACAATCAGTCCTGATAACAATTATTCATGGAGGTGTGCTTTTTAGTGGCCCATAGAACTAGTTTACCAGTTCTAGAGTTAGGAAATCATCTTATAAACAATAAAGGAATGTGTCTATGAGGTAGGGGTGAATGGAGAGCAAGAAAATCAT
This sequence comes from Chrysochloris asiatica, assembly GCF_000296735.1. Lineage (NCBI taxonomy): Eukaryota > Metazoa > Chordata > Mammalia > Afrosoricida > Chrysochloridae > Chrysochloris > Chrysochloris asiatica. Next base: position 5,814,274 of record NW_006408639.1, on the reverse strand, counting down.
ATCTGGATTTTATAAACTGAATTCTTAAAGAGTGATATAAAATCAGGATGATAACTTTGGGAATATAGCAATAGAAGAGGATGGAATGGAAAAAAATAAATAAAAGCGAAGTTAGTTGCCACTCTTGGTTAATCGCTCTTCCAGAAAACTTTAAAATACACATGATCTTATGTAAGGACTTAAGCAATTAACATTTCTTCTGATAAGTCTCAAAGAAAGAAGCTGGAACACAATGTACTCTGGTAGTACTTACTCATCTTTATTCAGAGCAGTGGTACTAGTCTAAATTGGATTTCAGTGAATTAACGTAGCAATGAGAAAACTTAGGAGTATATTTAGCTTGTGTATTAAGTATGAATTTTATTTTTAGATTGTAGCTTTTCATCACCATTTTTCATCCCGCCTCAGAGAAATAAAGGAACATTCAAAACCATAGTATGGAATTAAAAAGGAGACTGAAAAGCAAATCTAATCAAGAGGTATTTTTAGATTGTTGCTGTTTAATGCTGTTTATTGTTGTTATTAAGTGCCATCGAGTTGGTTTTGACCCATAGTGACCCTGTATAGGGTTTCTGAGAAGCAGCTGATGAGCTTGAATCATGGACCCTGCAGTTCAAACAGCTTTGCAGTCCGGAGCATTAACCCACAGTGCCACAGCAGGACTCCGTTTAATGCTGTAGAGTTGGTTAAATTCATAACGACCTTGTATAGGGTTAATGAGGAGTGGTTGGTGGGTTTGAACTGCCAACCTTAAGGTTCCAAATGACCTTGTGGTCCAGTGCATGTCCTACGGCATGACACCAGGACTCCAAAAACAGTTTCTCTAAGTGACTTTAAGAAACCTCACATTCATTCATTTAAGTCAACTGGTGAGTTCTTCAATCCTTCACTTTCTGTTTTGGAGTAAAATGGTATGGTGCTCACCTATTTAATAGAAGACATTTACAGAACATTTCATTTCTTTACAAGAGTCATCTCAGTTATGGAAAAACGAGGTATTGGGATCCTACAAAATGGCAATTATAGAAGAGTTTCCATTTCATGCTCTTTGGAGAGAATCCAAGAGAAAGAAAACAAAGGTAATATATGCAGAGATGAGGACATGGAGAGAGAGAGCAGCTGAGGACTGTGGACTCATGGAAAGAGAAAGACTGAGTGCTGGCAGCCAAGAGGCAGGCTTGCAGAATATGCCCTTTGGTTGTGTAAATTATTATATATTCCTGAGTGTTTCTGTGTATACCTCCTGCCTACCCACCCCCACCCCCCAAAAAAAAGAACCAGAAGAGAAGCAAATATTGCTGAATGATGATGCAGATTGTAATCTTTGCAATGTAACAATGAGTGTAAACCTGATGTTCTCCTATGTAAACTATCACTCAATTCACAATAAAAACTCATATAAAAAAAGGTAATATATGATGTCACTTTGCATTAGACTCTGTAGAGAGGGGGATCAATGTTTGAATCAATAACATCAGAAAAAGAGTAGAGTCCTTCATCAACCCCCACACTCCTAGTCCACTCACTTCCCCAAAACCTTGTGCTTTATTTGGGTGTAATATCTAAATGTCAGCCTGCCTGTTTCAATTTTAATACTGAACTTACCTAAATTGTATTATCTGTTTATGACGGATACTTTCAAAATATTAACCCTTTTCAGGTTATTTGATCATTTAAATATTCTCATGGGTTTGATAACTGTTTCTATAAGAAGCAGACAGACACAAAGTCTGTAGACTGGAATAGCTGATATTACACAATTAACCATAGGATGAGAGTTATGACATTTCAAATTGTCAAAGAGCTCAAGAGATCATGTATCTCCATTCCTAAAACATTTGGAAGCTTTGCAAGATATTTAAGTGATAAGCTTCAATGGTGCAGCTTGTTTGCAGAAGAATAGGAAATAGAATGCAAGTCAACAGTATCTCTCCTCTCCCATTCTACTGCTGTGTACTACGATAACAGTTATTGCAAAGCTCCTCAGTGTCACAAACAGTTAAACACTTGACTATTAACTGTAAGTTTGGAAGTTCTAACCCATCCAGGCGCACCTCAGAAGAAAGGTCAGGTGATCTGTTTTGAAAAGATCACAACCTTGAAAACCCTATGAAGTAGCTCCACTTTGATATACATGAGGTCACCATGAGAAGTTGATTCAGTGACAATTGATTTTGTTTTGTTTTGTTTATTTGATTGTTTCAGTTCTGTAGAATACTGCTATGGATGCTTCTCTGTGAACGAAAAATGCAATTTATCATCAAATGAGTTTAGGAACTACCGTTTACTATGTCTTCTTCTTGGTGTACAATGCACATTACAGCATTAAAGACTCCTAAAAGTCCTGCAGAAAACAAGTCCATCAACTGTTAATTATTAGCCTCTAAAAATTGGTGTTTTCCTAAGCACAGAACATCCCCCAAGTATAGATTCTTCCACTCATGCACTTGGTTGGTGGTTATGTGGTTATGTGCCGGGGAGTTGGTTCTGACTCATAGCAACACTGTACAGGGTTTCCGAGGCTGTAAATCCTTATGGGCGCAGAAAGCCTCATCTTTCTCCCATGGAACAGATGGTAGTTACGAACTGCTGACCCTGAGGTTAGAAGCCCGATGGTAGTTAGCACCCCGATTTGTAACCACTACACTACCAGTTATTGTTTGCAGAGATTGTAGCATTTTCTTGATAATGTAATTGGCTTAGAAGATCAAAAGCTATAAAAAGTGGCAAGTACTTTTCATTATTTGTCCCAAACTATTCCAAGAAGTGATTGTTGTTGTTAGATGCCTTTGAGTCAGTTCTGACTCATAACAACCCTGTATAGGGTTTCCAAGAAGCAGCTGGCGAGTTTGAACACCCAACCTTGATGTTCAAATGACTTTGCAGTCCAGCACATTAACCCACAGAGCCACACCAGGACTCCCAGTGTGACACCAGGACTCCAAAGAAGTAATTAGATAGAAAAATATACCTTCAAGAGAAGGGGGTTTTAAAACAGACTATATTTCTTCATGTTGTACAGACAGCCAATGCTTAGCATTGCATGTTTTTATTTGCTATTCGTAAGCTACCTTCTGGCAAAGAAGTAAGTAGCACTTTGTCATTTTTCTCTGCTATGAGTTTATTCATTCATTCTCCAAGGCCTATTCATGGCGATTGGTTACATTACTTTTATGTGAGTTCTTTCGACTTCTTGTAACACCTGCAACTTTACAAGGCTTTGCTGTTCTATCCCTTTCAGAGGTTCAGTGACAGTGATTAAGGTAAAAGTGGCTGCCTTTTCCCTTGTTATTTTTCCTACAAAGCATAGAATGAAGTAGTACCACACTTGAAGTCACAAATATGTTGATCAGAAAGGTCTGGAAAGATGGCAACTGAAACAAAGAAATTATTCTTGGGAAATACAAATGATATCAACAAAAGGCCTTTGAAATGGTAGTGTTCAAGAACTGAAGAGAAAAATCATTTAATTTCTTAATAGCAAGCATCAAAAATTGGTGTTTTTAGATTCTATCAAGTTGGGTCCCACTCATGGCGACCCCGTGTACAAGAGAACTAAACACTGTTCAGCCCTATTCCATCTTCATGAATGCTGATCAGCTTGAGTCCTTGGTTGAAACTACTATGTATATTGAGTGCCTTCCAACCTAGAGGATTCATCCTCCAGTACTCTACAGGCTAACATGGTACTTCTGTGAGCTGTAAGGCTTTCTTGGGCTAATTTTCACAACTAGACTGCCAGGTATTTCTTTCTAGTCTCTCTCAGTCTAGAAGTTCCAGTGAACTGTGCTGTCATGGGTGATCCTGCTGGTCTATAAAATCATGATGGCAGAGCTTCTAGCATCATACAACATGCACACCACCACCGTACGACAAACCAACAGACAGATGTTGAAACTGTCAATAATTAAGGGCTTTTTTTTTTTTTTTCTTTTAAAGTTTTTTTTTCATCATAAATGGAAATAAGTCTAATGGCTAAGGATGAAAGGAATGGAAAAACACTACCATATCACTAATAATACTACCTGCATTTAGATCTCATCTGATAAGGTCTTGTAGGTTAGTAACAAAGATGAATGAGTTTGAGGAACAGATAAGATGCTTAACCAGTCTCCTGATAGCTTTCAGGAAACAAGCCGGAGTGTGATAGGAATTCAGAGTGCTTTGCATGACCTCTGTTACCAACAAGTAAACCTATTTCCATTTAGGATGAAACTCATTGTAAAGGTTTTTGTGTGTTTGTTTGTTTTTTTCCATTTGAACTCTGGAGTCTTGTTGATAGCATTTTATACAAGCTTAACTTTCTTCATTTCATTGCTTGTAATGTAGAAATAATTCAGCAACTGAATTTGCTACTCCTCAGTAACCATAAGGAAAACAGTGATACTTTCCCAAGGAGGCTACATGTCTCAGGTCATTGGTGGTGTGGCAGAGACCCCAATCTTTTACAAAAGCTAAGCTCTGCTTTCCAAATCTCTGTTCACTAGGGGACTGCTCCCAAGAATACTGACACTTCAGAATCTACACTTAAAAAATTCATAGTTACAGATTTTGGTTTAGTTTTGTTCATTGCCAATGAGTTGGAACCAACTCATAGTGACCCTATACAGAGCTTCCAAGGCTCTAAAACTTTGTGGGAGAAGAAAATCTCATCTTCCTCTCACAGAGTGTCTGGTGGGCTTGAACTGCTGACGTTATGGATACCAGTCCAGTGTTTATAATACAGAGCCACCAGTCTCCCTATAGTATGCATATCACCCTACATTATTTTTGTGGGATTTACTGTTATCCCGATTATCACTGGCAGGCACAAACGGTTTGCAATGACTACCAATTAAAAGATCGGTGGCTCAAACCCACCCCATAGTGCCATGAAAGAAAAGTCTGGTGATCTGCTTTCTTCAGGATTACAGCCATGGAAATGCTGTGGAGCTCAGCTTTACTCTGTTACACGTGAAGCTTCCAAGAGTTCGAAGCAACTCAACAGCAGTGTGATTGGTTTTGGCTTTTTAATTATTACAGGAGCCATGGGGTGGTGCAACAATTAATATACTTGTCAGATGACTGACAGGCTGGAGGTGTGAGTCCCCCCCAGAGGTACCTCAGAAAAAAGACTTGACAATTTACATCAGAAAAATGAGCTACTGAAAACCGTATGGAGCACAGTTCTAATCTGACACACATGAGGCTGCCCTGAATTGGAATAAACTGAATGGCAACTATTTTTTTGGTTTGACGCCCATTTATTTAACCCATTTTACAGTTAAGAAGTTAAGTGAAGGTTCTCTTGTTCTCTCTGTGTCTCTTTCAAGGGAGGGATGTAACTGAAGATAAAAGTAACACTCTTTAATATTAGAAGTGCCTGATTGTAACAGGCGTCTCTTAGCAAGAGGGTTTCTGTAGTTGACTCTTGCTGAAGGACTTCCACATTTAGTTGAATAATGCTACCAACATGCAACTGCATTTGCTAATTTAATAGGCTTTCTAGCAGTTTTGCTTAGAAGCTCAGAGTTAGAATTAATGCACATTCAGCTACAGACTCAAAGATGCATTTATCAATCAGTTTGAGATACGTTAAAAACATCTTATTCAAAAACAAGAGCACTGTTAACATGCAAACAGATAAACGTTTTTTATGTAAATCTAGGAGCAATGTGGATCCTCAAAGAGTCATCTCTGAAATAAAGATTATATATAGCCATTCCCACCAAAGTTTTTAATGCAGTCCAAATCTCCATTGTTTGATTCAGGTAGTCCAACGGTATTTATTACAAAACATTGTCCAATTTAGGATCCATGCTGAGAAAGCAGAGGCAGCATTTAAAAATCCATGACCAGGTACAGAAGGTCCCCCCAAAAGCTATATGCACAATGTAATCTTTAGAACCTGTGAATGTAACCTTACGTGGACAAAGGGCTCTTGAGATGAGCATTCAACCTTTGGAGATGAGATCATGCTATATGATCTGGGAAGGTCTAAGGAGAAGTATCTCTATAATAGAGTGAGCCAGATAAATGTTAGACAGTCACACAGCAGAGATGGTGATGTGAAGACACAGCCAGAGAGGAGAGTTCTGCAGTCACAAGATCAAGAAAGTGGGAACAGCCACCAGGAAGAGGAAGAAGCAAGGAATGGTCTGCCCTACAGTCCTTGGACGGAGTCATATCCTGCTGGATTTTGGACTTGGAACTAACTCCCAAAACTGAGAGATCACTTTTCTGTTGAAGTCACCATGTTTGTTTTAATCCATTACAGCAGCCTCAAGAAACAAACACACCAGGTTGACCTTCAACTGAATGAAGTTGAGACAAGAGTCACTACATTTGTGAAGGCCTCAGTCTCCTACTCTTTGAAAAGTGGATCTAAAACCAGACAATCACAACCACCAACTTTATGTGCATAACCCCTCACAATAAGCCCATGGATTGTGGAACAAAACTCATTTTATTAACACCCTCAGAAGCGACTCACCCTTGTTGAAAAAGTAGTTTGTGGGGACTCAAGTCTTCACCTTCCTTTTTTTCCTTTATTACTGAATGCATAATATGTTTAACACACTGTGTTAGCTCTGATGACATGGAGCTTACAATCTGGTAGGGAAGACAACTATTAGATAACTAACTATATTCAATCTCACTGGAGTTTTATCATGAAAAAAAAAAAAGATTAAAATAATAATACCTTTTTAGACTGTATATCAGTGAAGGTAAATGCTGATTATAATCCAGGATCTACATGTTCCCAGACAATGCAGCAGCGAGACTTCTGGAGTCCTAGTGTGGTGCTCTGGTTTAATGTGTTAGACTGGAAAGTTGATATGAACCACAAGGTCGACGGTTCAAGCTCATCAGCTGCTCCTTGGAAACCCTAAACAGGATGGCTATGGGTAGGAACCAACTCTATGGCACTTAACAACAACACAGTACCTACATCTAAAACAAGATCCATTTCCTTATCAAACAACACAACCAAACCAAAGTATAGCTCATTGGTCATCCTCTCAACTGCTTTTATTTAAGGCCAATGATAAATGCCAAACTCACTCTGGTACAACTAAGTCTAAGGGATTAATCCACACACTACTCACAAAAAGCAAAGTGCTTTTCCTGGACTTCGGAGTTGGTGGTTGGTGTTACTTGGCATGCTAAGCAGAAAGTTCTCAAGCAGAACATCTCACAGGCATCTGGTCAGCTGGGAGTCCGAGTCATACAGAGCGCATCTGCCTACTTAGGCCCTTACTTTGTCATGCTTGACCATCTCTGCCCCTCTACCTTCTGAGGGAGGTTGTGGAGTGACTATCCCTGAAGATCTTTCAGACAAAAAATAGCAAGCATCTGTCCTAGCTGCCTGGGTCATTTACCTGATGGCAGGCAGCAAGCTGGCCCAGTTGATCTCATGAGATCTATTATGGCTTGATCTCTCTCTTTCTACAGTTCACTTAGCCACAACTAACACGTTTAAATGGGCCAAAGATACTGAAGAGAGAGCCTGGCCCTGCTGAGGCTGTGGAGCTTAGAAGAGAAGAATTTGATAAACTTAGGTTTGAATAGACAACATGAATCTGATAAATTTAGGTTTGAATTGTAGCTTTACCACTTGCTGTGTGAACCCAGATGGATCACTTTGTTTGACTTAACTTTGGGTTTCTCATTTTTAAAAGGGCCATAAATTTTTTCCTTAAATATTAAATGAGATGATGCCTATAAATGGTGCAACCTGGCATCTGATTAACTGTTGTTGTTAAGCGCTGTAGCGTGGGTTCCAACTCCTACTGACCCTGTATAGGGTTTTGGAAGAATGACTGGTGGGTTTGAGCCACTGACTTAATGGTTAGCAGTCCAGTGCTTATCGTACAGCACAACACCTGGATAAATATGAAGCATTAAATGACAACTGCTGCTATTATTATAATATGATCCATTCCACCTTCTCAAAGAAAGTGCCACCACACTTGGGATCTCTACATAAACATTTCCCTAGATTGGAGTAGCCAGAACCAAGGATTACCTCTAAAATGAAAAATGTCATCTTTATCTTGCATCCAGAGATACACTTTTCAGATCACCTTCCAGTTTAGTTTCTTTGCATCCCATGCTTCTCAAGATTGTTTGTGATCCCATTTGTGTAGCTAGGTCAGGGGTAAACCTTCTTAGGCATGACACATTAGTAATTTTAGAAAAAGAAACGAAGTACAAATCCATTGTCAGTGAGCTGAACTCATCACATGCCCCCTGTGTTACAGAGAATAACTGCTCTGTAAGGCAGCACAGTGGTTATGAGTCAGGTTTCTAACCTCATGGTCAGCAGTTTGAAACTACCAGCAGTTCTGCCAAAGAAAGATGAAGCTTTCTGCTCCCGTAAAGATTTATAGCCCCAGAAACCTTATGCAGGATCACTTGAGTTGGAAGCAACTCAAGGGCACATAACAGTAATAAAAATTTTAAAGGAAGCCGATTTCCAGCCATTTCTTCCTCAGTACCACTGGATGGGGCTTTTCTCACCCATTAGTAGTTGAACAAAAATGGCTTGCACCACCTTTAATAATGATGGCTGTGCCGTGATAATAGCTAACCCCTCCTTTACACATCATGTCTTCTCATCCTTCTTGATGCCCTGTGGGTTAGAATGATCAGGATTCTTTTACAGATGAGGAAAATGATTTAGACTAAACTCCCTGTCCAGAGTCTTACAGCAGTTAAGAAGATCTTAAGTAGCCTGGTTGTTTATGAACAAATCTTGGTTCCTCTTAATTGCTGGATGACACTCGGCAGCTTATTCAGCATGAGTCTTTGTGCCGTCTCTGTAAATTGATAGTAACAATAACAATCCTAATCCAAAGGGCATTTTTAAGGTCTTGGTTGTAAAGAAGGCCTGTGTTAAAAAATTAAAATGCCAGTGCAAAGGTTCAAACCTACCTCTGTAAAGATATAGTCTCAGAAACCCCATATGGGATCACTATGAGTCGGAGTAGACTCACGACAGTGGGCTTCATTGTAGAGACGTGGATCTTACTTACTAGGCGTCATCTGAATGGTCAAGCAAGTTCCTAATGGTCTGAAGTTAAAGCCATTAAGACTCTACTGATTTAGCATCACAGATGGCGGAGGTTTCCCTGACAATGTATTAGGGAAAATACTTAAAGTCATAATGAGACGATATATATATATATATATATATA
>NW_006408639.1:5794433-5804918 GCF_000296735.1 Chrysochloris asiatica | reverse complement strand
CAAATAAAATCAAACCTTTTCTCTTCTTTTTATGTCTATCCTAAGGTTGATATCTTAAACTTTGTACAAAACTCTGTTTCTAAGTGTTGTTTCTTTAAAAAGGGAAATTTCCAGACAATCAGCAAATACAGAATGTGCCTTAGGCTGCCTGGTCTTGGGGTAGCTAGTGCGGCTGCATGGCTGGTGAGGGATGGTATTTCTGAATGAAAGTGCTTACATTGTGCTTGGTACTATTCCCATTGAAAGGGCTGCTGCTCCAAATACTGTCTCTTGTTTTTGTTTGTTTGTTTGTTTGTTTGTTTTTTACAGAGTCATTGATAACTACTGTTTTTCTAATTTAACTTTTAGAAAAGGGATGCCAATTCAATCAGAAGATAATTTTAAAAGACATAGTGTATTCTCTAAAAGATTGTGGAAAGTAATATGTCTATTGATGATATTTTTAAAATATTCCATCACAGTCTTTTTTTATATCTATTTTGAAAAGTCTGATGGATTTTGATCATCTTAAATGAATCACAAGGTCGTGAACAGGTGTTCCATGAGGAATGTATTATTTATATCTCCATATTCCCTTTTAGCATGACATGAAGATGTAATGAGTACTCCACCATCTTGTAGTCCATTGGGTTAAATAATCCAAGATTTCATCACACAATTTAATGATTGGGGTCCTACAATATGGAAGACCATGCAGAAAAGAAGACAATTTATGTTTTCAAAGTTCCTTTCCCCTGGGTACCTCAATTACTTCTATATTCCCAAATACCCACTTGAAATTTTGCAATTTTGTCCAGTGCACCTCATGTCCAAAGATCAGATTTACAAATACACAGGGTTTGAAAGAGAGAAATATGAGCTACTTTCTAACCAACTATTTTCCCTGCCAGTGATACGATATGATATCCATTTGGTGCCAGCAAGCATCCTGTGGAAACAGACTTTTTCCCTCAGTCTTCTCTGAGGTAGAAGACACTACAGATAATGAGACGGCTTAGAAGTAGAAATAAAAGGAACATGAGGGGCCACCGTCAGCACAAATCTAGGCACTGAAGAGGGAAAAAGAGAAAGAGAAAACAAGCTTCTGGAAGTAAGGAATACAGTGGAAACATGGGAGAAAACAAGCTTGATTTCTGTAGTGAGTTCTACCTCAATAGTTGAGATAAAAGTCGACTGTACCTAGGAAGAACCCAGATTGTCTAGATAGAGAGGCATGTCAGCTCATAACTGTGCTGAGAGAAAAGTGAGTTCCAGAAGGAGACAGCAGAGCCCAGAATCCAGTCCTAGAACAAGCTGAGAGCAAACTAGTCCAATGACAAGAGTTGTTGTTGTTAAGTGCCATCTAGTTGGTTCTGACTCACAGCAAACCCGTATAGGATTTCTGAGAAGCAAATAGTGGGTTTGAACCACCAATATTGTGATTAGCAACCAAGTGCTTATCTTACAGTGCCATATCAGGACTCCAAAACAAGAGTTGTTGTTATTCTTATGTGCCATTGAGTCGGTTTTGACTCATAGCGACCCTGGATAGGGTTTCCAAGGAACAGCTGGTGAGCTGAAACCACTGACCTGGTGGTTCAAATCGACATTGCAATCCAGCACATTAACTCACATCACCACAGTAGGACTCTATGACAAGAGTAGTAAGGATGTAATACTCATAAATGCTGTTGAATAAAGGAGTGAACAACCCTGCATTCAAGCAGGATCTTCCTTATAGCATCATTGGAAAAAACTTGTTACAATATATCTGTAAACATGCTATCCTTGTGAGTAGCCTACACACAGTGACTAATGTTGAACAAACTACCAGTAAGACGGCACTTAACAACAACAACAACCAGTAGGAAAACTATTTAAATTTAATTTATTCTAATTTAAGTTCTAGAGTTGAAGTTGTTTTTATAACAATGTTTACAGTTATTACTAACAATCAGTGAGTATTAATGTTTCTATTAATTAGAATGAATAATTTGAAATGTTGTTACTATGACTAGAAGCTAATGTTAATAGAGAAAGAGTTGAGTGTGTTTAATGTCCGGGTTCTGGAGCCATTGAGGTGGTTCTAACTTATATTCACCCCATGTGTGTCAAAGTATGTCTGTACTCCATAAGGCTTTCAATGGGTGATTTTTTTTGGAAGTAGATTTCCAGACCCTTCTTCTGCAGTACCTCTGACTTTATGAGTATATTATCAACTGGTACCAAACCAGGGACTGCAGAGCCAGGGTTGTTTTTGCTTTTATGTGCCGTGGAGTCAATTCCAACTTATAGCAACCCTGTACAGGGTTTCCGAGGCTATAAATCTTTACGGGAGCAGAAAGTCTTATCTTTCTCCTTTGGAGCAGCTGGTAGTCTCGAACTGCTGACCTTAAGGTTGGCAGCCTGATTCCTAACCACTACGCTACCAGAGCTCCTTAGAAGTGTTCAAATATTGGTTCCGTTCGTCACTAGCTGTATGACACTGATTATTGGTGCCACTGAATTAGTTCATACTAAAATTGACCTAGTATACGGTCTGTGAGGAACAGTTGGTAGGTCTGAATCAAAACCTTGAAGTTAGCAGTCCAGTGCTTATCCTACAGTGCCACACTAATACTTGGTTTGACACTAGCCAGGCAAAATCTTAGTATTTCATCTTCTCCAATCAAACAAGGATAATAAGAGTATCTCACAAGTTTTGCGGTTAAAAAGTATTAACATACATAAAGTGTCTGAAATAGTGCCTGGCATCTCCATACATATTAGCTGATGTTCTTAAAATGATGATGATCTATGAGTTGTTTTCACTCTTAGTCCTAATTTTCTGTTATTATTCATTTACCCTATGGCAGGGACAGGGATAAGCACACCTAATGGCAGGATAAAGTTTGTGCTAGCATCCCCATTTTAAAGATGAGGAAAACAGATTCAGAGAAGTTAAATAACTTGCCTGAGGTTAAGTAGCTGGATTTGAACTCAGGCAACCTAACTCCAGAAACTGAAAGTCAACCACGACACAATTTTGCCCTTTCTATATACTCTCGTAAGGAGCCCTGGCAGCATATGGGTTGTGCGCTGGACTGCTGATTGCAAGGTCAGCAGTTCAAATCTACCAGCCGTACGGCAGGAGAAAGATGAGGCTTTCTGCTCTTGTAAAGATTGACAGCCTCAGAAACCCGGTACAGAGTTGCTATGAGTCAGAATTGACTCCACAGCATATAACCACCAACCACCACCACCAGCATTCTCATGATTTGTGGAGACACTAACTAAACACCATGGGCTTTACAACAATAATATATAATGGCTATTGTATGTCTGTCTCCTCAACTCACTCCTCAAGAGGTACAAGGATTCTAGTCATAAGCCTTTATAAAGAACCGTTTTCACAATTCTTGTTTACAAAAAAAAAAGAAACAAGTTATTTCATTTTCTTGAAATGTCTTCAAGACTTTTGTACTCCTCCTAACTATCAAGGTCAAACTAAATGCAATACTATTACAGCTTCCATATATTGTTTTATCAGTTTTAGACACATTTGCATGTGTATCAAAAATAGTTGAAATGAAAAATAGAATCATTTGAATGAATTTGTGAGGTTGCTCTCTGTGTTTAATGTTAATAGCCTTAGCACTGACACCAGCTTTTACTATGCGGTAAAAGCTGCTCCTGCTGATTTTTGATGATGTTCTCTGTACATTTCTACTGCACTTCACAGGAACTGAGCTAATGATATTTAAATACAGGAAACTGTAGCCAAGTGAGAGGGGCCCTGGTGACCCAGTGGGTTAACGTGCTTGGCTACTAACTGAAAGGTCGGTGGTTTGAATCCACAAGCAGCTCCGTGGGTAAAAGACATTGCAGTGTGCTTCTGTAATGATGTGCAGTCTTGGAAACCTGATGGGGTCGTTTCCCCCTCTCCTATAGGATCACGATGAGTCAGACTTGATGTAATGGCAAAGGGTTGGAAAGACAGAAGAACATTTGGTTCCAGTAGAAGGTTTTTTTTCTTTCTTTCTTGAACATAATTATGACTCTTATAAAAAGAGATGGAAAGAGTTTTGGTAATTATTAGTATTATTCTTGGGAAAGTGGAGGGTCAGTGAAAAAGAGGGAGACTCCCAATGAGACAGATTGGCATATGGCAGCAGTAATGGGCTCAAGCGAAGCAGCTATTAAGATGGTCTGCAGGACAGGGTGGTGTTTCATTCTGTTGTACACAGGTTCTCTATGGGGCAGAACTGACTGGACAGCACCTAACAACAACAATTCTTTTATTTCAGGAATACAGGAGGTGGTAACCAGGGGTGGGAATCGTGTCTTTTCATTCTCATAATTCTTATTTATATAATAAAACCAGTGTTTCATGTTTTTGAAATGCCTACAAGGTTGTTGTTTTTTTATTACTCTTAACTATTAAGGTCAAGTATAGAGTCAAAGGATCACTTCTTCAGCAGAGTTTCCACTTGGGGCAGTACAAACGATCAAATCATGCAATGCAGTCTTGCCCTGCATCCTCCAGTTCCCTTCCCATTCTTATTTATAGTTCCACTACAGCATGACCACAGCCTTAAAGCTTCATGGTTATGCATATGTTCCTGGTTTGCCGCTTGGCTTCCTCCTAGAATGTAAATACTACAAAAGTAGGGAACTTGCTCATCTTGCACAATGTTTTGAGAACAACGGTGTTGATGCAACCCTGTGTACAATAGAATGAGGCACTGCCTGATTCTGTGTCATCCTCACAATTGTTATGTTTGAGGCCACTGAGAACATAATAGGTCTCAACAGATACTTGTTACAAAGTCTTTATAGCTAGGCAGGTGATATACTAGGAGAGCCAAGGCCAAGTGAGCTAAGTCACAAGCCGGAGCCACTTAAGTTTAATCATCCAGGACTCAAAAGAGAAACCAAGCCAGTTGTTATCAATTCGATTCTGAACCTCTGAGTGTCAGAGGAAAATGTTCTCTGTAGGGTTTGCAGTGGCTGATTTTCCAGATGCAGATCACTGGGCCTGTCTTCCAAAGTACTTAGGGGTGTGCTTGAACCTCCAATTTTCCTGCTAAAGGCTGAATGTGTTAACCATTTATATTGCCCTAGGAAACTGCTCAAAAAGAAAGGATGCATTGTATGAAAATCTTCCTCTCCTTCATGCCAGCTCTCATGTCATCTCTGTAAAAGAATGGGAACTAGCTTTTACAGCATGCCTTCTATGAGTCGTGCATTTACTGCCCAAAGTCACCTGGTGAGGTGAGTCATATTATCTCTTTTGTTCAGAGAAGATAATGAAGCTCAAAGAGGTTAAATCATTTGCCCAAAGTGAGACAACTATCAACTGGCAGGCAAAGCAGGGCTGCGGATCCAGGGACACTCTCACCCACCCAAACACTGCCCCTTTAGGTCATCAGGGTGTTTGCAGACTATTTCTGGGGGCCTGACTAATTGCTATGCGATCAGCAAAAACACTGCTGGGTTTCCTCTGGGTTCGAGTCCTATTTCCCATGGCACATTTCAGCTTTGACACATGTATCATTACGATTCAGTATGAAATGAGTTATTTTAATTAGGTCATACATATTAATGGTATATCACACCTAGAAGGGATCTTAGAAATGATCTAGTTATTCAGCCTCTCACTTTGCAGCTAAAGAAAATGAAGTGCAGGGAGGTTAACTTACTCTGCCCAAGGTTACACTCTGACTTATGCAGAAAGACCAGGGATGATGGCAGGACATGAACTTCCATTTCTTTCTGAGGGTTAAACAGATTGCTCAACTCGGAATCCATATTTCTTGTCTGGATAAACTTGCCAGTAGATATTTAATACATGAAGTCTATTACATGGCCCCCAGAGTCCAGCACAGGAGATTCCAAGGTGAGAAGAAAATCATCCAGGCATCACAACATGAACCTAAATGTTTAGGCATCAACATAAAGCCACATAGCTGAAGGAAAAACTGGGGCTGAAATGCAAATTTCTTAATTTTTAGATTGATGTTCTTTAGAGTCTCACATACTGTATTCATTGCATCACTTTTTAGACTTACTATATTTCAGGTTTTTTAGACATCAGAGTAAGGAGAACAGAGTATTTCTGAGTATTGTTTTACCCCGTATTACTTATGTGACTGGGCAATGAACTTAACCTCTATAAAACTCATTTTTTTTCACCTAAAAATTATATTTTCCCATACTTTGGTGAGAGTCAAATATGTATTGGCATTCAATAAACTGTAATAAACTGAAGACTCATTCTAATATGTGTTTTGCCTGTAGACCATAGTGTTTCAATTGTTTTTTTAACATTGAGTGCTATAAGGAAAAGCATACATGCATCACAGTGGCAAAGTTTTCAATTCTCCAGTGCACTGATGAGTAGTGCAAAGGATGAATTAAACACTTGGCAACTGACTGAAAGGTTGGCAGTACAACTCCACCTAGAGATGCCTCACACAAAACTCTCTGGAGAAAGTTTGTGTTCTACTCTGGAACACAGGGGTCACCAGGACTTGAAACTGACTCAGTAGCAACTGGTTCGGGTTTCCTGGTGCTCTAGTTTTTGTTATATTGGATTTCTGGAGTCCTCGTGTGGCGCTGTGGGTTAATGCACTGGAATGCAAAATCAGCTTGAACTACAATGTCAGCAGTTCAAGCTCACCAGCCACTTCTCAGAAACCCTACACAGGGTCATTATGGGTTAGAGCTGACTCGATGGCACTTAACAACAACTTAAAATTGACTCAACAGTAACTGGTTTGGGTGTCCTGTTGTTCTATCTTTTGTTCTATTGGATTTATGTACTCCGGGTGTCATGCTATAGGATAATGAGCTGGACTGCAAAGTTGGTGAACTACAAGGTCTGTGGTTCAAGCTTACCAGCCACTTCTCAGAAACCCTATTCAGGGTCTTCATGGGTTGGAACTGACTCGATGACACTTAACAACAGCAACAATGTGGCCCTGTAGGATCAGCACTGGACTGTGAATTACAAGGTTGGCAGTTCATACCCACCAGCCATTCTTTGGAACCCTTACAGGGTTGCTGTGAGTTGGAATCAATTCCATGGCACTTAACAACAACAACAATAACAATTAGACTTACATTCTCCTGTTTCACCTATGCATATTATCTCCTCACCCCTACATTCATCTGACTTTTGAACTGCTGAGGAGATTAAAAAAATAATAAATTAATTCCTGGTTGTTTTTATTCCAGTTCTCTAAACACCTACACACAAATATTTCAGAAGGCAATGAGATGAATTTAATCAGTCTGTATAATCTCAATTTTGAAATCAGGATAAGATAGTGTATTCCTTGACAAACATACAGAATATGTTATGGTTAATAAGAATATGTTGACCTTTCTCAGGGAATTATACATATGACACTTTTATTACAAATATTGTAAAATGGAAACGAAACAAGAAAATTACAGGGTTCAAACAGCCAGGGAACAGTGTCATCATGAACATTCATTAAATGTCAACCTGGTGGATCAGGAGCATGAACACTTAGCCTACAGCAATCAAATGATAGTTCAAAATGCCAAAAATGGATTGTCTTTTACGTGACAGATGCTCTCTCGTCTTGAGTTGAAAATGCTGTTTCATAACATGGGTGACACAAAATTTGTCTCTGTTTTTTTTAAACATCCAACATATTTCAGTGCTAATAAAATAGCCAAAAGTTTTCAAGAAATCTACAGAAACATGTAAAAGTTTAAACAAGGCAAAATGCCTGAATCCTGTTGAGAAAAACCGTTATTACATTGTAAGTGTAGAGGTTACAAGTCAGTCTGATAACCTCAGGGTCAGCAGTTCAAAATTACCAGCTGTTCCGTGGGAGAAGGATGAAGCTTTCTGCTCCCATAAAGATTTACAGCCTCGGAAACCCTGTACAGGGTTGCTATGAATCAGAACCGACTCCAAGGCACATAACCACCACCACCAAAACTCATTTAGGTTCTAATCTAATCCCATTTGTCTTTCTGATCCACAAGATACCCTCAATGGCCTGTCTCTAGAGGACAAGGGAGTGTACAAATGTGAAAGCTACAGGTACCACGGGGGTAGGGGTGACTGAGAATAACAGAAGTGCTGATCCTGGGACAGCAGCTAACAGCTGGGCTCTTATCAAGGTGTCTCAGCTCTGTCGTCTCATTATCCTCACCTTTAAACACAGGGCGTTCAACCAACGCTCACTTTAGTTGGTTGCCTTAGAGTCTTTTCCAAGTTGTGATGATCTCATGTGTACAGTGTAGAACTGCTCCATGGGATTTTTCAAGGCTGTGACCTTTCAGAAGCAGACCATTACGGCTTTCTTCTAAGGTACTTCTGAGTGGGCTAGAACTGCCAACCATTTGGCAAGTTGTCAGATTTCACCCAGTGACTAGATGGGTTAGGCCAGACACTCAATGGAAACACAAAGCTGCTTCCAGGGCACTCTTCTTTTTTATTTTTTAATGTTTTATTGTGAATTATGTGATAGTTTACATGGGAGAACATTAGCTTTACATTCATCCTATTATATATTGTTTCATTGCCATGGTTACAATCCCCTCCATGCATCATCAATCAACCAAAGGTATACCCTGCAAGCCTGCTCCCTGGTCAACAGCACATAGCCCCTCTCTCTCTCTGGGTCTAGAGTCCCCAGCCACTCCATCTCTCAACATCATTGTCTCTGCCTCTATCTCAGGCATCACTGTTTCTCTGGGTATGTTCCTGGTCTCCACTCTTCTCCCTTGATAGTCCCAGGAACATCTGCTCCTGGACTGCAAAGTCAGTCCTTTTGCTACAAAAACGTCTACCTTTACATTTCCAACCCTCACAGTCCATTTCCAGGACACTCTTGAACCCTCAGACTGTGATATCCCAGGAAAGTACTTCATAAACATCTCACTGCTTTTCCTTACCACAGGGCTTCAAGACACAGGCCTTCCATTTCTTTTCTGTATTATGCACGAAAAAGCAGAGAGATAAAGAAAGTAATAGCTTATCCTAGAAGCCACAGGGAAGGGGCATGAAAAAGGTTTTCAAAATGAAGTGTTATTAGCTTTTGGTTGCTGGACTGAAGAACTGAATCATGACACCTGGTGTCCTGTTTGTCCAGTGGTGCATTATAACTTCCTAGAGAAACAGCCTGTACTTTCTACAAGTTAGCTAATTCTTTGTTAGTAAGGATGCAGACTTCTTACAAACTGTCTACTCCTCCCCATTTAAAACATAAATGCAAAATAAGAAGATAGAAGTAAGTTATGGGTACGTATTTTCCCCCCTTTTTTGACATTAAGAAACCACTAGTAAATAGATACTTCATGGAAAGCAGGCTATGGTGGTTAAATGTAATGTGCTAACCTGCTAAGACTATCATTCTCAATGGTTTGGCAAACATCCGACTGATTACTCTCCCATAATGTAATCATCCTCCATTTTGTGATTTGGGGTGATCAATGAAACGGTTGTAAAACCCATCACTTGAACCCCAGTCACTTTTCTTAGAGATGCGGAGTGGCTTCCATCCAACATGTAGGGATGTTCTTGCTCGTTCTTGCTCCTTCATGCGTCTGGTTTGTCATCTTCTGACCTCTAGTTCTAGAGGATGTGAGCCAGTACGTTGCTGTTTGACCTACTGATTAAGCATCTGAAACCACAGAGTTAGGAGAAGCCTCCAGGCTGACACCTGACCCATGGACTTGGGATTTGTCAACCTTCCTAGCTGCATGAGACATTTTCTTGAAATCAATCTTACCTGTCTCTGTGTGTGTTTGTCTATATAGACATATGAGGGAGCTTCAGAATGTTTGTGGAACATTTTAACTATCTTCTAATCCCATTTTTCCATGAACTTTTTGAAAATGACTCTTATATTACATTGTTGTTGGTAAGTGCCTTCAAGTCTGTTCTGAACCATGGAGACGTTGAATAGAGTTTCTGAGAAGTGGCTGGTGGGTTTGAATTGCTGACTTTGTGGATGGCCTGGTGTGGCACTGTAGGATAAGCACTGGAGTACTAACCACATGGTTGACTGTTCACACTTAACAGCCACTCTTCAGAAACACAAGCTACAGGATTAGGTTGTATCCTCAATCAACTTTTTTTGAGATATAAAGGCATGATGCAATACATCAGAGATCAGAAAGGACCGTTAGTGCCAACCTGAAAGAAAAGCCATGAACAGAGGGGCTTCTTTAGGACACAGGGTCCTTGGTCTGTGAATCTCTTAGACTCAGGGAAGATAGATGCCAAAACACATGGAGATCCCTAAGGGATGCTAATTTCACCGAAGATGAAAGGAGATAATGTTTGTCCCCCAAGCCAATAGAGAAAGGAACCTTTAACTATAGCTGTGAACCCGAATTTGGACTTCTAACCTCCTAAACTGCAGTAGATTACCGTTCAGTGGAATCAGTGTTGTGTCTACTGGTAGGACCAGTATTTCTGTTTGGTAAAGCCATGCACTTGTGCTATTTCTAGAATAACAGCACTAGATAAGTAAGACA